>NC_052635.1:38428724-38731755 GCF_016161935.1 Mauremys reevesii | reverse complement strand
TGACTTAGTAGAACTGATTCAATAAGTATTTCCATATATTTTTATAAGCACTGAAGACTATACTATCATGTATAAATAGGGTTAATATTTTATTGCTAAGTCATAGCTACATATTCCTCATTCCAGGAATGAAACTGCCATTGAAATCTAAGAGACTGGTACAATTATGCCCCTCTTAAAGGGTAAAAGCTTCAAAAAAAAGGAGCAATGATTGGTGTGAAATCCACAAAACTGAAAGAGAGATTAAGTCAAATTCTCCACTACTGTTGTGACACTGGGTTTATGGAATATTATCTGACTGTTCCAATACATCTGCAAACGTTAGCAAGTCAGAGAGATGTAATTGAAAGTTGAACATTTATCTTGAAGGGCCAAATTTTTCTCTGGGTTGCAGTGGTATAATTAGTTACAAAACCCTCCAATTTCAGTGGGAAATATATTCAGCTGCGTAAACTTACAGCATACCAGTCTGCTTTGTCTTTTTATGATTGTTATAATTCAGTTACCAAACTTCTAAGGATTTATGCAAGTTAAAAATTCGGCTATCACTTCCCAATAAACAGACAAGTGAATAAATCAGTTACCCTTTCCCCCTTACAAAGTAAAGTCTTATTTTTTAAAAGTTTTTTTTAGTGCCAAAGCGCGCACACTGCATTTTCAGAGTACAAAACAGGTGCATTCTGAAAGTAATTATCTGCATTGTTTACATGGATTTGTTTTTGCTTTTATCAAAATATAAAAGCTTTAAAAATTATGCCACCAGCAATAAGTAGGGGTTTATGAAACAGTTTGTTTTTCATGGAGATAAAATAAATATGAAATCATGCTCTCCTGCTTGTCTCTCCACTTTCCCAGTATATATTAAGTTCACACAGTGTTCTGAAAATAATCACTGATTTGATGAGACCAGCTTCAACTATAAAACAAGCCATTTTGAATGACTTACCGGAAACATTAATAGATGTTCCTGCATCAATAATTCCACTGTTAGGCCTTACACAGTATCTGCGTGGTGCTGTAGTTTTCACTTTGAAGCACACATTTCTGTCTGTAGGATTACCAAGTTTCAGGTTTGTGGTGACAACATCGGTGAAAGGACCTGCAGAACACAGCAAAGATTTTAAATTATATTAAAAATACTCTCTAAACTTTGAGTTTAAACAGACTTTAAATTTGTATCTACAAATCATATAGTTCAGAGGTTCTTAAACTGGGGATCAGGACCCCTCAGGGGGTCGCAAGGTTATTATATGGGAGGTCACGAGCTGCCAGCCTCCACCCCAAACCCCACTTTGCCTCCAGCATTTATAATCGTGTTAAATATACAAAAGAAGTGTTTTTTAATTTATGACGGGGGTCGCACTCAGAGGATTGCTGTGTGAAAGGAGTCACCAGTACAAAAGTTTGAGAACCACTGATATAGTTAGATATTCAGCTTCCATTAGCAGCATCTACAATTAACTGTGCATGCAGAACTGAGGATGGGTTGAGGCCTCTGAAAATCTGACCCATGTTATTCTTGAACGCATATCAATAGTTGTGCTTTACCTTTAATGACTAATAAGCTACAAGGAAGCATAATTGGTACATCATGCAAACTTAGCAGCTGAATTTCGCTATCTTACACTGTTGTAATTGTGAAGTAAATACTAAAAAGTCACTGTTATTTTGGATTTCACAGATATAACTCAGAGCAGAGAGTTTGACCTACTTTATTCTAGGCTGTATGGAGGAGAAAGTTTGTTTTAGAAGGAAAGTCAACCATTAAGAAATCTTAAGACTGTCTAATTGACAAAAAAGCGAATACTGCACATATTAAAAGGAAAGGCAGACTTATAAGAGAGTGGTTAGTACAAGATTCAACCAGGGTGTCCCAGTGAAAGCATGTTATTCAAAGGACACACTTCAGCCTCTATCCCAAGGCAGGCTAGCTAGTTAGGGTCAAAAGTACCACCATATTTAGGTGAGAGTTTTGTTTAGGAGAACAGGAGCTAGGCTAGGGGCAACATAATAATAAAAGCCTGAGTCAACTCTGCAGGGAAGACAAACTCTTAAGTGCCTAGATGGGAGCTACTGAAAACTGAGCTCTACTAAAAATCTGGCCTGGTTTATCGAAAGATTCAGACAAATAACAAAAAACATTCATGGTTACTGGCATTATTTCCAGAAAAATTAGATTATACTTCTATAGATTCTTACCCAGCAAGTCTAAGTATACTCACGGAAAGTCCCCTCCCCCCAACCCCGCCATGAAATTTATTTCTAAAACTAGGAAGCTTTTTTCTGTTCTTTAAACACCATGAAAAAAATGGAGAATCTGTCTGTACATAATCTGACATGGGGTTGTCATGCAAGCTATCTAAAAGGAAGAATGTAACAAGCTGAATTTGGTGGTGAAAAGTTTGGAATGTTCTGCTGGGGTCTTTTGAATTTTTTCAGCCAGTTAGAAAAGAGTTGATTTGTATTAATGCAAACAGGCAACTGGTATGTGCATGCAGTATCTAGCGATGTTTAAAAAAAACCCAGTACCACCTAGTTTGTACCTCAGGTCACAAGCGTATATTACCAAGGACAGGCGGTATCTGACTTTCATATATACTCCAACATATTTTCCCACTAGTTATTTTAAAACAGTTTCTGTGGCTTTCCACCCAGAAGCTATGCATGCAACCCTTCACATTTGAAGATCACTGCATTATCTCAATTTGCCACGCTCCATTTCCTACTGAAACACCAGTGTGATATCTATCTTATCTAAAAGTATCATTCTACACTGTAGCATTTTACAATTCATAAGATGATCATTTCAATAAGAAAAAGTGGTTGAGAATTAAGTCCAAGAGAGTATTATGTCAACTATTTAACATTTAATAAAGACTTGCTACCTTACAAATGTAGCACACAAATTCATGATAGCGAGCTATGGGCTAATATCAGTTTGCCGAATAGTACAGTACACGTGCTATTCCATCGCCAATTACCATGGCAAATACATTACCACGTTGTCATTTCACTCGGATGGCTTCTATTTGTGTGCCTTTATGAAATTATTTGTATCCTAGTCAAAGCCCGTTACACTGGGGGAAAAAAAGTAAACAATCCTCAGGTATAGGGTATGCCTACACTTTGAGCTAGGGATGTGATAGCCATCAAACTAGTGTGCTAAAAATAGTGTTGCTGTGACAGCACCAAGTGGTGGGAGGGGCTAGCTGCTCCAAGGATGTATCTATTGTCTCAAGGCAGTTAACTCCTTCTGGTACTCATGTTGTTTCAGCGGCATTATTATTAGTGCATTGGCTTGATCAAGGGTATCTCCTCAAGCTGGGAATCACACCCCCAGCTAAAAGTGTACATATACCCCATACTAACATCTTTAATCAATTCTGTTCTCTAGCCCTGATTCAGCAAGTACTTAAGCACCTGTCTAACTGCAACAATGGGACTACTCAGGTACTTGCAGTCAGTGAAACTTCTCAGTTGTATGTCTACACTGCAACTGGGAGGTGAGACTTCCAACTCAGGCAACACAGGAGCTAGTTCTACTTGAGCTATAAACAGAAGTGTGACCACAGCAGCATGACTTATCCTCCCGTAAGAGTGGACAGCCTCAACTTAATGGGAAAAAACCCAAAACAAAACACAAATCACACTTCTATCGGAATATTTAAAAACCTGTTATAAACAGTAACACCTACGATTAATTTAACTGGAAGACTAGATAAAGCCTATTTTCTCAGTTTGTTTACTATGCATTTCACAGATCTTGGAGTCAGTTACTCTTTCCCTTGCATACCACTTTCCCTCTTTTAGTTTGTGTGCATCTTCTCACAGAAATAAGGCAGATATTTTTTTTTTTGTAAAAGAAAAATGGTTGATTGTAAAACCAAAGATTGGCAGGAGGGCTCAGTGACAGGTATAGCACTTGTTACTTTATTTTTTTCTTTGATTAGATTTCAAGTTTATTATGTCCTTTAAGAATAAGCTTTAAAATGAAATAAGCTGAAATGTCAAGTGAGATAGCATGGTCTAGAAGAACAAGTACATGGCTGGGAGTCAGGAAGTCCCGAGTTCCAATCAAAGCTCTTCCACTGTCTTGCTGTCTATCCTTAGGCTATGTCTACACTACCACGGTAAGTTGACTACGCTACGCAACTCCAGCTATGTGAATAACGTAGCTTGAGTCGACATACCTTAGGTCGAGTTATCGCAAGGTCTACACCATGGGAGATTTTTCTCCTGTTGACCCCCCATTTGCTTACCTTACTCTTCTCATCGGGTTAGAGTACAGGGGTCGACTGGAGAGTGATCTACAGTTGATCTGGCGGGTCTTTACTAGACCTGCTAAATCGAGCGCCGATGGATCGATCTCAAAGCGTCGATCCCCGCTATAGTGTTGACCTGCCCTTAGATAGTTCACTTAAGGACTTGGCCTTGTGATTAAAATCAATGGGAGTTGACACCAATTTAAACAGGAGCAGGTTTGTGCCCTTAAAATTTCTCCACCTGTAAAAGTTAGTATAATACTTAATCACAGGGAATCTTGTGAAGATGAGTGTTTTAAAAGCACTACATTCCACATTTTAATTATCATGTGGCTCTGTAGACATTTGTAATTAAGCAAGCATCAGCAACTGTTTAAATCAAAGTAGTTGAGGAATGAGAAGCTGAGAGTATCTGTATTATATATTTATTTCAGAAGTACTTGGTTGAAAGCAGCCCTCTTATTCTGAATTTGAAGATTAATTAACTTTTTTAAAAATAGGCAGATCTGTATGCCTGCATCACCCACTTCTGACCTATTCACCTCTGGTTTATTCTTTTCACATCTTTGCTACCTTGCTTTCTCCTCCCAATTCCTGCTATGGCTAGGCAGTTATTTTACTACCTTTGAAAAGTATGTACTACCACTGGAAATAGATACTTCACAAAGATCTGGCCCAGCAGCCCCAAAGCCAGCCATTAACTTACTCCATGGGGAGTGCAGTCATGCAAAAAACCAAAAACAAAAAAAACTAACAAAAGCAGAATGAGAACTAGACTGTGGAGCTTCTACACTGGAGAAGTGATGATGGGCAAATGCATGTACTGAAGCAGGTACCTATGTATTTCTACTACGGTACACTTCTCAAAGAAGCTACTGAGGCTGCCTGAGCCCTAGTGGAACAGGCCTCCAATTAGCTAGTATTCACAGCACAGTCTAATGTAGCCAGTTATCCACAAAGAAAGTTTGAGGTGAAATGTGTTGCCCTTTCATCCCTTCTGTGTAAACTACAAATAATCTACAAGATAGCTCTTGGGGGCAATGGCTTTTTTGTTCTGTTTGTACAGCACCTAGCACAATGAGGTCCTAGTCTATGACTACTGTGCCTGGGCACTATGTTAAGGTAAACAAATAATACCACCACCACCAATGGCTTAGTCGGACCTAGATCAAATGACAGTGTTTTATGCACTTCCGGAGTATGTAGCTTAGCTTACGCTTTTCTAGTGAGACTTGGGGAAGAAGAGAAAGTGGTGAATTACTTGATTGAGATGGAAGTCGGAAGGTATTCTGAGACTTAATCGCAACTTGTTATCCAAAGTTATACTGTATTCTACACAGACAGGGTAAGGCAGTCTTGACATAAGGTTATGAGTCTCCCACTCTTTAGGCAAATATTATTGCTACCAACCACATTGTTTTGATGGATTGGTGAAAAAGAGAGCAGCATGATGATAGGGGCTCAAAGGGTGGTCCGATCAACCCCTTTAATATGCTTAGAGGCATGGAGCTGTAGGTCGTCTTATTAGGGGATAAACCCTGATAAGGACCTTTAGGAACCTAGCTACTATTGGATGAGAGAACACAGTGCCTTTGAACTGGAGAAGGATTAGCTTGAAATGACTTGTGAGCAGATTCTAAGGAATTTATGACCAGTCCTGATCTCTTTAATGATAAGCAGTATGCCTAGGAATCTGAGTCTATAAAGAACGCAGTAGTTGCTGAATGGCCCAGATGATAAACCTTTACCAGGACTATCTAACTTTGCCAAATGGAAGAGTCCTTTCTACACTTACAAGGATATTCTAGAGTTCTGGTGAGCAGCTTCTCTCTCCACTGACAACTATCAGCAACCTGTAAGGAGTAGGGAAGTTGGCTCTGGCGCTCCCTTTGTGACATTAGGTTCCATTGAAGTAGCTGAATTGGGGGCCAAACTGAAAGATTCATTGTGCCAGGACTTTCGTTTTCCCCAAGTCTTGCTGAGTTTTCTAATTATTCTTGAGATTTAAAAAAACTGGAGGCTAAGCACATATCAGACTTGGAGACCAGGGAATCTGGAATGCATCTGACAGAGGCCCTTGGCCTTGACCTCCTCTGGAGCAGAACTTGGAACATTTCCTGTTTGCAACAATGAACAACAGATCTATGGAGGACTGACCCTGACAAATCCTTGACGGCATTCTTTACTGCCCATTCATGACTGCTTGTAAATTGCCTGAGGTGATCAGCCCGAACATTCTGTAGTCCTGTTAAGTGAAGACTACTTAGATTTACATTGTAACCGATACACCAGTTTCCCAGATGCACAGCTTCCTGGCAAAGAGGGGTGGATCTTGTTCCTCCCTGTGTAGTTACGTAAAACATTGCTGTGGTATCATCTATCAAGATCTGAACAGATGACCCTCTGAGAGCTGGAAGAAATGTTATGCAAGCATGACTACTGCTCTCAATTCCAGAGTGTTTATGTACACTTGGGCTTGTACATAACCTTGAGTCTGTAAGTGGTTCAGATGAAACCCCAGCATCCTGGACTGGAGGCATTTGTTATTGTTAGGATGTAATGGTGGAGAGAAGAGAACTCCCTCACAAACTTTTTCAAGACTCTTCTACCAATCTAAAATTATAGGACTTCCTGTGGGACCTGCACTTTCTTCTCTCGGTGATGTCTGATTGACTTCAATCACTCTTGCAGGCAGTGAAAATGAAGTCTGGTATGCTGAATTACATGAGAGCAGAAAGCTATAGGGCCTAGAAGCCCAGGGCTAGTTCTCATGGAGGTTTGATGCTGTTGATGCAGTTGATTGACTAATTCTATATTGCTGAATCTTTCCTGAAGCTGGTAAGCCCTTGCTGGTTGAATCTAAAATTGCACCTATGAATTGCCTGGCACAGATAGGGCTTTGTAGTGGGGATGCTACTCCAGTGGTAGCCTCACCTGAGCTAACTCTGTAGTAAAAACATACCTATAAGTCCCAACACATACTGCTGGCCAAATGGATTCTAAGTTGAGTGCACAGAGCACATGTGCACCGTCAGTGGAATACATATGAACAAGTACCCAGATTTTAAATGGGAGCTCTTTGGAAAACTCAGTCTGGTGAAAATCTGTCCTCCTCCCTTCCCCATTCCCATCCCCAGCTGAAGTAATCTTGAGGAAAGAGCTATTGGAAAAGCAAAAAAGGCACTGACAGGCACTACCCATGTCAAAATACAGACGAGGGAATAAGGGAAAAAAATGTTTAAAAATTGCATAATTTTTAAATTAAAAAAAAAAGAGTCAACAAAAAGAGAAGTGTATAAAAACCCAACATAATTATGAGATCCAGATGCCAAACTTGTAACGCTGTTCATAGTTTATAAATTATTCAGTTTGGATGGATTAATCATTGTCCTTCCTTCTCTTGTCTGTTTCGGCACAATCTATTTTTGCCAAGAATATGCCTCACACACAATTGGGGGGGGGGGGGGAAGAAACATCACTAAGATTTTGAAAGAATATTTTCAATATATGAATGGGCAAGCTCCTTCTATATCCTTAGTATCATTAACTGTTTGACTTCACAGTTGTAAAAACTGTAGAGTGAGGTCACACTCAAGCTTGCCAACAAAGACAGATGAGCACGTCCTTCAACATTGAAATATTTTTCATGAGATTTTCATTTGCTTGTTCCAATCTGACTTCTTTAGAGTTTATTACATTCAAACATTTTGTATTAAGTAGTTTTAGAAGTTTTAAGCAACAAACAGAAAATAATTTGAGCAAATATTTTTTTCTTGTGTCCTAAACTTAAAAACACGCTTTGTCTCTGAACAGTGAAGTAAACAAAAGGATTGACGGCACATTTGGCCGGATTTTACTTCTAGACATTGTTTTTAAACGTAAGCATTCTTTTAGAGTTGGGTTCCAAATGAATTACATCATATTATTGATGCATGGAATAAACATTTACTAAGTTATGCTTTATAGTAGAAGACAGGAGACGTGTGTGTTAGAACAGTAATGGGAGCAGAATAGAACTTTTCTATTTTTCCAATTAAAAAAAAAACTCCCTAGAAAAAAAATCTTCTTGAACAGAAAAAACCTCCCACACAACTCCCCAATACCCTACTTGAAAAGAAAATGGTATTTACAGAAAACATAATATTTTTCATCCAAAAGTATTAAAAAAACCCTTTACAGCAAGATGAAGTAGGATGAATCTTCTAAGACAGAGGTTCTCAACCTCTCTCTTTCTGAGCCCCCAGTACCACAGGCTACAAAAACTCCATAGCCCACCTGTGTCACAACAATGTTTTTTTTGCATATAAAAGCCAGGACCAGCATAGGGGGTAATAAGCAGGGCAACTGCCGGGGCCCCTTCCCACTGGGGGCCCTGCGAAACTAATTTGCTCAGGGTTTGGCTTTAGCCCCAGGTAGTGAGGCTTGGAGCCCTGGGCTTCAGCCCCAGGCCGTGGGGCTTAGGCTTTCTGCCCTAGGCCCCAGCAAGTCTAATGCCAGCCCAGTATGGCAGACCCCCTGAAATCTGCTCACGGCCCCCCAGTGGGCCCTGGACCCCTGGTTGAGAACCACTGTTCTAAGAGATTTACATACCGTACAATGTTCATAGGGCACAGATAGTGAAGATCATATTGAAGGTGTTTATGGACCTGTTTTTCTCAGAGATGCTCAGATCTCAACTTTTACTGGAGTTCCGGATGCTTAGGACATAAAAATCAAGCCCTATTTGTTTAGTCTGTGTGGAGCGGTGATGTTGGGATGGAGCTCAGCCACATAAGGTATAATGTTGATAGTATATTCAATTAAAAAAAAAGTTTCTAGAAGCTTCAGTCCAAAGGAGAATTTGCTATGACAAATAATTTTACAAGCAGATAGTCAGGAAAAAAAGTATGTTTAGACAACTGATTCTGCATTTTCATTTGTTATCTAATCTGTCTTTAGTGTTATGTCAACTCGTTACCTGCTCCATCTTGCAGCTATTCTCTACCTCACCAACATAACTTCTAAGATTTATTAGAGAAGTGCCAATCCTGGGCTATGGACATGTGACTTTCAGTACTGACCCAATGCAGTAGTTGCTAAAACATGTTCAGTAGCTCTGAAATAAGTTTGTGTTCTCAGTCCTATTCCAAATACCTGCATCTCAAAACACACCACACAACCTTGTTGTTAAGTCTCAGTGATCAAAGACTGAATGGCTATGGAGAATTAAGCACATCCTTATGTATGGAAGTAGTCCTTCCAACAGCAAAGAGAAGCACAAAGGCTGGAGGAGCCTGCAATGGCACTGTTCATGCTACTGTCTGTACACTGAAGTCAGCACAAGACTAAGAGCACCAAAAAATTATATTTCAGGAGTTGTTTTCTAAAAAGCCTTAGTGGTATTAGTGTTATTCCCGGGAGAATTCTGCACACAATATTTGAAAATTCTGTATATTTTGTCAAAACACCACAATATAATCATACCAGTAAAATATCTGTCAGCAAGTATGTCTGTAACAATACAGATCACCAAAAATACCAAACCAATCTGGCATTTTTTTTATATATAAATAGATTCCTTACTACGCATAATACAGAACTTTGAATCATTCATTTAAATTACAATACAGAACTATATTTCCTGCACCTGTCAGAAGCAGTGCAAAGGCCTGGGGGAGTCAGGAGTAACGGAGGAGCTGATGGAGAGGGAGGAAGCCTAGGAGTGAACCTGGAGGGTGCTGGGTGTGAGGGTTTTTTTTGGGGGGGGGAGGGGGGAAGGATTGTTAGGGAGTTGGGAAGCCTCCCTCATACAGACCCTGGCTGACCTCAAGCCTCCCCCATTCAGTCAGACACATCTGCCCCTGTCCCTGCACCCGCCCCCCACCCTCATGGGTCTCTGCAGCCCTCCTCCCACATCCCTTGTCACCCCACTAGTTCCTGAGCCCATGCTCCAGTGTCCCATCCCCGCTACTAGCCATTCTAAACTCCAGTCTGTGCCCCACTCTGTCCTAACCTGGCTTCGTGGGCAGGGTACTGTGATGAACTTCTACTCCTGAGGGAATTCTGCAGCACCAGGGATAGAATTTCCACCCCCACCCCATCCCAAAAGACATTCTGAAACAGAAGTACTGCAGTTCTGCCTTTTGGTGCCATAATGGCCTCTCGTGGGCAAAAGGCAAAACTGCAGCACTTCTTGGGCAAAATGTATTTTATGTGGGAAAATACAAAATTATGCGGGACAGATAAATTCTGCGTGTCCACAGATGCACAGAATTCCTCCAAGAGTAAATTTCATGGTTTGGTGGGCATATTTTCTTCTTCTATTTCCTCTGAAGTAATTTTTTTCTGGCCACGCAAGCCCCATCTACCCAGAGATGTCTATTTCAGAACACTGAATGTATTAAATATTGGGGGGGGGAGGGAGGAAGAGTAGCAGCTACTATGAACAGTAAATGGACAAAGGTTACAGCAACATGGTAATTTAAAGAAATGTGCATTATCATTCTGCTATAACCCTTGTCTATTTATACCATGAAGACCCTATCAAATGTGTAACAAACAGCAACATCATCATTAACATGACAGCTTTAGAATAAATGGAGAATAATTTTCTTCTCATTATCTAGTTCTAATATATTCATTTTCTATATACAAGTCAAATTGTATGTGTTCATATACATTATACATGTAATTTATATCTACAAGGTCATTACTGAATTGGAAGAGATTCAAAGATGCAATTTACGTATAATTTTAAGTACCGGAATAAAAATAACAGTGGATGGAAAATTAAAGGTTTCAGGATACACACAGACTGGCTGCACATTGAGCAGATTATAAAATAACTTCTGCTCTTAATATATTCAGGACCTAAAAATGGAGATCAATCCTGTGCTCTGCAAGCAGTGGAAGCTATGGCTCTGTTGTTGAACTCTTAGAGAGCTGGATTATTAGTGATGTTTTCAGGCTGTGATAGAAAAAAACAAAAATAAAAAACCAACAGCATGCAGGAGTAACCAGAGAGCCTAATAAAGGCAGAGAAAAACCTAAAATTATTTTTCAGAGAAATCATAGCATAAAATTCAAGATAGTGAGGTGGAAAGCATTCTACAGTCCTTATACGAAAGCAACTCTCAGAGGTAATTTGAATTTCTGCATGAGTCAGGAGTGCAGGATTACGTCTGCAGTGATCGGAATCTAGTTTAGTTTGTAATTGGTACTGTAAGTGCAGGTACCTATAGCCTCACTATGGTTATAAAATTAAAGCTTTTCTCCCAATATAATTAAAGTTAATCAATCGTTTGCATACAAGCTCTCTTACTTTATTATTGCTTCTTATGCCCCAAACTGGGAATAGATGGGAGGTAAAAGAGAGAAAATAAGGCATGCTCAACTTTAGCAGAACAAACATTTGGAAAAATGGTATAAAGTCACATGGTATAAATAAGAAGCAAAAAGACATTTTATAAAGCCTTCATTTTCCTGAATTGTGTAGCCAGTTAATATGACTCTGGGATAATCATGCTTTCAGTGAGCTCAAGCGACTCGTGCTAGGTCTTAAAACTATTTGCAGAAGACAAGATTTCCCTCCATTGTAGGTCCCACACACTCAGAATCTTACAAACTGCATTGTAAATAACTGTTGGATCACCAGGCATACAAGCATATCTCACCTCTCCTTCCCTAATTCCCTAACCCCTACTGTGGAAACTGAACAAGAAAACAAGATTAAATTGTTCAGAAACACAGCATCTTTAATCCACAGCACCATGCAAGAGGGACTTTGTTTACAGCTCAAAGAAGAACTATGGCATTTAGCATTTCATAGAGTAGTTACTATAATATGAGATAAAGTACTGCAGGAAGCAGCAGAGCCAGTTTTTGAAATATTAGAGAAGTGTTTGGAGAAAAATATTTTGACAATCGATGACAGAAGAAATTTACTCAGCTTTGTATGGTGGAACATGATTTTTTGTTAGCATAAAACCTCAGTCACTTCTTTCCTATCCAGTCTTAAACCCATTTTTAATTAAATATGGAAGTAGTCATGCTCTGTCACACAGGGAGAACATTTTGAGTGGCAGTAAACGCAAGACAGCTGCTGCAGATTTATTACATAAACCCCTTTCTATAAAAGGCTGCCTAACAGGCCAAGTTTTCAAACTCAACAATTAGTCCAATCACATTAAAAAAGAAAAAAAAATCCTGTGTCCCTTATGCACACAAGAAATTTCCACCTTGGCATGTAAAGCAGTGGCCTATAATAGATTTGTATATTGAACAAATGTTCAGGGGAAAAAACAAAGCTGTAGAGACTTATTTTAAGCCTTGCCCTTAAATTGGATAATTGTGCTTATGTACTGATGCACATATGCAGAAGCACAGGCTTTCTTCTGTCACTGGCACTCAGTGGAGAGAGATGAAGGAAAGAAAGGTCTCAAAGAAGTGGTACTAGCAATGAGAATTGTCTACAGTGCTGGAGTTCATTCTTCACTAAAAAAAGAAAGGCCTAATACAGAGGTCCTTAATCTAGCAAAAATGTCCATTTATGTCAATGGGAGTTGTGCTTAATTAGAGACAATAGAATTTGGCTTACAGTAAGGGTTAGGGGAGTTTCTCTATGAAGCATCCTGTTTCTCTATAAATAACAGATGAAATTAGTCCTGGCCAACAGTTATGACACAACAAAACTGCTTAAAACCTAATCCAATAAAGCTTTCAAAAACAACCAACTGCTTTAACAAAAAAGGCTATGTTATTGTACTAACTGGGCAGGTTCTTTCAATACTTGTGTTTTCTCCTTGCAGTGAGCTAAAAAGACTGATATGGTAATGAGATATTAGAAAACGAGTGGACATAATTAGCAAGGGTCATTTGATTCCTGCATTGTCTCCAGCGTGGCGAAAATGACATTTAGAGGAAATACTACCAGCCCCCCAAACAACCCCCCCCCCATGCACAAATACTGAGATGAATCTGCATACTACCTAGTTTTGTGCAAAATTAAATTGACACTTAAAATGCTCATTAGACTTGACTGAAGAAATGCCTATATCTTTTTGAAATGGTTATTAAGAGATGTACTTTCCATTGCAGTCTTCCATGAGATTACAGGCTCCTCAAAACGAAGAGAAACTCAGCAGACCAATATTACATCTTCAGTAATTCAAAGCAAGTGTTTACACTAAAATGATAATTTGGAGCAAAATTCTGCCTGTAGAATTTGGCTTTATATTCTTCTGAAAACAATCAATTTATATGAATCAAGAGTTCACATGACCACCATTGATACGTCTTTAATTCATACGGCTGCAAAGTGAGACAGAAATGCACTGATTTACAGAGGAAAATAAACCACTACTTTGCAACTAGAAGGCCTAAAATTACTATTTAAAAAAAACAAACAGATTATGACGAAGTCAACATAATCCCCAGAACTATGATATTTTGTGCACAAATATTTAGAATGCCTCTAGTTATGATCCCCTTTGACTAATGGTTCAGAGTATGAAGTCTAACATTTTACCAGTGTTTAGATGTGATAGGGCTAAATCTTGCAGTCCCTATGCAAACAAAATTCTTATTGAAGTTAGTGGGACTTCTGCCCTATGGAGGGCTGCATGATTTAATCCATAGTAACTGAGAAGGCAAATAAACCAAGTTAGACCAATCCATTTTAGGACTTTTACAAGCACTTCGGTTTAAATACTAGTGCTCTTTAGACAATTAGGTATAGCAAGTTTGCCTGATTCACAGTTTAACCAGTGTAACTACTTTGGTTAGGAAAGTGATTTCCCAACCCTGACATAATTATACCAGTACAACTACTAGAGCAGATGCAGTAAAATTAGTATAAAGGTGCCATATACCACTAACTGTTTCCCCTTCCCATAAGGGAAGTATTTCAGCAGCCATTCCTAAGGAACCGTACAGTACAGCATGATTCTACGGTCCCTAACACAAGCCATAATAGCTTAGTTTTCAAGTATGCAATGAAAACAGACCTTGGTTAAGATTTTCCAAATAGTCTAGGGGATTTAGATATATCTTCAATGAAAATTAATAGAAGATGTGGCTACATCTCTTAGACTGCTTCGAAAAACAACTCATAATCCAATCTTAGATCATGGAATCATAAAAGATACAGCAAGAGACAATGGTAAAATTGTCTCAAAATAGTAAAACTGTGCTAACTAGTCTCTATATTGACACACACAATCTCACCTATGGGGTTGTTACCAACAGATCCATAACCAAAAGATGGAAAGTTGAAGGAATCCTGTTGGGGGATATAAAGATTGCCATGAACTGTAACTTACTTTATCTTCAGGGTTTTGTTTTTTTTTTTTAAAGTGATGCTAATTTTCCATAAAGTTACAACTGATTAAAAGTGATCGGGTAATTATAAAGATAATACTAATGATGCACTGAAAATCAGTATAATTCAAGGAGTTACACAGCATGTCTGCTCTACCGTAAAGAACATTTAGCACAGTTAGAATAAGTTATTGATTTTATTTGCATTGCAAAAAGAGCTACTGTAACAAACTACAAATATTTAAATATTGCTAGGAAAATGATTAATTTTGTTTCATATTTGGGTTGTGTGTTGAGATTTGTATAAATTTAGGAAGTTTAGCTGTTCTTTAGATACTGTATTAAGTTTTTATAATAATCAAACTTAAATGAACAGGAAGAAATTAATGTTTTGCTGAGAGTACAAAACCACTTACTTTGATTAACAATCAGTTACATAATTAAAGTGAAATGTTAACTGATAAGTTTTCCAACAGAGCAGTGGATAGCTACTCAGACAGTAGTCTTCAAATAGATGGGAGTAGAGAAATCCTAGTACAGGCTGCCATTATACATGAATTCGGAAAGGCTCATGGTTTCTAAGAGTTTAAAGAAAGCACTGTATGCATTTTCAGTTTTGTTCTTTATTCATATCTAAAAGGGCAATTTTAAGAAAATTTTTTAAATGATTTCTGCATACACAGATGTCATAGGTCTCACCCCCACTTGGAGCTGTTGGGTTTCAATGTGGGGACCTGCCTTGGTTTCCCTCTAAACTAAAATCCTAGTTTAGATCTAGTAAAAGCTGCCACCACTCAATCAGGTACGTGGATTGAGACACAGTCCTTCCCCAAAATCCTAGGGGATTCCAAGAGCCCCAAATCCATGGAGTTCTTACACCCAGGAGAAATAAACCATTCCCCCCTGCTTCCTCCCCGCTCCCTTTTCCTAGGAGAGACACCGGGATTTAACTACAGAGGGATACCTCCCCCTCCCCTTTCCCTGAGAATCCACCCAAAGAAAGATCAACCAAGTCCTTAATAGAAAAGAATTTATTAAAGAATAAAAAGAAAAGTCACTGTCTCTGTAACTAAATTGGAACAATACAGGGTCTAAACTTATCAATCTCTGGAGAGAATTCCCCCTCCCCCTTTCTCAGTAAGAGCAATATCAGCAAACAGGAATAAAGAATTTCCTTTAGCAAACACACAATTGCAAATATAGAAAGCAACTCAAAAGACTAATCCACCTTTCTAATTAATACTCACTATTAAATAGTAGAAACTACTCCAGGAGAACTTGGAGACATGACTGACCTTTCTTAGATCCAAAGAGAGCTCTGAGCAAACAAGGAACACAGACAATGGCTTCCCTCCACAGAGATTTGAAATTATCCTGTTCCTTGATTGGTCCTCTGGTCAGGTGTTTCTCAGGTTACTGAGCTTGTTAACCCTTTCCAGGGAAAAGAGACCTTAACCCTGATCTGTTTATTTATGACAACAGATCAGTGCCCATTTCAGTGACAACACAGAAAATCCCCATTTAGCCACAAAATAGATACAACATTTCGGAAATGTGCATTGTTCTTACCTAAGAACCCTTAACAATAGCATGCTCAGAACTTGGAGTATAGAAACCACATGTAGAGGAGACAGGATAGTTTCATCTACATGACCTATTCAGTCCTTAGCCTCTCTGCTGAGACTGATAGCGATGAAGTGAATTATGCTGATGAGCTGCGTGAAGTAGACAAAGATGACTACAAGCAACTGGACTGAGAAACCTAGATCACAAACTACAATAAGCATCAGACATCCACTTTCAGGTTCAAGAGATTTAGGGTAAATCTCCAACGACAGATGATAGCTTGCAAAAAACACTACCAAGCCTCAAGCCAATGACAAAGCAGCGTTCTTGATTAAACAGGAAAAGTAAAGGGTACACCTCATTCCAGGGTTATTTTTCTGATCTTTTCAGAAAATGAAGTTATAAAACATATATGCAGAAGCGGGTGCTTGCACATTGGGAACAGAAAACAGCATTTCCAATTGGAAGTAATTCTTATTAGTCTGTCTTCCACATTGCTAAACTCATGCATTTGGCAGTATTGCTATTTGCCAACTGGGGAGCACCACAGCACGCTGCTGATTCACAACTCAGGGCCTATCTGTGGCTAGCCTCTAAGAAAGCTGATGCAAGACATCTCATCTGCTCAACCCAGGCCATTTTATCTTAGCAACTTCTCAGACTCTACTGTATTTTATTATAGAACGCTTCCTTACATCCCCCCAACCTGAACACGAAGCAACAGCATTACAATTATATTTAAAATAAGCTAAGTCCTAAAATGGTTACTTCCTAATGAAATTGTACTTGCTGGCATTACCAGACCAATCACGTCTCTAAGACTAGTTTTCAATAAGGTGTCTATACAATTTTAATTTTGTCCCCTTGGGGATCCATACTGTACACTCAATGAGGCAGGAGTCATGTGGAGAAAACAGTATGAGTTTGCAACCTAAATAATGTTCTTTTAAACAGTTTACACATTTAATTTCCTAGTTTTTACAAGGAACTATATACACACCCACCCACACAATACAATTTTAACAATTCTCTCCATCGCACATCATTAGGGTTTGAACTCTGAACCTTCAGCAAGAACTTCTACCACTTGAGCTATAGGACTAACTACATTGGCCAGCAACAGCAGAAGGCAATTAACAAGGGGTTGTGGGTATGGCAGCCTGACTGGCTCTTTCTCTACATGGGGTTCAGGCTCCTACTTCAAGTGATGCTGGGGCTATGGGACGTCGAGGTAATGGTTTGCTGTAGCCATGTGCTTGGTTGGGAGCGGAGAATCTGGTCTTGCTCTCACTCTCCTTCTTCTCCCTCTCTAGATAAGTTTCCAGCTTAGTATGTGGTTCCAGCTTGGTAGTGGAGGGTGCTTGGCGTTAGAAAGTTCACATTCACTTATTTTGACAGCCTGCCATGGCAAGTGAGGGAAAAAGAATGGTGATTTTTTTCAAACACATTAGATTTTAGTAACACCTGAACAGCATGTCCTGGGACAAATAAAAGATCTAATGCCATAGCAGAATGTCAAAGGTCTGCTGCAAACAATGGAGGTGTAAGAGATTTTAAAAAATGGCATACAAAAAAATCTCTTATAATGGACAGCGTTAGGCAACCTGAAAATGAGGAGCTGGCAGCAACCTCTCTCTTGTCTATGCCAAGGAAGACTTTCTCTCAACACTATACTACAGCTCAGCATGCTCCCACCTCTGGATATATTCTTCAAGGTGGTAATCATCTTTCTAGTCTTCCTAAGTAACAGAACGGTATAATAATTTTAGAGCTGGAGACTTCACTACTGTTTTCAACTCTGAACTGGCTCCATGCAGCTGAAGAAGTGAGTTTTTTACCCATGAAAACTTATGCCCAAATAAATCTGTTAGTCTTTAAGGTGCCACCAGACTCCTCATTTCAGTGCTGGGATCCTTTATACCTCCATATCTAACACATGCATTATGAAACTTAGATCCCAATCCTTCACTGACATCACTAGTGTCTACAACGTTCTCCGAGATCTTCCAGGGAAGAGCACCATGGCAGCACACAATGATAGAAAGGAATGGAGTGTCTTCTGCTATTGAAATCTCTCAGCAATTCTTATCTACTAATATGATGCAAAATATCCCTTCTAAAATAAGGGTACCTAGCTGAAAAACATAGTCTGACATATTCATAGGTATAAAAAAAGTCACATAAGCACTATCCAGAACAGAATAAACTTCCTGATTACTTCAAATATGACTTTTCTGAACAAATCTGTGGTATTTTCCCCAGGGAAACTGGCTAAAAATTACTAATAATTGAATCTTTGCATACCAAAGATACATTATAATAAATCTTGTTCTAGTGTAGATGTTTAAGACAAGTTTAAATCAAGTCATTTAATATCTGAAAATTGTCACTTGACATTTGCATGGTATGTTTCCCCTGTCAAAATGCTACAGTATATCAAAGCGTAGAAATCACTGTCCTTTACAAATTACTGTTCCTGTCATATGGCTGTAAAAAAAAATTCTAGTGAATAGTTGACAATTTCACTGATGCTGACAGTTTAGCCCTGATCTTGAGGCTGTGCGTTATTTGATCAACAACTGGTTCATCTCTCTATCTCAGCAGATCTTGGCAGTTGTTAAAATGGATTGTGTTTTGTGAAAGAGAAACAAAGTACAACCCTGCCCCCCAACAAATAATAATTATGTTTCATTCACAACTCAATGCTGATTAAAAGGTCAGTACTTTTGTCCATCACACATTCAGATGCTGATTTTTAAGTCTGATGGAAATAATTTTGGAATGGAAATTACTGGCTAAAACATGAATTTTTATTTTTACATTACTATATTATACTGCAATAGTTTGCTTCTAAATTTTGTTTAACTCATTACTGTTGCCTTGGCAACATGTAATTACCTTAATTTGCAACAAAATAAAAACATTCACTCCATACCATATTTATTGCTATATTTTTGTTTTTAAATAACTGTTTACCATATTATTTTTGAGATATTTATTAATGACCAAGATAACACAAATACATAGGGATGTTATTTTAGCCATGTTTAAAGTTAAACTGCAGCTTTCAATAAAGATGCAATTATTATTTTAACATAAATCGATCACTATTATAACTACACTGAAGTTTAGACGTATATTTGCTAAATATTAGCATTATACTTTTGTAAGGGGTGATATTTTTACTTCTACTAGAAGCAAATTTTATCAATGTAGATTGTGTTACAACTTGATGGACTGGACTGTTGTAACATAATAATTTAAGAGCAAATAAAGTTAATCTGTTCACAGGAAGATTCTTCTTTCAAATAAAATCCCAAACATTATTAGGAATGTGTTTGTCTTAGAAGTTTATAAAATAATGAAAAGAAAATCAAAAAATATTGCCAGATTCAAGGCCAGAAATCCCAGATTTTCTTTCATACACAAACTGAAACCATTCCACATGTTCCAGGGCCCTGTATCATCCAGCTACATGCAATTCTGACAGCATTCAGATGGCTGTAAAACTGCTCCAGGAAATAGGAGCCACAAAACCATCCACTTATGCCAGGTGGTGGCTTCTATCTCAGCTGAAAATATTTTTATTCTTTGACTATACCTCTAAAAATCACAGCAGCCAGAGAGCTAGTGATTAAAACCACGATCAGATTATTTAATCCGTAGGAGTATGTCAGGATACAGCTCACATAAAAGGACAGACAGACAGACACATATATATATAGTGATAGATAGAAGGGGTGTTTCTCATGCTGTACTAATGATAACACCGAGGCGACATGGAAGGTCAGATTATTTCCATGTAGTGCTTCTCTGGAGTGGGAGGGGGAAGATGAGAAATCTGAAGCTGGAATCTACACGATTGTATGTGTAACACACACAAATTACAAGACACCCCCCCCTCCTTCCCAGGAAACACCCCACAGAAAAATAAGAAGCATTTCACACCCCTGCCCCCGCTTTGTGGTCTCGCAGTTTCAGGGCTCCCGGCACGTCTGGTGCCCAGGGACTGGGGGAGGCCGGAGCACAGCACCGGGGGTCCAGACCTAGGGGCGGCCGGAAGCACCCAGCGCCCCCACGCAGACCCCAGGGGGCACCGGCCGCCTCCCAGGGAGTGGCGGGAGGGCCGCAGAGCAGTGGGGCTGCGGGGCAGGGCCTGCAAAGGACACTGGAGCCGCGGGAGCCGAGCGCCAGCCCCCGGAAAATGGCTGCCGCTGGAGCCCAGCCCCTGGCAGCGGCCAGCGAGCGCCGGGCCCGCGGCCCCCCCTCACCTTTGAATTTCAGCTCGTGCTGCGGTTCGAGGCTCAGGACCTGCTCCACTTTCGCCATGTTCCTCGGCGGTGGCACCGGGGGGAGGGGAGGCAGCTGCGACGCGCCCGGCGGGTTTAATAACCCCCGAGCCGCGGGTAACCGGCGGGCGGGAGAGGGGAGCAGCGGCGCCTCTAGGCGGGGTGGGGGCGTCAGGCGGCGGCTGCGCGGTGAGGAGGCTCCCGGCTCGCACACGCTCCCCTCGCAGGGACCCGGGGCGGCGCGGTGGGGGCGGGGACGGAGGCGGGGATAATGCAGCACGGAGAGGCCCAGAGAGAGGCTGCGGCTGACGTCTCCCTCCAGCCGGCCCGGCAAACAGCCTCCGCGCGCGGCGCAGAGCGGCTCGGCCCGGCGCAGGGGGCTGGGGCCAGGGCGCAGGGTTGGGAGGGGAGCGCGCAGAGCGGGGCTCGGGCTCAGTGCTCGCGGGGCAGGGAAAGGGAGCGCGCAAGGCAGGGCCCTCAGAGTGGGGGAGGGCAGCGCGCAAGGGAGAGGGAGCGCGCAAGGCAGGGCAAGGGCGCAGGGTGGGGGAGGGGAGCGCGCAGAGCGGGGCTTGGGCTCAGTGCTCGCGGGGCAGGGAAAGGTTGCGCGCAGAGCAGGGCCAACCAGGGCACGGGCGCAGCGCTCAGTGTGGGGGAGGGCAGCGCGCAAGGCAGGGGGAGCGCGCAGGGCAAGGGCGCAGGGTGGGGAGGGGAGCGCGCAGAGCGGGGCTCGGGCTCAGTGCTTGAGGGGCAGGGAGAGGGTGTGCGCAGAACAGGGCAGGGCCAGCCAGGGCAGGGGCGCAGCGCTCAGTGTGGGGGAGGGCAGCGCGCAAGGGAGAGGGAGTGTGCAAGGCAGGCCCAGGGCGCTGCGTGGAGGGAGAACCCAGGGCCGGATTAGCTCTCCTGTGGGCCCAGGGCGATTAGATTTTGCAGGACCCCAGTATACAAGTCTTTTTCCTAATTTAAAACAAAATTATCACAATTATGGCATCGGAGCTATTAACGCTATACCAAACTTGCCTTTTAATTAACATAAAGTTGTTCTGTGGTGATATTTCAGTCTTAAAACATATAGAATTAAATTAATTCAAAATAGCTGACTTCTTACCTTAGAAGAACTGTTATATTAATTTCTGGGTGGGAGTTTGGGTGCAGGAGGGGGCTCCCGGCTGGGGCAGAGTGTTAGGGTGCAGGAGAGGGTGATGGGTGCGGGCTCTGGGAGGGGATTCTGACCTGGGGTGGGGGATTGGGGTGCAGGAGGGGGTGCAGGGTCTGGGAGGGAGTTTGGATACAGGAGGGGATTCTGACCTGGGGTGGGGGATTGGGGTGCAGGAGGGGGTGCAGGGTCTGGGAGGGAGTTTGGATACAGGAGGGGATTCTGACTTGGGGCAGGGGGTTGGGGTGCAGGAGGGGGTGCAGGGTCTGGGAGGGAGTTTGGGTACAGGAGGGGATTCTGACTTGGGGCAGGGGGTTGGGGTGCAGGAGGGGGTGCGAAGTGCAGGCTCCGGTGGTGCAGCAGGGCTCAGGCAGGTTCCCTGCCTTCTATAACCCTAAGCTGCTCCTGGAAGCTGACAGCTGCTGGCAAGTTTGTGTGTCCCTGGGGGGGAGTGGAGACAGCATGTCTTCATGTGCTGTCCGTGCCTACAAGCACTGCCCCCCCCCCAGCTCCCATTGCCTGGTTCCTGGCCAATGGGAACTGCAGGGATGGAGCTGGGAACGGGGGCAGCATGTGGAGCCTCCTTCCCCCCCACCCGCCAGGGGCTGCAGAGATGTGCAAGCAATAGGTGCTGACTTCCCCTCTGCCAGGTGGGTGCTCAACCCCTGGCCTTGCCCCACCTCCATTCCACCCCTTCCCCCAAGTCCCCGCCCCTGCCCTGCCTCTTTTCTGCCCCCTCCCCTGAGCGTGCTGCATCCCCGCTCCTCCCCCTCCCTCCAGGAAAGTCCTAAGTGCCGCCAAACGGCTGTTTGGTGGCGGTAGGGAAGTGTTGAGGGGGAGGAGCGGCAAGGAGGAGGATTGAGGGAAGCTTGGCTGCCGGTGGGTGTGCAGCACCTGCTAATTTTTCCCCGTGGGTGCTCCAGTATATTATGTGGGGGCTTCCTTAGCCCGAGGCTGCAGCCCTTAAAGCCCCTGTGTTAATCCGTCTCTCGAGAAGGGGAGTGCGCAAGGCAGGGCCAGGTCAGCTCCACACTGAGCAGGGGGGAATGGGGAGGGCAGGGCCAGAGCAGAGCGTGCACCAGACTGAGTGCACTGCTTGGGAGGAGCATGTTGTGAAGGCAACAGGTAATTCTGTAGAAGCAGCAAAGAATCCTGTGGCACCTTATAGACTAACAGATGTTTTGCAGCATGAGCTTTCGTGGGTGAATACCCACTTCTTCGGATGCAAGCAGTAATTCTGGTGAGCCCAGGGCTAGGCTGGGCTGGCTACAGAGCCCCAGGGCTGGATTCTGCCACCCTTACTCCTGTAGCTCTCTCTGCAGGCAGCCCCAGGAATTTAAATTGAACTACTTGGAAAGTGCTACTTAGTGGCAGTAAGGATGCCAAATTCTGGTCCTGAGAGCACTGGCCAGTGGCTGGTCTTGTCTGGTTGTGGGGTTGGGATGATGCAGACCATGGGACTAGTGAATGCTGGGCTGAGTGCCAAGCCAGGGCGCAGCATGTGCCAGATGGTGACAGAGCCTGGGAATATGAATATGATGCAGTAGTAGAGATGCATAGTTTAAAGTGGTATTTAGGTAGGTGCATAATATAACAGTCTGGGAGCAGTATGGAATAGGCTAGTGTGACGAAGTGGAACTGTTCTTAATGTTTCCTCTGAATACTGTGTGGGTGCCTCAGTTTCTGGCCAACACTCTGTCTCCTGGCAACGAACGGCCGGGGCCCTTCCCCCCTGCAAGGGGATGCTAAAGGTGTGGGAGAACAAAGGTCAGGTGACCTCCTGGCCTGGGAAAGGAACTCCACAGAGAAGGAGGGGCTGGAGGGGGTTTCACTTTGGGGCTGGCTGGGGACGGGAAGTGAGTGCAGACGGGGTTGTCTGGCTCGCTGGGCCCCAGAATGGACCCAGCTGAGGAGTTCTGTTCTCTGTACCCACAAGCTCTGTTTTAGACCGTGTTCCTGTCATCTAATAAACCTCTGTTTTACTGGCTGGCTAAGAGTCATGTCTGACTGCGAAGTGGGGGTGCAGACCCCCTGGCTTCCCCAGGACCCCTCCTGGGCGGACTCGCTGTGGGAAGCGCACAGAGGGGCAAAGAATGCTGAATGCTCCAAGGTCAGACCCAGGAAGGTGAAGTCGTGTGAGCTTCTTGCCCTGAAGACAGTCTGCTCCAAGGGAGAGGAGGCTTCCCAAAGTCCTGACTAGTTTTGTGGGGAGCAGTTCCAGAGCATCGCCCAGTGACAGCTAGACATGCATCCTGGGAATATCACAGACCAGGAAGGGTTCAGCCTGGGTGAAACAGGTGCTGGACTTGACATATACCTTGAGAATAGTCTGCAGGGCACAGTTTGTGGGAACTTTGTAGAGCTCGAACCTGGCCTGGGATAATGTGAAATGCTTGAGTAAATCACATAGCAGGTTGGGTGCAGAGCCTAGGTAAAGCATGCAGCAGGCTAAGTGCACAGTCTTTGAATAGCACGTGCAGAACTTGGGTGCAGCCTGAAGAAGGGAATTCTGATTAGATACAAGAACTAGTCTTCCACATGGCCAAGAGTATTTATTCTGAATTGTAAGGTGTTCACTCGCCTCTAGAAATAGCTCAAAAAAATTTAGTCTTAAAAAGGAAAAGGCCCAGCCAACAACAAGCAATACTTAAATGACTTATGAAAAAGGGTAGAAAATGCAATTTATAATAGACTCTCTGTTCTTTCCTGTAGTACTGAGATGAGAAAAAGTATTTACCTCCATCATCTCATGGTAGCTTTATTTCATCCTGTTTGTTTAGAACCTGATTCTGTAGAGCTGGGCTGCAGAAACACTTTTATTTATGCAATGAGTTCCCTGAGTATGGTAGGTAATTATGAGGAGCAATGAAAGGTTCTTGTTTACAGGTGGAGATGGTATCTATATGATAAATTGCAGAGCCACAATGATAAATGAATCCTGCACCTTTGACCACCTCACCTGTATTTTGCCTAATCTGTTTCCCCAGGATTTAGTCAAACATTCCATTTTCTTGAACAGCTTTAAATAATAACCATTAAAAAACCATCAAAGGGATAAAGAAATGATTCCTTCTTCTGACTCTAAATGTGGAATTTTGAGTCTGCAAAATTACCCCAGTCCAAGGCATTAAAGATATGTTAATAACTTTTCTATACATAACATAGTGAATTTAAAGTCTTATAGCTCATGACTCTATAAATCTGGAGACTGGATTTTTAGACCACAGAAAAGGAAATTCTGATTTTCCAATGGAGCCCTGTACTCACATCTACCCCTGGAATGGACTAAAATATACTGAGATTTTTATGTATAGGAAAAGCAGTTTTATATAATTTTTAGGTGTTTTAAGGCTCTCTGAGCCTTATACTAATTTGACTCATAGTAACTAAAGCACCTGGCTTTATGCATCAGGTAATTAAAAAAATTCTAATACAATTTCTAAAAACTTTAAAACATTGCTAAAATAGTTTTTCGGTAACAGATGTGGCATATACAGAATATATGATGACAGTATAACAGTTTAATCAAGTTGGAGTTTGGAATAGCAGCAAAGATTATAATCTATAATACTCTGACTTTTTACCTACTGTACAGAAAAACTGTCATTCATTCAGAGCTGAATTTTGCCTAGCCTAGGCCTTGGAGAGGTGTAATTTGGAGGTGGGGGGGATTCCCATTTGCAGGAATGAGAAAATCTTGAGGCAGGTTGACTTTTAAAAGGGGTGGCTGTTGGTGTGTTAAAGTCCCAATTAACTGGATTAATAGGCAGAAAAAGGTGATTAAATTCATCTTTTCACAATGCTCTGCAATTATCACATTGATACAAACACCATCTGTTTAGTATGTAAAAGAGAAATGTAGAGTACACACAGATTTTATAACTATATATAATATGAATACTTTCATCCAGACACATGCGAATAATGTATACAGAGCTAAGAGGACCTGAGGTTTGCATTGACAAGGCTCTAGTCTTTGGCAACATAGAATACTAGGGTTGGAAGAGACCTCAGGAGGTCATCTAGTCCAATCCCCTGCTCAAAGCTGGACCAACACCAACTAAGTCATCCCAGCCAGGGCTTTTGTCAAGCTGGGCCTTCAAAACCTTGAAGGATGGAGATTCCACCACCTCCCTAGGTAACCCATTCCAGTGCTTCACCACCCTTCTAGTGAAATAGCATTTCCTAATATCCAACTTAGACCTCCCCCACTTCAACTTGAGACTATTGTTTCTTGTTCTGTAAAAAAATTGGCATCTCTAAGTGGAATGGTTATATTATGATCTGCACCCTGAAGAAATCTGTACAAGTACATGTCTGCAGTATTTTATCACATATCAACATTTCAGTTGCTCTTGTCCATAGTTGTTGCTGCATTTCAGCTGCTCTGACCTGGTCTTTCTTTAGATACTCAGAGCTGGTTCTTGTTTGCTATGAGGCATCTTTCATCTTGGTTGTTTTTTTTATATTATAGCATTTAATTTTACATATTATATAGCGTAAGTGACAACTGATTCTGGGCAAAACTGACCTGTACCACTGATGTCAGAGAGTTTTACCATAGACTTTAATAGGAAGTAGTATTGTGCCCAAATTCTTTTTCTATATTGGAGGAAAATGGTCAAATAATACCACAAGGTGAATTGCATGGATTTCTTTTTCTTTTTTTGTCTTTTGTGCCTGGGCTGTCCCTCGCTTCCATTCAACTGGCCAGGAATCAGAGACACTCTGGCCAACTGTTACTGCCCTTTGTCAGGTTCTAATTTACTGAACCACCATAAAACAAAATTATCAAGCAACATTCATTCAGATTTGAAACAAGGGGACATTTCATATGTTTATTGCTCCAGAAAGTACATAACTTCTTTAGGCCACTCATTCTCCATATTATAATTTTATGATGCTCTGAAGTTTGCCCTCTACAGTTCTGATAACCTCTTATGTTGTTTTGTTTATTTTTATGAACAGATTGACCCCATTAAACTGGGTGTCAATCCATAACCATAAAGAGCAATCAGCAGAAAGCTTCCAGACAGGTACAGAGCTTGGTTTTAATTAAATATTATCAGGATTCAGAGCAGGTCAGAGGACAGTCTTGGACTTCCAAGTGTCCTAAAAATTATCTGTATAGAAAAAAATATATTTACCCAAAGTAAATAAATAAGCAAGCATTCAATATGCTGCTTATACCTTTTCAAAGATCTTGTGCATGAGAAGCCAAGGATGTGTAAAAACATTTAGAGAGCCAAAAGATTTGTATAGTTGCATTATTCTACTGAGTGCAGTGTGACTGGCATCTTCCAACCTGACTCATATGCTTGGTTTTGGAGGACTCATCTATATTCGCCTCCAGGATGAAATGTTTAAGCATGTAAAAATTCTAGTCATGAAAGTGAAAATTATGAACCTAATGTGAACAGAGTTTGTCAGGCTTTTGTTACAAGTGATTAATATGTGTATGTTTAGCACTGTACAGATCAAATTTGTGGAGTTAGGCATACACCAGAACCATCTACAGGCTCAACTCTGAATTTTTTAACAATCCAGTAATGGGGGGGACTATATGGTAACTTGTTGCCAGGCAGATTGTGGCAAATTGTTAAGGAGAGGTGCGGTAGTATGGAGGAGTACCCTTCTGTGACTAACTGTTCATTTAGAAGTTTATAATGTATTTTTGTGTCCTACCATTTGGGGGAGGGCTGCCACACTTCCGCCAGGAACCAAAAACAATGAGTAGTGATTAAGGCAGGTCACACAGATTGTAATAGTGCCAGAGAGGTATCACCTCCCAGAAAGATTCACATACTCTAGTTCAAACTGAATGCTCCAGGCACCAAGAGACCAAACAAAACAAAACAAAAAGACTTTTGGATAAATACCCTGAGTTTAAACTGACTCGGGGATCTTCATCCTAATCTAGCAGATAGGACTTTCTGCCCAAGGGAGGGAGTCCCAAACCTTGCAGAAGGAAAGACTTTAGTCTACTAGGGCCCCATAAGACTGATGAGCAACCTCTGCTGAGCTTTTAGCCTGCATATAGTAACAGTTTTTAAAAATGTTTTCTGTGTTATGCTTTTAACCTAAAGAAAACATGTGCTTGCTTAGAGCTTGTCTGGTAACTTGCAACAGCTGGCAATACACTAGTTCTAGCCCTTGGAGTGAGCAAAACACTGGCACTGGCCTTTTAAGCAGACCAGCTTGCTGGGGATATCACAGCAAAGGCAAGGAGCTGTGCAGCCTTAAAACTCCCAGTCAGGAGGGAATGAGACATGGGTGTCTGCCCAGCAAAGGTAACATTTGGGAGCTGGAAACCTTTAAGTGTATGGTCCCTCAGGGCACTGAGGGGGAATACAGGTGCAGTTCCCGGAAACTGGCAGTGTCCACACAAAGCATGATTAGAGTAATTCTGTTGTAGAAATGCGTCACATGCTTGCAGGTTGAGTGCAGAAGCCTACTTACTCCCTGGCTTGAGCAACCACAGTCATTATGCAACCGATCTGAGGCAATTGTGTCTTCACTGTAGGAGGTGGCCCAAGTACATGGAACTCACTTGCCTTTCTGCTCAGTCTGTTGCTCACTGGTGGTTAAAGACATCTTTACAGAAAACCATTATGTATTATTCTCTTTTCCATTTTTGTGGTTACAGCACTTCTGCTTCACTCCAATGGTGAGTGATTGTCTTATTAAGTAAGTTACACGTGCAAAGTGTGTATGCAATTGCTCACCTAACTACCATACCACAGGCACGCCTGGAACTGCATGCACCTATGACCACAATTAGCTAGTTGTGTGCAAAACTGCAGTGAGTGAACATTCAAGTTAGTCACATGATTACATATTTGTTGTGTACAGAACTGCAGATGTATTTTGTTTCTATAAAGCAAAGTTTAGCCCCTCAGCCTTATACTCAAAACCTCAAACCATGTATGAATAGCATGAATCTCCATTCTTGAGATTTTGGTTTAAATTGACACAATGCCAAAATCCATTTTACACAGATGCAGGACGGGGTCTGTGTGCGCAGGGGAAGGAGTAGGGTGAAAAGAGAGGTGTCTTCCTAGCTTATGTAACCAATAAGAGCTATTGCAGATTCCACAGCTGCAAAGACAAGTTTGATCTGGTTAGAGCCTACTGTATGTTAGATTAAACCTGTCAATTCAATATATATTCTTGTACATACACTGAAGACCTGGGCATAAATATATAGTTTCATTAGGTAACATTTGACTAATAAATGCCCCCCCCCCTTTTTTAAAGACATGATACAAAACCATTGTTTTTTTAAAAAAACTGCAGTTTAACAAAAGTTCTGGTTTACCCAATCGAAATAATACCAGCTGTGTAACACTTCTGTGAGCCTGCAACTAGAAAAGCAAGCTAAAAGCAATGCATTAAACAGCCTGAGACTAGTAAATGTTTGCCAGGTCTTGGAGTCGCTGATGAAACTCTGATGGTCTATATTTTCTCAGAGGCTAGGTTACAAGTGAAAGGAAGCATTAAAGACAGATGCTGCATTTCCTGTCTTTGTTATTACTCACTCTCTCTTTTTGTGCAAGTTTGTCTTGTGTTGCCTGGTGTGTGCACCTGCAACAAAAATTCAACTTTTAGATGGATGATGGTAGGTGTAGCATTGTTTTTAAAAATTATATGTTTGAAGTATTACTTGTACTCATATTTTCCTTGGGGTATTTCCTACAACCTTCTTCCTACACACTATGTTGTACATACTGAGATGTAACAATATTTTTGAGGACTTAGCTAGGGAAATTGTTGAAACCAAGCCAGCGCATTTATAAAAACATTTTATTAATAAAATGTTTACACCTTTTTTGCACAATACATCACATTGGTAGTGATTTTGCATGTTATTACATTATAAAAAAGTTTATTATGAATGATTAAGCTGAAACAAAGCAGTTTACAATATGCCAACTCGTTTGCAGAGTACGTACTATAACAATACAAACGAAAAAGAGATCAGAAGTCTAGCTTTCTTCATTAGCATCTACAAACCAACAATACAGACTTACTGTGTACACTCAGGACCAGCCCAAGAGAAGACCGTAAAAAAAAAAATCAAGTCTCAAAACATTCATAAGCTTGGCAATTCATTCTTACAATATTTCATCACTAGTAATCAGACTATATTTCATGCAGTGAAGCAATGGTTGTAAATTTGTGCACTTTACAGTACTACAAATGCTTTTGTAACTGTGAGCTTATATTTTGTTTTAATAATGGATGTTAAATAAGAAGGCACAGACCTTTTAACCCTTACACCAGGTTAACCCCCAACATAGTCTTTAAAGGCAGAACATTCTTAAGAAGGACCAGAATTGCTGGTACAAAGATAAATGGGAAAAATTAATGTTTATAGACAAACTTATTATACTGCAAGAATTATATGCTTAATTAAGATTTTTACTTGTGCCCTAAACACAGGAATTTAAATGCTCTCCTTTTTTATTTTTATGCCCCCCCCCCAAGACATGTGGAATGATTTCTTCATCCTGAAGAATAAAAAACATTTGCCAATGTATTATACACATTCTATATAGGTCTTTGTACCGTTTCCATCACTGTGCTCCATGAGCACATGGTGTACCACACACACACAGTATCTGTCAGCCTTATTACCCCGTATTCAAGAATACAAAAGGTTTATTAACTAATTCTTGCAAAACTTTACCCATCCTAGCTGAGTAATGTTTTTGGCAAAGAAGTAACACTTCCTACATCATCCCAGGAGGATGTAGATGTATGTGTCTTGGCTGCTATGTTTTCACAACAGTTTTGAAAGGCAGTAGTAATGAATTACCATTTTGTTTACAAATATTTGCTGCTATGGCAGATGATTCAAGAAGAAGAAAAAAAGAAGATGTCACCCCTTACAACCTGAATCCCTTGCAGCATTGTGCAAGATGTCAAGAAAACATAATAGGTTTAAGGTACAGTATAGCTTCATGGAAAATACAAATCATAACATGAGTAACTAAACAAGACACCAAAGTAGAGGTGAACCCATCTTCACTGACTACTCAAGTAAAGGGTTAAAATATGTTCAAGAGCAATAACTGGATGGAATTACTAGAAAGGAAAGGTCAGACTAGAGAGAATAGGGGCTTATCTTCCAACATCTGAAAAATTACAGTACCTATGCAAAGAAGGGAACAGGAATGAAGCAAAGAAAAATTAAATCATATCTAAAGACAAAATAAAAATACCTTTGAATAGATTCAGAGGTAATGGGTTTCTTTACCACAAAAGTGAAGAATTTTGGGGATTAGAATATGGCCAACCCCAAGTTCTTAGATAACACAAGGGGAAAGTCAACAATTGTTCCTTTTGGAAGAATGCCAAATCTTGTAAGTGTCCTGGAATTAGAGTAGTTTCAACAAATTCTGATGTAGTAGTTAGAGGTTAGATCATACGCCTCATGTAGAGAAACCCACAGGTGAGGAAGAGGGGCACATGGCAGCCACTCATGTAACCTCCCCTGCTTCCACTGGATCACTACCAGTGGAAGTGAAAAGAAAAAGCCAACCATCAGTCTTAAAAATTTGATCCAATTTTAAATAATTATGCTCACACTACAGGTTGTCAACATTAGGAGCAAGATTTCCAGAAGCCTTCAGCATTTAGCAACTGTTACTGTTGTCGGATGGAGAATTTTTGAAAAATCTGCCCACTTCATTGAGGCACCTACACTGATCTCTTGAAAGTCAGACCCAGGAGCCCTACAATGTACATTATAATATGGGACTATCTGTTAGGGTCTCAGAAAAAGTTCTGCTGCCAGTAAGGATTTCAGATTAAGATAGATTTGAAGCCAGAGTCTATCTAGAGGTTTTCTTCCAAACACCCTCTACAGGATTTCCTTTCTATGACACTGCCTGGATAAACTTCAGAAAGGTCAAAAATGTATAACCAAGTTCGGCATCTTTGGTTCCAGCTGTATTACCAGGAAGAAGATCTGCATTTATTTCTCAACGCTCCAGAGAATCAGAAGGCATTTTTCTGAAATTATAGGCAAGTATGAATTCTTACATGGGAAACCAAAAAAACGCTGTTTCAAGCTTGCTTCCTTCCACAAGTTAGAGCCACTTGACAAGGCATCTGCTGTCACATTCTTTGGCCAGAAAGAACAGCTGACAGATCTTTTATCCTAGAAGCCATATTTTATTTTTGCCTCAAACATCCACATGCCAGCATCTCATTTCTACATGCAACAAGTTTGTTGTTGTCTAATAAAACGTACAGCTGGAAATGTAAAATCAATATTAATTTTGTCAGTTTTCTTTGTAGAATTTTATAGTGATCTTTTATGTAGTTTGGTTCTGGACACATGGTTCTTATATTAAGTGACTGACTGTAGCTCCATAAAAATGCATGAAGAGAATATTATTTGTGAACTCAGACTGCTAGAAGAGTGCAAAAATCAACCTAGACATTTATTTAGTTCTTATCTCTGTGGTTTTGGGATGACTAATACACCTGATCAATTTTGGGAAGCTTCCAAGATCCTCAAGTGAGTAACTGGGAGTGGATGGGTCACTACAAAAAGTAATTTTCCGTCTGCTGATACTTTTACCTTCTTGTCAACTGTTGGAGGTGGACCATGTCCACCTTGATTGCATTGGCCTTGTTAGCACTACAAAAGTAATCAACTGTTGAGAATAGGCCACTTCCACCTTAATTGAATTGGCCTTGTTAGCACTGACCCCGCCCCTAACTTGGTAAGGCAACTCCCATCTTTTCATATATAAATACTGCTTACTGTATTTTTCACTCCATGCATCTGATGAAGTGGGTTTTAGCCCACAAAAGCTTATACCCAAATAAATGTGTTAATCTCTAAGGTGCCACAAGGATTCCTCGTTGTTTAAACTGAAATTATTTTAACAAATAAGATGTGGTCTGGGATGGTGCTGGTAACAGTAGGTCTGTGAATAATCCAAATTCTTGCCCTTTTTTTTTAAATTACTTTGAATTTTTACTTTTATTTAGTTATTGCTATTTATGAGCAAAGTTCACTAAAGGAGTCACAGGCCATGGAGTTCAGACAGCATCTCCTGTAAACCTGCAATTCCCAAAAGTAGTCAACACACCACAAATATAAAACCTCATTCTCAACAAATACTAGAGACACTTCTACAAGGAGGGAAGTCATCCAAACATCACTGATAAAAGCTGCTTTTCCCCTCATAATCTTAAGTGTTTTATATCATGTTTGTCTCCAGTAATATTAAATACAGAATAGTTTAGATTTAACATCTTCATGAAGAGCCTGTCGAGGATAGCTTTTAAATCATGCAAAATATTCACCTTGAATGATTTTATTTTCAGCAACTAAATTGAAGGCTTTACCATCTACAAAGGAGATAGCTCCCTGATGAGAGCTGGCCAGTGAACAACGAATTCTCAGTCTCCTGACCAATTTAAAGAATGAGGTTTCCAGAACACTATAGTGACTATCATATCTTCCAACTACACTATCTTAAAGGAGGAGAAAAACTCCCATCACATGTGCTTGTAGTAATGTTATATTCATATTACATATAGTCACATAAAGGGTTTATTTTGCACAGAATGCCTCCATCAAAAACATTAAGGACCAGACCCTGTAGCACTTCAAGCAAAAAATACTACTGATTTTACTGGAAGTTAAGCGTTGCATCAATTTAAAGTTTAAAGATAGGCAAGACAAATAAATAAGCTAGTAATACAAGGTGTGGTTTCTCTAATAAGCTCAAGAATTTTAACTTCTTGGCAGCAAAAACTGTGAACTCCCAAGAGAACTCAGATTCCTAGTTTCCAGAGGATTTTCAATAATCTTGCCTCTAGAAAAAAACCCAGGAACGTTTCTGCCTTTTGTTAAAGTAAGTAAACCAGCAGAGCATGTCCATTTAGAGGCTTAGGAGGAGGATCTCAGCAGGTGCACAAAAACCCAGTACTGTAAAGCCACATACATCAGAGAAGCAGTTTCTAAGCATATATTTAGGACTAAAGAGTTCAATTCATAGTAGTTTTGTGGGGTTTTGCCCCCACAAAAATTTAGGAGCATGCTTATCCTGCTCCCAGCTTGATCTTAGACATGTCAGCCAATAGTTGCTACACTTTTGTACTCCATTTGAAAAACAACTCTGAAGAAAGAGCTGAAATGTTTCCACTTTGTCAGTTTCAAAAAGATGCATAGGATCATTACCAAAAGACATGCATTGTGCTACAGAGAGGATGTTACTTTCAGCCATTACTCAAATCATACCTCAGAAAAGTCCATTCCCTTTGGGAATATCAGAGGCTAAATTTTCAAGAGTGCATTTCAGTCATTTAAAAAGTTGAGACCTTAGAAGTGCTGAGCTTCTGATCTCCTACTTCAGAGAAGAGAATGTTTTTAGAAAGTCAACTAGAACCAGTGATGCTCAGTACCTCCAAAAGAACAGACTCAAAAGCTATTTAGGGACAAAAAAATGTAAGTAACTTCAGCTGAACACTGTGCAGCACATATGAAGGCTATGTCTACACTAGAAACTTCAAAGCGCTGCCACAGCAGCACTTTGAAGTGTGAATGTGGTCACGTGCGAGTGCTGGGAGAGAGCTCTCCCAGCGCTTGGAGCCTGTCCACACTAGCGCTATAAAGCACTCAAACTTGCTGCACTCAGGGGGGGTGATTTTTCACCCCTCTGAGCCAGCAAGTTAGAGCGCTATAAATTTAACTGTAGACAAGCCTGAAGGCTGATGGCTTGATGAGATGCACTGATACAGTAGAATTTGCAGGAAAGCTACGTAGCTCTGACAGATGAAACTGCACCAAGCCAAACACTCAACTACATGGATGTCTCTGATCCAGGGAGATGTTTACTCATGTTATTGTATTTCAGCTTCCAGATAATTTCAAGCGAACAATCAAGTTGGGATCTGGGATCAAGCAGCATTCTGACATATTTTAAACAGGCATGATACTTACAAGACACTATGTCGCAGCTAATGTTCATGAAACTATTTTTATGTAAACTGATAACGAAGGCATGGAAACGGTCAGGTTAAGTCTAACAGTGGGTGATTCAGAATCAGAAGACAGTTGCACAAAGGGAAAAAAAACTACATTGATACCTCATTCAAGTGGGTAGAGCTACAGAGAAATTTCACTTGTGTAGATTTAAAAAAGTAAAAGGAAGAAGAGTTATGAGACGTCAAGATTTAGTCAGAGGAGGAAGGATATAGGACTGGCTTGTTAAAGAAGATGATGTATTAATCTTAGTCTATCTTGCCAGGGACCAAATTTACCATATGCCAAACTGTATTTGGAAAAAACAAATGCTGGCCAAAAAGAGGGGCTTTTCCTTGGTCATCTCTCAAGTTATTAAAGATTTGCTAAGAGATACGGCTATATGGCTTCATTGGATCCTGATTGAGGACTCTATTGTAAGACTATTACTACAATTCTAGAGTCAAATATCTTCTTTTCAAATAATGCATATTTTATAGGTGTAGTTAAGCCAGTTATTCTCAGAGAGGAGACAATGGAGATTAAACCTATACTTTTATGTGCAAGGACACTGAAGTGATAATATAGAGGGTGTGAATCTGTTTGCAGCTACCTGAATGGATCTTCTGCATGAGAGATATTATTGATCTTTCACAGATTATATAATATGCTGTTCAATGTCCGGAAACTTGTCAGATTTACAATAAAATTCTTATGCTCAAACACTATTAACAAGCCTGAAGAAATCCAAGGCAGGTGAACACATTAAAGATAGTGAAGGCACCTAATGCTTTGGGTGGAATGGGGAAGGAGACTTCTGAAGCACTGCCAACATCAACAGCTTGCAAGTAGAACCGTGACACCATGCAACCATGTGATAACAAAATATGGTGTGTAGAAGCAGCTCGACAGAGCCTACTGTAAGTATATACTAAATCTTATCTTTAGATAAGAAGCTGGAACAAAAAGCAATTATTTGTAATTGAAGGGTACAAAATATTTTCAGTGTGGGGTTACAGTGATAACACAAGATTACAAAACCAGCATTACAAAATGGTGAGCTGCTGATGCTTCCAAGTAAACAACCCCCAACCCTAAAAGAGGAATATATTTTGTGTTATCCTGAAAGAGAACTCTGCTACAAAAGCATACTGAAGTGCCAGATGAGTATACTGCTTGACATCTTTTTTGGACTAGCTTTTAAATCAAAATTTTTTAATCTCTCTTCATTAATTGGATAACCACATCCCAGTCTGTTATTTATTAAAACCCTGCCAGTTGGTTAACTGAAGACAGAGCAAGACTTTCAAACAAGTTTGGCATTCAAAAATGATTGCCATTGTGCAAGGGCTTTGAGTAGCTATATATAATTAAGTCCTCAGTTGCTAGCCTGCTTTGATATAACACTATCATAGCTTTTACAAAACTTTAAACTTTATACTTATAATCTATTGCTTCAAATGCCACACAAAGATTTCAATCATATTATTATATATTTTAGGTTGAACCATGCTGCACACCAATACATAATTATTCTGTCTTTATTGTAAGATTCTTTATTAGGGCAATTTTTTTCATAGGGGCTTCAAACCAGCCTCCATTTTTGGGCACACGCAATAGACTTTATATGCTCGTAACCCATCTGCACATGCAGGAAGTTTGAGCATGTATAAGCTATTGCAGCAAACAGAAGTGCACACTCAAAGGACTGCATACCCACAGATAGAGGCCACACTTTGAAATCTTGGTCTTAAGAAGTTTTAATCCCAACATTTCATTAAAGCCTATTAACCCCATTCAGAATATGCTTTCTATCACACCAAGTTACTATAATAGCGAAACAGTTTGCTTGAGGATAGCTTTGAAACAAGGATTCTGAATAGGATTTAATCTGAAATATAAGCTGTTTTATTTCCTCCTTAGCCTTTGAATTTTCCTTCAGCTAAAATACTTAAGATTGTAGACTGCCAAATTACAAAATCGGGAACAAGTGTCACAGACATGGCTTTAACTTCAATATCAAAATAAACTCAAATATTGAAAATACTTTATTAGGCGCTTTCTTTAAAAATAAGAAGTTCTCCACTAGCTCTAGAGGAAACCAAAAATAAATAATGAAAATAGCATAATAGGATACGGTCAATTTATAGTTTAATATAAAATGTAAGAAAAACAGTACAACATAAGCTAAAAGCTGATTTGCTTAAAAAAAATGCCAAGTTATTTGGGCTAGACCCAGGAACCAAGAGGTAACGATCTACGCTACCATACGTGACTTGGATTTGGTTTCCTGTTCGTTTTTTTGTGCCTCAGCCAGCAAGGATTGGGTGCACTGCAGAGGTGATCTGCTCAATGGACAAGCCACATGCTTCACCAACAGTGACATCTACCAGCCATTTCAAGCAGAAATGCAGATGTGATAGGAGGGGAGCATCACCCAACCTTCTTCTGGAAGAGGTCATTGATTGCAATGTAAGACCTCACAAGCAGGGACAGAATTGTTGGAGATCCCCAGAGACTCTATCAATGGGTGAGGAATGGAAAGACTGAAGAAAGCTGATTTCTCAACTGCTTTTACATAATTTATAATACTTTAGGCATTGGTCTCATAAATATAGTACAAACACTTTACACATGCGAAGCAATAAAGAGCTTTCCCCCAAAATATTAAAGTCTTACTAGAACTATTGACGGCATCTATTGTCAGTCATGCTCAGTTTAAATTTAGAAAGAGTTTTAGCTACATTCTCTTTGACCACCATTTTTAATAGTAAAAATGCTTACTAAAAATAAATAGGTGCTTATAAATGTATCAGTTTGCCTTTAAATGATTAAGCCAGCATGAAAAGGTAAGATTGTCTATGATTTAAAATTCACTGCTTGTTTGTTCATAATACTTTTAAATAAAAAGTGCAAGTGGGATCTGGGGACTGGATGGGCTGATTTGCTCATTTTTATCAGTAACTTATTTTGAAGCCATCTACAACCAATTGCCTCACTGTACTTTGGATTAGCTATAATTATATTTAAAATAATGCTCATAACAATTGAAAGGGTAGCAGAATAGCCTTAAAATTAAAGTCACTATTTCAACAGGGCTGTTTCTTCTCCCCTCCTCATCCCTCTGGACCACGAAAGTGCTCATTTCCCTTTTACAAAAAACATTACACATCATGTTGATTACAAAACTATTAAACATTTCAGTCCTACCATCCATATGTCAACATTCCTTTCACGCAAGGCCAAAGAACTGATGATGGATTCCCTTTGAATACAAGAGACACTATACGTGTTGTAAATAAACAGGCTGACATTATCATGACTGCAGTCTCTTCTGTGAGCATACAGATGTCAGATGAGCTGGTCCATTTTTATGGGACCTTGAAGTATGAACATCAGGCAGATAAGTTCTAAGACCAATAATATATACCCAACATAAACTATTAGCTTCCAAGACCACCTACTTTCAAAACAAGTCTGATTTTCTAAAGTATCAGTCAACAACAGCTGCGTTTTGTCACTGAAGGCTGTCTTCTAAGTTTGAAGCCCTTACTGCTAGATGGGGGGTTGGTGTCAGTTGATGGAATTCTACGACCTATAAAGAGAAAAAAAAAAGTTTTTAGCAAGAGTTACATTAATTATTGAAACCACTTTTACAGAGCATCTGATATCTGCAAAAGCGTTTAATCCAATGGATTGGACTTTGGAGGGAACCCTCGTAAGGGCAGGTTCCCTTCTTTCCTGAATAGATATTGGGCTTTTAGGACTCCTCATCTCTGCTCTGGCCCCTTTTCTCTGTGTAAAAGTGCCAGAGTAGAGTATCAGATCTCACCCTATATCCCTAAGCTTGATGTTTAAACAACATGATCTGGTTTTGCATTTTTCAAGAATCAACATTTATTCAAAATCAACTAAATGCATAAGAAAAATAGCTTCCTGATTTCCTTAAATAGTTATAAAAGAATCAAAGTTGTAGTTAAAGTCAGTAGTAAACAAAATATTTAATTACTTCCATGGAGTCTAATTTTTTTTTTTTAGTTTAAAGAAAAAAAACATTAAATAGCTTCACAATCATTTGACAACTCTGATGTGTCTATGCAAGGATTGCCTCTAATTTTATACTGTTTACTTGACTCAAAAGACAAAGCTGAGAGATATTTGCACATAAGCGTTCAGTGTTTATTATAGCCATCTGAATTACAACTCAAATCCTCACTATAAGAGTGTAGTACTGCACTGTATTCCCTTGTGGGTACGGTTTGCATTTCTTCCATGTAAAAGTCAATTTGGAATAATGTAGAAAAACAAATTATTTGTGGTCTAATTGAGGGACAGGGTTATCAAAAATTTCTTAAAGGGAACTCACACAAAAATGCTTTGTTTTAAATCACATTTAGTAATTGTTGTGTGATAATTACACAATTACTGCCCCCCATTAGCCAATTATGCTTTGGATAATACATTCCCCGAATCAAATCTAAACACAGTACTCTGATTGGAAATACTATTTCCCCTTCTGTATTTGTGAAGGTTTTGGTAACCCTCATACATTTCCTTCCCTCACCCTTCAGTGACCTTGAACTACTAATTGAAACATTCACCAACAGATAGGGTAAGATGACACTGACTTTTATGACAGTGACCTGCTTGCTATTTATCCAGTGATGTGGATCATCATAGTAGGTTTAGAATCTCTAGGCAGAAGCTTTTAGAGGTCATAAGAGGACCAGAAACCAGCAGATCATCTTGCAGTCTTGTATCCCTACCAGTGGTGACAAATATGAACTCAGTGTACTCTCAGCAAACTAGAACTACAAACTAATGCAGTAGTTAAGTTTCTGCTTAGGCTTCCTTCAGAAAAAAAAAAGTGTTAACTCAAGTAGTACTTACTAATTTCTATAAAGAGTTCATTTATGTTAATTGCATTTTTAGCACTGGTCTCTACAAATATGGCATGGATGGAATCTGCATAGTCTTTAGCGTCTTTTTCCATGACTTCTCTAAAAAGAAAAAAGAAAACATGACCAAAACAGAAACATTAATTATCCCAACTTTAGAAAATTGGCTCGCTGCTTAACAGTAATTTCAAAAAGTGATTTAGTGTCAACTGTTTGGCATCTCATTCCTCATGGAGAGGTCAATTTCTATCCTCAGCTCTTCTTTTACGTAACCCCAAGGACTGGACAATAGTGTGGCCTGAACAACAGTATTTGGACAGCACCATCATATAAATTCAACAGCTACCACCATTTTCCTCTCTGTGTTTTGTTAAGGTTGCCAGAATGCAGCTCTGAAGTCAGCCGAGGGGGGAGGGACAGCTTTATTCTCAGAAAAACAGCTCAAATTATCGGAAAAAACCATGTTACTTCTAATATCCATCTCATTCAGTAGCAATCCAGACTTTGCTTATAAACCCTAATATCCTGCATCACAGCAATGTTTAAAACGTTCAGATTGTACAGACAAAAGAGACAGGAAATGAAAAGGTTCCCACAGGCATCTGAGCCATACTACATGGCACACCCTATATATTTTATGGTAGATATTTAACACTAATGTCAAGCTTCACATTTATTGTAAATGTGAGTAGAAAATACATACAAATTAATTTTGCTTTGAGAGGTCAGGAAACTAAAGTTAACTAGGAAAAAAACGGTACCTACCTTTTTGTAACTGTTCTTCTTCGAGATGCTCATGTCCCTTCCATTCTAAGCGTGTCGTGCCCATGTGTGTGGTCGTCAGAGATTTTTGCCTTAGCGGTATTCATAAGGTCGGCAGTGGTGCTCCCTTAAGTGCCATGCTCATGTGTCGGTATATCAGGTGCCGCCGGCCCTACATCTTCTCGGATCCTTCGGATGGAGCAACCACTAGTGGTGAGACAAGAAGGTCCTGCTGAGGCGATCTGCAAACATGTTCCTAGTCCCGGGCAGATGTGTGGCTACCAGATGAATGGCATTCCGCACATAAAAGTCCCAAAGGTGGATAGCTTCTTGGCAAAGGGTTGACGACCTGGATCTGCCTTGCCTGTTGATGTAATACATCGCGGCAGTATTGTCAGTGAGGACCTGCACCACCTTGCCCCTCAGATGGGGTAAGAAAGCCTGGCAGGCCAGGCAAGCCACTTTGAGCTCCCTGACATTGATATGGAGGGCCAGATCGTCTCGCAGCTGGCAGCCTTGTGTGCTGAGCTTGCCCAGGTGGGCTCCCCAGTCCAGGTCCGAAGCATCGGATATCAGGGTCAGAAACAGGGCCGGGGCTGCGATGGGAACTCCCTGCAATACCGACCCAGGGTTCATCCACCAATCCAGAGACGATAGGGTGCTGGATCACATCCTGACTATTCAGTCTAGGTTGTGCCTGTTGGGAATGTAAACTAACGCCAGTCATACTTGCAGAGACCGGAGATGGAGCCGGGCATGACTGACCACATACAGGGAGCCATGTGGCTCAACAATCACAGGCAGGTGTGAGCCATGGTGAGCGGGCTGTTCTTCACATGGGAGATCAGGTCCGGCATGGCCTGAAAACACGCCTCCGGAAGGCAGGCTCTGGCTCATATGGAGTCAAGAACCACCCCACTTAACTCTATTCATTGGACTGGCCTTAAGGTGGATTTTTTCTTGTTTACCAATAGGCCCAGGTTGCGCCAGGTGGAAGGCTTCTTTGTACTTGTTCCTGAGACCTGCCCTTGATGAACCAATCGTCAAGATACGGGAAGATCTGGACCCCTCGACGTCTTAGGTAAATGGCCACGGGTGCCATACATTTTGTGAAGACCCTTGGGGCCGATGAGAGGCCAAAGGGGAGCGCTGTGAATTAGAAATGGCATCTGCTCACAATGAGATGGAGGAAAAGTCTGACCTTCGCTTATTTCCAAGTCGAGGGCAGCGTACCAGTCTCCCAGATCCAGGGAGGGGATGATGGAGGCCAGGGAGACTACATGAAACTTCAACTTCTTGAGAGACTTGCTGAGGCATTGAAGGTCCAGAATGGTCTGAGGCCCCCCTTTTGCTTTCGGGATTAGGAAATAATGGGAGTAGAACTCCTTTCCTGTCATGTCCCAAGGGACCTCCTGCACCACCCCTAGGCACAGGAGGTTTTCGACCTCTTGAATGAGGAGTTGCACGTGAGAAGGGTCTGTGAAGAGGAAAAAGGGTGGGTGAACGGGAGGGAGGGGTGGCTGAAAACACTTGTGACACTCTGTCCAGTACCCAGCAGTCTGAGATGACCTGCATCCAGGCAGAGCAAGGAACGAAGACAGTCAAGGAAAGAACAAGGTGGATCCTGAGAGTTGACTGGCGGGGGGCGGGGTGTTCGAGTGCACCCTCAAAATGAGCGTTTCTGGATCCCGGAATGCTTTGCCGGGCCGGGCTGCTCAGGTGAGCAGAAGGAGGAAGGGTGGTGGCGGTTGTAACTTATGTCCCTATCCCTTCCCCTTGCAGATCCTGGACGAGGCTGCCAAGGCCTTGGCAGCAAGGGCAGCCAGAACTGCTCCTGGGCAGACTGGGGCTTATGCATGCCTAGCGAGCGAAGGGTGGCCCGAGTGTCTTTTAATCCATGCAGCCTCGCATCCATCTGCTCTGAAAAAAAAAAAAAAAAAAAAAAAAAAAAAGACCGTTCCCATTGAATGGGAGGTCCTGGATCAAGGTCTGCATCTCTTGGGAGAGGCCAGTGGTCTGAAGCCACGAGCTGCACCCCATAATCACTGCCTAAGCAGCCACCTAGCTACCAAGTCAGCCATGTATTATGTCATTTGGAGGGAGCATTTAGCCACTGTGGCACCCTCCTCCACCGAGTACCAAATTCTTGGGCTAAACCCTGTGGGAGGTACTCCTTGAATTTATGGAGGGAGTCCCATAAATTAAAATTGTATATGCCTAGGAGGGCCTGATGTTTTGCTACCTGGAATTGCAGGCTGGCAGTTGAATAAGTTTTCCTCCCAAACAAGTCCAGTCTTTTGTCCTCTTTGTTTTTGAGAGCTGAGCTGGTGTGCACCTGCTTGTCTTTTTCATTGGCTGCAGAGACATCTAGTGAGCTTGCGGGAGGGTGGGTATAAAGATATTTAAATCCTTTGGCTGGGAAAAAGTACTTCTTTTTGGCACTTTTGCAGGTGGGAGGGATAGATGATGGGGTTTGCCAGGGGACCCTGGCAATTTTCAGGCCTGCTAGTGTGACATGGGCAGAGGTAGAGGCTGAGAGGATGTTGAACAAGGTATCTGCGTGCTCAGCCATCTCCTCCACCTCTAGGCCCAAGTTCTCAACAACTCATTGAAGCAGGGCATGGTGTTCTTCAAAATCGTCTAGCGGGCTGGCCCTTGAGGGTTCCTCAACCGCTTCGTCCAGGAACAAAGACGACGACTGTACCACCAGGGGAGGCCCGGGGGCATAGTCTCCTGTGGGAGAAAAAGGTTTAGGGGTGGGTACAGTCTCCTCTGCCTCGACCTCTTAGCATGCCTCATGCACCCAGCCCAGTGCCACTGGTGCCGCTAACTGATGCTCTGAGGTGGTGGCAGATGAGCGGTGCAAAGGGGCATCGCCATGACCAGCACTCCCCATGTGCTCCAATAAGGCCACTGCGCTGGCCACTGGCCGTGCTGCCAAGGCGGTGCCGTTGATGTTGACGTGGCCCCAGGTGCCCTATTGCGCAGGTGGAGTCTGGGTGAGGGGCTGAACTGCCCTTTCATGCTGGAGGAATTCCTTCCAGTGACCACGGTGGGGCCATCGCCATCTGAGTCTGCCTGCTGACTATCGCCGACTGGTGCCCAGAGTAAGAGGATCAGTGCCAGTATCGAGTGGACCAGTACTGATGGGACTGGAGATGCGACGGGGAGTGCTCCCATGGGGCAGGCGAGCAAAATCTGTGCCAAGAGGACGACTGATGGGAGGGCCAACAGCGCTGATAGTACGGAGACCGGTGCCTCCCTTTAGGCAATCTGTGGTGAGATGGCAGGGACCGTGATCGCGGTGCTGGTGACCGAGGGCAAGCCCCAGAGGATCTGGGATGTGACTCCACCAATCTGCGGTGAAGAGGTGGAGACGCCGTCTTGTTTTGGGGGATCAGCATCACTCTACTGCCCCCTGAGGGTTCTTAGTGGCTGACTTGCCCTCGTGGGGAGCCTTTGCCATTTCCTGTGGCACATGCTGTGTCGGTGGCATAGGCAGAGATTTCTGCTCTCTCGGCGCCAAGGGAGCTTGGGAAGGCATCGGTGCAGTCAGGGGTTTGGGTCCCATACTGCTCCCAGGAGTTGGTGGTGGACCTTTTAACGGGCTAAGAGCCCCAACTGGGGAGACATGGCTCTGGAGTGGCCAGGCGGCCCGAACTGGGTCTCTTGCCCGATGACCCATGACTCTTGCCTGGTGCCAGGGAACCGTACTTCCGTGCTTTCTTTCTGGGCACCAACAACAGGGAGCGGTGCCGGGCAGAGCTGGGTGCTGGGGGTGCACTGAGGCCAAGGTACTCAGTGAGTCTTGGCGGGACGGCTCGGAAGCCGGATGAAAGGCAGATTCCATGATGAGAGCTTGCAAATAAATATCCTGCTCCGAGTCCTGGGCTGAAAGTTTTTTACAAATGCGGCACATGTGATTCCACCAAGCACTTGAGGCAGCTGCTATGGGGGTCACTTACAGGCATAAGCCTGTTACAGTCCATGCAGGGCTCAAACCCGGGAGACCGGGGCATGGTCACCTGGGGCAAAGTCCCCGCTGGGACTATAACTTTAATTACTAACTACACTTAACTACTTAACGCTAACTACTATAAACAAACTATTTACAAGGTCCTAAGGCTTAAAGTCAGTAGAGATGAAACCGCTAGCCCTTGCTACGCAAGAAAGGCACTCCGACTAACCACCATGGGCGGTAAGAAGGAACTGAGAGAGTATAGGGCCAGCGTTGACTGATATACCGACGCATGAGTGCAGCACTCAAGGGGGCGCCACTGCTGACCCTACGGATACTGCTAAGTCAAAAGTCTCTGATGGCTGCGGACGTGGGCGCACACACACCTAGAATGGAATCGACATGAGCAAGCACTCAAAGAAGAACTATTAATATCACATTACTGTATTATTTTTGCATTCAGTTGTCTTTATGTTCAGTGGGCACACTGTCGTGCCTAGTCAGGCTCTAGTCAGCAGTTATTAATATGCACTGAGAAGTGCACACTTCAGGGAAACATGCATGCTCTCAACCTCCTGAAAGCAATGCAAACTCTCAGACTCAGTGAATTGTCTATTGTCAATACCCAGTACAATTTTCAAAACACATCAAAACACTTTATTGATTTCTAACAATTTTTTTTCTCCAAAACTGGTCCAGGATGTGCTTCTCACAAAGGACCCTATATTCCAAATTTAATATTCAACTGTTTCCAAGTTGTCTGTGTTTTATAAAATACAGTGCACAACAGTCACGCTCCTGCCCCAGAAAAACAAACACACTCACCCACCTAAACAAGAAAAAAACAACACTACCTGAGGCTTTAAGAGAATACTTCCCCTTAGGGCAGAATTTCAGCCAAAAATGGAATTAAAACAAGTGCAAATATAATGGAAACTGTTCTGCAACTTTAGTTACAGTGTGACTGGCAGTAAGTGCTAAAATTCCTTAAGTCACAATGCTATTTTCACATTACCCCTGGGGGAATTCTGTGCTGCTGCATGCGTGCATAATTAATGAGCTGTGCATATTTTTAATTTTTTGTGCAGAAAAAAGCTTCTGCTGAAATGTTGCAGCAGTTCCACCTTTTGCCCACCAGAGGACGCTATGGTACAGGAACAGCAGCAGCACCTGGCCAGCTAGGAAAGAGAAAGAACCTGCCTTCGCAGCACCTGTCAGGCCAGCTCAGGAGCTGTGGAGAGACAGACAGCGTGGGGTGCTGGCGGGGTGGGGAATTAGACAGGGGCTCATAAGGATTAGTGGGGGGGACGACAGACTGGGACAGGGGCTGAATGGGAGTGGAGGCACAGGGCCACATCATGATTGGGGAGGGGAGCTACATAGGGACAGGAGAGTGGCGGGGGCAGAGCCACATGGAGACAGGGGGAGGGGGTGCAGGGCCACATGGGGGTGTAGGGATACATGGGGACAGGGACAGATGTGCCTGACTGAATGGGAGAGGCTAGGGGTCAGCCAATGTCTGCATGGGGGAAGCTCCTTAACAATCCCTCCCCGCCCCCCCGCCCCCCCCAAAATACCCATTTCATACTTTTCCCACCTATAACCAACAATCCTCCAAGTTCACACCCAGGCTCCTACCCAGCAATTTACTTCCCTCTCCCTCAGGTCTTCCACTACCCCTGATTCTCCCAAGCCTTTGCACTGCTTCTGTGGGGTGCAGGAAATACGGTTCTGTATTGCAGTTTAAATGAATTATTACTCAGAGCTCTGTATTAAGATGCCTACTAAGAATCTATATGTCAAAAACTTTCTTGAATCTTTTTGTCGTCTGTATTGTTACAAACATACTTGCTGACAGGTATTTTGAAATAAATGACCAAAAATAATTGAAACTGGTGTGATTATATTGTGTTATTATGACAAATAAAATATGCAGAATTTTAAAATATTGGCGCAGAATTCCCCCAGGAGTATCACATGTAGATTTAAATAGTTTCTATCTTAAAGTTATAATTCTAGTCAATAAAATTGAAATTTCTAGAGTAGCATGTACACTGCATATTGTAGCAAAGTCCTAAGTCAGACTGCCAAAAGTCATACAAAACCATCAGCATTTTAAGTATTACACTGATTCAAGTTAAGGAGCCCTGTCACTCATCAGTTTCAATGGGGGAGTAGCATGTGCACAACTCATGGTGTTATCAGGCCCCAAACCATCAGGAGGGACAGAACTAGGTTTGGCTTCACCAACACCAAGGACCACTACCAAGAACACAGTATTTGTCTTACAAATATTTAGCTTTTAGTCATTTACTTCATATCAATTCATCTTTGGAGAATATAAACATGTTTCTTAAAGATTTATATTGGTGTTCGTTAGGTAACTGAAATTTTAGCATTTTTTAAAACACCAGTGACTGAATTTTGTAGTCCTATCTCCCTTGGGATCAATGTCAGCCAACTTTGCAATGGCTCTTTAAAAACATATCTGCCTGTTTTAGCTGAGACCCCAGCTGTGGTAGTAAAATATAAACAAAGGAGAGACGTGTAGGCAGGTCCCTTTCCCAACCTGCTCTGAAAAAACAGTCCACACACTATGTAGAATCCAAACTCATTCCCTTTTTGGGGCTTGGCTTCATTAACCAGACTTCAGTAATAAAGAAGTTGAGTTCAAACCTTTTCCAAGACTTGGCCGCCTCTAGAATTCCTTCCTCAGGACTTCATCCCATGTTTTAGATCCACTTTCCCCAGAGCAGCTCCCACCCTCTTTTATATTGGTGGGGATAACAAGGTACCTGAATCAGCAAGTCAGCAAAAACCCACTTAAACTTTTCCAGAAGGATCAACATTTGCTAATAAGATGAAGTGTTGCAGACATTGCAAGCCTTTCTAAAATGGGCTAGACACCTTGTACTAGTTTTTAAAAAGACTTGCATTTTTTAATTACTATATATCTTTCATGGCTTGCTAAATCCCTTAATCTTCCTAACACATATTTAGTACCATCACCTTGTATCTGAACTTACACCTGCACTGGACTGACATCAATTTACCTTACATCATTAAGGTCACACTTATTTCCCGCAATAGCTACAACAATGTTTGGAGGTCCATGTTGTCGAAGTTCTTTCACCCAGTTCTTTAATGTTGAGAAGGTTTCCTGGTATGGAGAAGGGAGACAGAATTAAGATTCAGTACTGGCCAAATAAAACATACATGAGTGTTTGTAGAACTATATTGCAAACCATCTCCTCTTACCTCTTTTGTGATGTCATAAACTATAATAGCTGCTGCTGAGCCTCGGTAGTACATTGGTGCTAAAGCACGGAACTGTAGGGAGAAACATCATATAGAATGGATTTAATACTCTGCCAAAGATCATGTGGCTCACTGACCAGTTAATCCAATTTTCACTGCTCTAGCAAAGGAAACGAGTTTAGGTTAGTGGAAAATGTATCCGGGGCGGCTCTAGCCATTTCGCCGCCCCAAGCACGGCGGCATGCCACGGGGGGCGCTCTGCCAGTCGCCGGTCCCGCGGCTCCGGTGGATCTCCCGCAGACGTGCCTGCAGATGCTCCACTGAAGCCGCGGGACCAGCGGACCCTCCGCAGGCACGTCTGTGGGAGGTCCCTCGGAGCCACCTGCCGCCCCCCCCGGTGACCGGCAGAGCGCCCCCCCACGGCATGCTGCCCCAAGCACACGCTTGGCGTGCTGGGGCCTGGAGACGCCCCTGAATGTATCCTTAAATTTACAAAGACACTGCCAGTAGGATATAAAAGCTTCACATGAAGCAATCTTAGCTGAAGGCTAGCCAGTGAACATTTTTGGGTGCTAGTAGTGCAAGATTACTATAATAAAATAGACTATAATAAAGCCATATGATGACAAAACTTGAGTTTATCCGGATTAAAGCTAGTAAAGAAGTGGTTTAACTCCCAAAAGAAGGCAGAGAAGAATTATAATTTAAACTTGTAAACCACTCTGTTTCTCCAAGACCACTCAGTGTTAAAGAACTCAGTTTTCTTGTTACTATTCAAGCTCATTTAGGTGTGGAGCGATGCTCCAAAGGGGAAAAGTTTCTGTTCTAAGCCTCAGCTTCAGGGATAGCAGGAATCTAGTACAAGTAAGAAGAGGGCTGCTTCTATTGAAGGTAGAGTATACTGCTGAATCTTATAGCAATGACTAATCTTTTGCGATAGAGAGGATTAAAAGAAAGGATATAAGGGACAGGAGCAATACAGAATGTCAAAGGCATGAAGCAAAATTCTTGGACTTCATGTTATCTCAGTCTCTAGTAAAGTTCATAGTCCTCAGAAGAGCCAGGTTGTAAAGGCCAAATTACAGAAGGAAGCCTGATAGTAGTTATGTGAGGTATGGGATGGGCTACCCCCATTAAAAAAAGATCTGTAGCTATACAGATATAGACAATACACAAAGGATATATGCCTAATTTTGAACACTGAGGGAGAGGAAGGGCGGGGTGAATTGAATACATTTCTTCCTTTTCGAGATACTCATGTCCACAGAAGGAAAAATAAAAAGAACCAGTGTACATTATTACCAACCCAAAACATCCTGAGAATGGCTTAAAAGTGAGATTAACCCCCCGCCCCTGCAAAACAAACACACACATACTGTTGTGTTCTTTTTATTTACCGTCTGGTATTTAGGATTAATGTTTTCAAGCTTTTCCCCTTCAACCAAAAGAGTTGGGTGGGGGGAGGAGGAGTTGTTAAGAAAGAATAAAAGCTGAGAAAGTCTCACAATCACCTGACCCCTTGAAGCAAAGGATTTAGGATACACACTAAATATCATAAGACTTACAGGAAATCTAAGGACTTCGCAACACTGACAATTGCTACAAATCTGAATGAGGCTGCAGTTCACAAATCAGGCCACTATCCTTGCATGAATGCTACTTGCTTTTTGACTCCATAAGAAACTGCAAAGGTTTAACACATGCTTGGCACTATAAAATAACTACTGTTTTAGATGCAGTGTTCAGAAATTCTGCTAAGGTAAGAAAAAACAACTCATCTAGCGCTCTGAAGTGTCAGTGGAAGAACAGAATAATTAACTGACAGATGCAGTGTTTTGATGTATGGCTTTATATACACTATTTACTACTCTAAGAAATCTAGAGATATAAAAATCATGAAGACAACGTAGCTTTTCACAAAGACTTATTTGGTTATAATAAAATATTAGTTTTATTTTGGTTAATATAGTTCAGCTGAGAGCAGTTCTAAACATCCTAAAAATCTCCTTTGTTATAAAACAAAATTCCAGCCCATTTAGATTTGGCTCACAAAATTCTTCTTTTGAGAATAAGCCTTTATACAAGGTGAACAGAATGAAAATAAATGTTTGAGAGGTGGGAAAGAGGAAATGTGGGATGCACACGACTCATCCAAGAAGTGTGTAATATACACCCCCCCCCTCCCCCAGCACTTAGAATGTAAAGGGAAACATATTTGATAAACCACTACTCAGACTATTTGACTACCTGGCTTTTTGATGTCTATTTATATTGGGAAAAATCCAGCTTTCACTTGCTGATCTTGTATTACTCATTTCCTGCCTGCTAACATTTTGATTTCTTTTCTCACCTAGGAATAGTCAGCAGTTAAAGAAAAAAAAAAAGTTTCCCTTTAACAAAACATTTTCTTTCAGCTGTCTGTTCAAAGAGTTCAGCTTTCTCGCACTGCAGCCCAACTCTGATTTGAGCTTTGACACAGAATTACCAGTGAGAGTCAGTATAACACAAGAATTTGGCAGCATGGACAAAACTCATATTGGTTGAAGGTAATTTCATACTAACTTTAGTCAATGAAAGAGAAATAGTTACTTCTGGAACTTGAGCAGAAGTGCCCCAAATGAAGTGTTAAATTTAAGTGAGATGTAATCCAAAATCACAGCTTCCATCAGCATGAATACAGGAATGGAAACGGAGTAAATAAATATGGACCGGGGGAGAGGAGATGCCGGCTAGTCAACACCACACTAAATTAATGTTTTCTGCATTTGGGTTCCAAGCATCAGAACTTATTGGAAATACAGTTCTAGAATGAATAATTGAAGTAGAGAGTAGGGTGAAAGAAAGAAAGAAGAGGGAAAAATATCTTGACAGCAACTGGTGTGTTTTCATTTTTAAATACTAGGCCATTATTTGTAACAATGGAAGCAGACACTTGAGATATTTTAGTGCCTTACAATGCCAATTAAGGCATATTTTATAAGTAGTCAGTGATCCTCTAATTTACTGTTTAAATCCGATTAAAAAGTTTGAACTGGCAGTCAGTGGAACTACACCCAACCTGAATGAAACTGCTTTACAACAGAGATATGTTAGTTGCAGACAATCTGCATTTCTAAAGTCCTTGATTTTTATCCCTTCTTGTCAAATACAACAATTCAGGGATAAAGGAGAGGGAGATCTGTGGGAAATAAATTTACATCAGGTGAAATATTGTGTTCTAGCTTAAAAATTAAGCTGTTGTTAATCAAGGTGTTTATAATGACAAGGAGTTGTGCAACCTGCTGAAAAAGAACTGCTCACTGATAAGCCTTGGAAGTGCATTGTTAAAATACAGCAAATGGTAAAACTAAAATATAGGGAACAGCAGATGATACTGGTTCATATGAACTCAATGGTTCATATGGACCACTGCATCTATGTTTTAACACTGTGTTCAAATCCTGACGACTGAGGTTATATGTGGTTTGATGGCAGTTCTCAGTAAACCTGAGAAAGCCAATAATTTATCCAAACCTCAGTCACTACACACTTTACAATTTCAGCTGAAGGCGGCCCAGGAACAGAAAACTGTCATGGAAGTTTCAGGGCAGGAGATTCACTGATAGAACTGACTAGCAGCTTTGATCAGTCCTTTCTGTAGTTGGTCCATCCCTAGCCAATGTTCTTAACCCTTCATTTTGAGGCACACCAAGTTCCTTGGCTTTACAAAGATTCTGCAGTAAGATTTTCTCCACACTAAGTTCTTGAAAGTTCATAGCCAGCTGTGTTAAAGTAAATATAAATTAGATCTTATCTGGCAGCCGTACAAACATTTTTGTAAAGAAAAAAACAAAACAAAAACAAAACAAACAGTACCGGTATTGGAAAACAGAAAAAAAAAATGTTGCAACTATTCTTGTGTATGAATAAGTCCTGGTTCTGTGATGCATTACATTATCACTATCTCTTTAATCCTTACAAGACTAAGTCTTTTGAGCCTCTAAGCATTGTCCAGATTAAGTACAGGTAGTATGTAAATGTAAGGAGAAGATGCACAAGTGATTAACAGTGTAGTTTATCATCATCAGAGTGGTATTACAATCACTGAAAACTTGATATAAAATCCAATACCACATTCAGGACTTGATATAAAGTCAAGTGTTGGATTAAAGAGCCCTACAAGTCACATGAAGTTATGATAAGGGAGTTTACTATGGTTTCTAGTGGCTACCCAATTTGATTGATGGGTAAGTGGAAAAAACAAAGAGCCCTGAGCTTGGTCAGTTTTTCTTTCCTGGGCCAACAGAATGTGGGGGCATCACATATGTTCCCTAATGCACAAGAGAGTTTTACTCTTACACCAGAAGCCGCTACTGATAAATTGGGTTATTAGTAAGTAACTTGTGCTATGACATGGGAGTTTGTATTTGACTGAATTGCTATGAAGCATTAATGCTTCCACATTTAAAACAAAACTTTCAGTTTAAAAGGAAATATATATTATATATATATATATAAAAAAAGACACATTGCCCTGACTGATCACTTGGAAGGGTGGAAGTATTGTTTGTAAAGGAACTCTGCCTAACTCTAAACATACTGTCTGTGTGGGGCGGGAGGTGGGGGAAGGAAGAATGAGGATACATGGATGCAGGTGAGCTTGTAGATTCAGCAATAGCTGTCAGCAGCACTCTATAGTGGAGGCCTGGTGAAGGAACTAAGGTGACATTGGCATGCTCTTATGAAGTGTCAGAATCTTGTTCCTACATCACTGTAGTCTCAAGATGTATGTTTTCCCCCAAAATAACCCCTCACCCTCAAGATGTGGAGGGACAAGTCTACAGAATCAGCAGCTCTGAGTCAGAGGTGGGGCAGGAGGGGAGGACATCTTCATCTCTTCCACTTAGACAAAGTGTAACTACTTGCATGGAAAAAAGAAAAGGGCATTACTCCAGGGATAAGAATAGAAGAGAGGAAACATTCACTTCATACTAGCCGACAGCACCAATTGTCAGCCATTTACAGATATAATTCCTCACAGAATGTACTATGCTGAATCCGAAGTAGGGCATTCTCCCATTGCTTTCAAACATGATTCAAATGAACAGAATGAAACTCTAATGCATAATAGAAATCCTTTGCCAAACAGCTTCAGGCATGTTTATAAAACTTTATACATAATTGCAGCTTTTGTTGTTGCTGCCTGTAGTTCATGAGCAAGGTAATTAGTATGCAGCACAAAGACATTTCCTCCAACTCCCTTTTTAATTTTAGTTTGTGTGCTTGTAAGTCTTGAATAAATATGTTGCATCTCCTCAAAGGTGTGTATGTTGCAGAAGCAGCCATCAAGTTCTTCTTCTGGAAAGACTGCCAGGTTAAAATTTGTATTTCAAATGAAAAACTTTCTGACACGAGCTTCTAACACAATCAGATTAGAAATGAAAATTTTTAAAAAAAAATCAATCAAGTTCATAAGATCGGCCATATGGGGTCAGACCAAAAGTCCATCTAGCCCAGTGTCCTGTCTCCCGTCAGTGGACAATGCCAGGTTCCCCAGAGGGAACGAACAGAACAGGTAATCATCAAGTGATCCATTCCATCGCCTGTTCCTAGCTTCTGGCAAACAGAGACTAGAGACACCATCCCTGCCCATCCTGGCTAATAGTCATTAATGGACCTATCCTCCATGAACGTATCTAGTTCTTTTTTGAACCCTGGTATAGTCTTAGCCTTCACAACATCCTCTGGTAAGGAGTTCCACAGGTTGACTGTTTGTTGTGTGAAGAAATACTTCCTAAGGTTTGTTTTAAATCTGCTGCCTATTAACTTCATTTGGTGGCCCCTAGTTCTTGTGTTATGAGAAGAAGCAAACAACACTTCCTTATTTACTCTCTCCGTGATTTTATAGACCTCTATCATAACCCTCCTTAGTTGTCTCTTTTCTAAGCTGAAAAGTCTCAGTCTTATTAATCTCTCCTCATACGGCAGCCATTCCATACCCCTAATCATTTTTGTTGCCCTTTTCTGAGCCTTTTCCAATACATCTTTTTTCAGATGGGGTGACCACATCTGCACGCAGTATTCAAGATGTAGGCATACCATGGATTTAGAGAGAGGCAATTTGATATTTTCTGTCTTCTTATCTATCCCTTTCTTAATGATTCCCAACATTACATTTGCTTTTTGACTGCGGCTGCACATTGACTGGATGTTTTCAGAGAACTATCCACAATGACTCCAAGATCTCTTTCTTGAGTGGTAACAGCTAATTTAAACCCCATCATTTTATATGTATAATTGGGATTGTGTTTTTCAGTGTATATTACTTTGCATTTATCAACATTGAATTTCATCTGCTATTTTGTTGCCCAATCACCCAGTTTTGAGAGATCCTTTCATAGCTCTTCGCAGTCTGCCTGGGACTTAACTATCTTGAGTAGTTTTGTATCATCTGCAAATTTTGCTACCTCACTGTTTACCCCTTTCTCCAGATCATTTATGAATATGTTAAATAGGACAGACTCCTGGGGACCACCACTATTTACCTCTCTCTGAAAACTGACAATTTATTCCTACCTTCTGTTTAACCAGTTACCAATCCTTGAGACACTCTTTCCGCTTATCCTATATTATTTCACCAATATTATTGTTTCAAATGCAGTATATAAACACCTAGGCCCCAATCCCGCAGATATATAAATGTCTGCATAATTTTACTCCCATAATTAGTTACAATATTGAAGGCAATGGGACTGCTCATATCAGTAAAGCTACACAAGTGCATACATTTGCAGAATCAGGGCCTTAGCTTGTGCAATTGAACTGGGATGATCGGTGTTGCAGAGAAACATTCAAAGCCAAACAGAAATGCTTCTGTGAAGTAAAACTATTGCCAAAAAACATCACCTTGCAAGTCTGTTTTTGTGACAGACACTGTCCATTTGGTGAATATAACCTGTTTTTTTCTAATCCTCTTGATAGTTATAGCCCTCCTCTTATCTATATTCTCCTCAGTTGTACTTTTTCTAATTTGTCAATATCCTTCTCATAACAGTGTCTGAAATTGTGCTTAGTATTCCAAATGAAGTCTCAGTAGACCTTTAGATTACTATGAAGATGTTACATAAATAGGGTATCTTCATATTTTCTAATAATTTATTTCCCTAGGGGAGCCAAATAACCAAGGTGAAAGATTTTTGATGAAATAAGTTATCATGGGCTTGTCTCCAGTGTACTTTGAAAGAATCATGCGTGAAAACATACATTAACATGCATAATTTACAGAATTAGACCACACAAAAATCTTTACGAACTAAGGAGGAAAACAGCTCTACTTACTCGTTCCTGTCCAGCTGTATCCCAGATTAGGAATTTATGCAACTCATTTTGATACTGCACAGTCTTTGTCATAAAAGATGCTCTGAAAGATTTAGTGTAACATTACCAAAATGCAAAGAAAAATCTATTTCTAGCATAACTAGTTCATATCTCCAAATTTTTATATATAAAAGGTCAATATCGTCAATTAACTTTAACACCATAATTTTTCATAAAATAGGTCTTCTTTTTACTATATATAAAACTGATTAAGATCATCATACATAATGTTTGAAATTAATTACTGTGCAAAGGACCCAGACAAGGATGCATGCACCAATTAGGTCAAACGTACACCTCTTAAACAGTGGTGAAACTCCATCCTAACAGAATACAGTACTAAGGATCAGAGAGGGGATAAGAAGCCTTGTAAATTTGCATTCTCCTTTCTCTTAACTTTTCAGTTGAAGGTGAGGGGATGTAGGTTTTGTACTGCCACAGAGGCAGCTGGAGAGTGAGTGGTGGCATTCTTCACTCCCTCCTCCCACCCAAAAAGGAACACCACAACAAATTCACGAAAATATACAAGAATATTAGAGGAGCTACTGAAAGGATACCACATGGAACCTCTGCACTAGCCCTTGCTGGACTTATGTTGACAGGAAATTTGGCTGCCATCCCCATTCTGGGGAATCCCACAGAGCAGAGACTGAGAGCAGATAAGTTAATGCTGACTTCCCACCAAAATTTAATGGGTTTTTGGGAGGTGAATAAGGCAGTGGTGCATGCTGCCCCCAAACCCTCTCCCCATGAATGTACCCTGAAACCTGCAGATCCCCTCCACTTTCAAAAGAAGGGCCATAAAATTTCCTCCTCTTCCAGCTCCCTAAATATATATAATTTTTCTGTGCAGGAGGATGGTAATGACTAGGCTTCAAGAGATTACCTTTTTTTAAAAAAAGTAATCTGCCATGACCCAATGCCAGGATTCTACAGGTGTCCTGCAAGAGTTGGATGACAACTCCAACACCTACCATGGTTACTTCATAAGGGAAACAGTTCCCAGCTCTGCTTTAAGTGTTACTTATATCATCCACTCTTGGAAATGAAACATTACACTGAATTTGGGTCTGCAGAATAAGTGGGACAGCAGGAGGGTGCAGGTTGGGGGGAGAGCCCAGGGCTGGGGCAGCAGGGGAGTGCAGGGAAGGAGGGAGCCCAGCGCTGGGGCGGCAGGGAGTGTGGGCGGGGGGGAGCCCAGGGCTGGGCTGGGGGGCAGCCAAAATTTTTTTTTGCTTGGGGCCGGCCCTGCATAGAAGTTATGACTATAAGCCCTTCATAATTTCAGTTACACATTAATGGCAGCTATAGAGTATATCAACACAGTTCAACAGTAAGGGAGCATAGTATAGTTAAGTTTAATGCATTTGTTTTTAAAGGAAAGCAGAAAGCTCTCAAGTTCTCCCTGGAGGTTAAAACCTCCCATCACCTCAGATGATTTAGCTAGAGTCTAACACAAAGACTGCAAGATTTTAAGTTTCCTTTAAACAAGCTGAACAAAAGGTTACAATGACCTTAATACGAGTTAATACCGAAGCACAAGGGTAAGAGAGCCAAACTTCAGTGGATTTAAACGTAACTAATTATGTACTTGAGCAAAGGATAAGGGAAAGTAGCATGTTAAAATAAAGTGTCTATTGTAGGCATTGTAAGCACTGCCACTTTCTTACATTATAACACTGCTGCACAACAAGAATGAGGTAAAGCATGCAGACCATGAATACGATATCCATTAACTGATGATTGTTAGTGTGTATTTAAAGTGTGTGGATACACATTTTAATCCATCATTTGAAAAACAGTCATTTATACACTGTAGTTTAATGCACAAAGGGGGCACATTTAGGTTGCACAGTTAATTTTAATTTATTTCCTAACTTTTAAAATTTTTAAATCTAGGAAATTACACTCAAAAAAACAAACTGAAAAACACAAATTCTGTCAAGTGACATCATACTGACACCCACATGGTTCCAGGGCCGGCCAGAGGATTCAGGGGGCCTGGGGTCTTCGGTGGCGGGGGGCCCCCTGCTTCAGCGGCAATTTGGCGGCAGGGGGTTCTTCTGCTCCAGGACCCGCCACCAAAGTGCCCCGAAGACCCGTGGCAGGGGCCCCCCGCCACTGAATTACCGCCGAAGACCCGGCACTTCAGCGGCGGGTCCCACTTCAGTGATAATTTGGTGGCGTGGGGGGGTGGTCCTTCCACCCTCGGGCAGAAAGACCCCCCGCCGCCAAAGACCTGGAGCAGAAGAAGCTCCGGGGGCCCGGGCCCCGCAAGAGTTTTCCAGGGCCCCCGGAGTGAGTGAAGGACCCCGCTCCAGGGCCCCTGAAAAACTCTTGTGGGGGCCCCTGCGGGGCCTGGGGCAAATTGCCCCACTTGCCCTTCCCTCTGGGTGGCCCTGCATGGTTCATTGGCCAGACTGGAACTGTTTGAGCTACTGGACAAACCTCTACCACTTGAGCTAAAAGACTAACTGAAAGCAGTAGTAGGTTGTCATACTGTATGTGGACCATAAAGGGAGGGGATGAGAGACACTTCACCCTTGGTTTCACAAATATTTGCGGAGAGCAGAGGAATGGTGAAACTCAGGAATTTGAGATTCCATTCCAGGCTTTGGAGGGGAGCGTGGTCTAGCAAGCACAGACTCTTCGGCTTGTTTTGGGTACAGATACTTCTGCCTGTTTTGCCCAAGCTTGACCCCTTCCATCCTATACATTCCAACCTGTCTCAGTCCTGTCTCTTTGTCCATGGGCTCTTCCCGCCTGAGCTTGCTGTCCGAGTCTTAGTTTCCCCTACTACTCCTAATCCCTCCCTCTCCTCACAGCCAGTACCAGTTCTGTCCCCTTACGTTAACTCCCTCTCCCAAGTCTCCTTGCCCACGCAGTTCAAGTTATACTCTTCTGGCTCCTTGTCCAATCTGTCTTTTCCTTCTCTCCCACTGGCTACACATCCTGATCCTCCCCCTGCATCATAGCTCCTTGTCAGATCTATCGCCCCCTTTTCCTTCCCATGATGGATTCCTAGTCCCAGTCTCCTTGTCCGGCCAGACTCAGTCTTCCCACCCGCCCCAGTTTCTCATCTAACTAAGTGTCTTTTTCCCCCACCACCTCCTCCTAGTGCTCTGACTGAACACCTTTAAATAGCTCGCCTGTAATGAATATAGCTGCAGATAATGATTCTCAACTTTTTTTCATATCAACACAGCTTTTCCATACCCTCCTGCACCCACATCTAGCTGGGACTTCCCTGCTCCCACTCTATTTAGTAATATAAAAAGGGCAGAGCACTCACAACCCCTACGTGAAGAACCTCTGCGGTAGATTAATTAACAGATAAAAACTTGTAGTCCTTAAGTTTTATGACATAAAATGATATAGCTTTTGTTAATAAAAGAACAGGATTTCTAAACAGCATGACTGTATTTAATCCAAATTTCTGTTTCATAATTAAAACACAGAAAAGGAAAACTAGATATTTCAAAGGAACGAAGGAAACACTTTTGATCTTTATTAGGAAGTGTTATTGCATTTACCCCATTTTGTTTGTTAAGGGAATATGCATTTTATATTAATCTAATTAAAGAAACAGCTGGGAAGGAGAAAAAGATGCAGTTTACAAAAATATTTGAGCCACCCTAGGAAAAAAAAAAAAAATCTATGTGACTTTGTTTTTACATTACTGTTTAAAAACTCAAGCAGCCTGATGGTTACTGTACTCAGTTATTTTTGAAGTTCAAGAATGGTGTCTCAACATAAAGTGGACACAGATTTATGTTCTTCTGTTGATGAATGAGAAACAGATACTGATGTTTCCATCAGCAGTAGACCACACTTGTTTGTTCATAATCCAGAAATCCTAACAGGATATTTTAGTTAGGATTATTAATACAAAAAACAGGACAAGATTTTAAACCTGCCCTACAGTATAAAAATTGAAACTGCATTTAGCACTTAGCATTTAAGTCTTTAAGGGTATTTAGAAATCTCAGTCATTACAATGACACTGTAAGGCAGTTAAAGGGTGGATTTTTAAAACTACCTTATTTCCATGTGCGTTAGTTATGACTGGGTATTCAAAACCATGTATCTGTGTATACAAATGGAAGGTTATGTATGTAACTGGTGATTTGCATGTAGTTTTTACTACATGCAGTTTTGCTGGTCAAGCCACAAATGACTGGCCTAAGGCCTCACAGCAAGTCAGTGTCAGTGCAAAGACTGAATTCAGGAGTTCCTGACTCCCACTTCAGCATTCAGAGCATGCATTTTTCTTGCATTGAAATGAAATTTGGATAGATTTAACTTCTGCTACTTCATGCAGAATGTGCTTCATATGGGACTCTTAGGGATTAAATGATATATTCCTCTATCTTATTTACAATTCAAATACATTTTATTTAGTGTCTTACCCTATCGTTGGGTTGATGTTAGGATCAAAGCTGTCTTCTACAAATCGCCACACAATACTTGATTTGCCTACACCAGTGTCCTGAAAAAGAACATAGCAGTTACACCAGTGAGAATTTAACTACCATAAACAGTTGGGAACATTTAGACCCCAATCCCGCAATAAGCGCCTCACGGAAAGACTGACCCTAGTTCCTATAGAGAGCATCACTGAAGTCAATGGGGGTCCAGCCAAGTGGAACAACTCTTAGGATCAGTGTTTTAGGAATCAAAATATTTCAGTGCAGCAAAACTGAAAAACTGAAGGGCCATAAAATAATGTTTATGTTGAAAATAGGAGATAGCGCTGTTAAAGATACATTATCCCAAAACAGATATAAAAAGACATTTGATAACTTTGGATAAGACTTTAACAAAAAGCTATAATGTTCACCTCTTGAAACAGATTATTCTGTATGTTCCCCTCCTACCATACCTCCCCCACCAAAAGTCTGCGTTAAGTGCTTGGTTTGAATTAGGGATATTCGTACAGGAGATCGAGAAAGAGCTGCTGCTTTATACCTCAACTGTTAAAGTGTACATCTGTAGCTGACTAAGGTAATTAATACATACAAGTAGATCAAGGGTGTCACACTGTTACAAGCATTACAAATACATTTCAGCCTCTGAGTCATTGAGTCCCACCCTATTTAATGAAAGTCCTTAAACATCTTCTGAGACATACCTGAAACTAATTTTTTTTTATCTCACAGCCGCATGGAACAAGAGAGGAGGAGGAAGTCTAATTCTAAAGTGACAAACCACTTCTAAACCACACCTTAGAAATTTAACACCAGGTTGTCTGTGTGTTTTGAATAGTAACTAAGACAACTCAGGCTTAATAAAAGAAAGAAACAAAAGGCATGCTTCAAATTGCATCTAAGTTAAGACGTCTGATTGCTCACATGCCTTTATTCAGGCTTCAGATGGCAATTTAGTTAACATAGCTGAACCACTTCACAATTTTTAGAATGATAGACTCAGATAATCTATACCCCAAATTTAAAATTTTGAAAAAGAGTTTGTAACCTGTCCTTTAAATCGGCTTCGGTACCCAATGACTGGAAGTTAGCTAATGTAACGCCAATATTTAAAAAGGGCTGTAGGGGTGATCCCGGTAATTACAGACCAGTAAGTCTAACGTCGGTACCGGGCAAATTAGTCGAAACAATAGTTAAGAATAAAATTGTTAGACACATAGAAAAACAAACTGTTGAGCAATAGTCAACATGGTTTCTGTAAAGGGAAATCTTACTAATCTATTAGAGTTCTTTGAAGGGGTCAACAAACATGTGGACAAGGGGGATCCGGTGGACATAGTGTACTTAGATTTCCAGAAAGCCTTTGACAAGGTCCCTCACCAAAGGCTCTTACGTAAATTAAGCTGTCATGGGATAAAAGGGAAGGTCCTTTCATGGATTGAGAACTGGTTAAAAGACAGGGAACAAAGGGTAGGAATTAATGGTAAATTCTGAGAATGAAGAGGGGTAACTAGTGGTGTTCCCCAAGGGTCAGTCCTAGGACCAATCCTATTCAATTTATTCATAAATGATCTGGAGAAAGGGGTAAACAGTGAAGTGGCAAAGTTTGCAGATGATACTAAACTGCTCAAGATAGTTAAGACCAAAGCAGATTGTGAAGAACTTCAAAAAGATCTCACAAAACTAAGTGATTGGGCAACAAAATGGCAAATGAAATTTAATGTGGATAAATGTAAAGTAATGCACACTGGAAAAAATAACCCCAACTATACATACAATATGATGGGGGCTAATTTAGCTACAACGAGTCAGGAAAAAGATCTTGGAGTCATCGTGGATAGTTCTCTGAAGATGTCCACGCAGTGTGCAGAGGCGGTCAAAAAAGCAAACAGGATGTTAGGAATCATTAAAAAGGGGATAGAGAATAAGACTGAGAATATATTATTGCCCTTATATAAATCCATGGCACGCCCACATCTCGAATACTGTGTACAGATGTGGTCTCCTCACCTCAAAAAAGATATTCTAGCACTAGAAAAGGTTCAGAAAAGGGCAACTAAAATGATTAGGGGTTTGGAGAGGGTCCCATACGAGGAAAGATTAAAGAGGCTAGGACTCTTCAGCTTGGAAAAGAGAAGACTACGGGAGGATATGATAGAGGTATATAAATCATGAGTGATGTTGAGAAAGTGGATAAGGAAAAGTTATTTTACTTATTCCCATAATACAAGAACTAGGGGTCACCAAATGAAATTAATAGGCAGCAGGTTTAAAACAAATAAAAGGAAGTTCTTCTTCACGCAGCGCACAGTCAACTTGTGGAACTCCGTACCTGAGGAGCTTGTGAAGGCTAGGACTATAACAATGTTTAAAAGGGAACTGGATAAATTCATGGTGGCTAAGTCCATGAACGGCTATTAGCTAGGATGGGTAAGAATGGTGTCCCTAGCCTCTGTTCGTCAGAGGATGGAGATGGATGGCAGGAGAGAGATCACTTGATCATTGCCTGTTAGATTCACTCCCTCTGGGGCACCTGGCATTGGCCACTGTCGGTAGACAGATACTGGGCTAGATGGACCTTTAGTCTGACCCGGTACGGCCGTTCTTATGTTCTTACCAAACCTAATAAAACAAGAAGCTTGCTTTAATTGAAGCTTGCTTTCTGCAGTGTTTGCAGCCCAAATTTAAATATATTATTAAAACTAATGTTAAAAAATTATATAATACACAGGTTAAGAAAAGAGTGTCTGTACATCTGGGTATAGAACTTAGATTATCCACAAATACCAAGTTTATTTTTAAAGTCATAAGATGCTAATTATGCACTATATGTAATATAGCGCAGCACTAATTTGTACACAATTTAAGTTTGTGCTAAGCCTCTCGAGGGTTCTCGCTTCTTTTTTGGGAGAGGAGAGGGGAATTCAAAAATATACTATACTTGTCACCTACATATTTTAGTGTTTAACAAATAACAATACAAGTCACAGAAAGTTACAAAGAAGAGAAAGGGAGATGAAATTAAGTAAGTTTCCTGGCTGAGACATTTAGAAGGGGAAATTTTCTTAGTTGCTCTCTTATTCCCCCTTTTCCCGCTCCATAAAGATTTCACAGGTAGAGTTTGATGTAAACAAAGGATAACATATTTAGCAAGCAAAATTAGGGAACATATACCAATTTTCCAGGGAAAGGGAACATGACTATCTAGAACCAGGAAATACATAGTCCCACCTGTCAAATTTCATTTGTTTAGGAGCAGACAGAACCCCCATTAGAGTGGCTTCAGGAAAAAGCTCCAATTGACTTCAATTGGATTTGGTTTGGAGGACCCTTGACTGGGAACACTAATTTTGGAGCTAAGAATTTTTAAAAATGTCTGTCTTTTGAGATGAAGATTTTGCCATATATATATGTATATATTTCTAAACAAGATTTAAAGTCTCACCTACATTTGTTTTGAAGTCTCCTTCACCCATTATCTAGTGTTTGGAGAGGGCTTTTGAAGCCTGAAAATGGCATTAAGAAGTGGCATAAATACAAGGGCTAAATATTATTCAAATGATCAAAACCTTGGACAGCATAAGTGGGGGTGGGAGCAGAGCAGTTTCAACACAGGACCATTTTTTAAGAGGGGAGCCTTGAAAATAAAAGTGTGCGTTATTTTGTGTCTCAAACACAGACAACACAAATTCTTCCTCGAGAGAAAGGCTTTTACTAGCTGTTGTGGAGCGTCTCAGTGGAGCACACAAACAGATGCTGCAGACATCAACACGAGCACTGGAAAGAGACAAAACTATCTTCTCACCACAGGAAAAACACCGTCACAAACCACCTTCGCTTTAAAGCAGTTTTAAGGGCTCTCACGATCACACATGGCAGAACCCCCCCCCTCACCTTTCATATGAATCCCTCTATGAGGGAACCCCACATCTCATCCCCTCCCCACATTCACCAACCCCACCCGGGAGGGCCTATACAACAGACACCCCCTTCCTTATCACCCCAGATACACCCAGCAGGTCACTTACCCCCAGCAAGCAAACTTTCAGCTCCCTCAGAGCCATGGCCAGGGAGGCTGCTGCCTTAAAGAGAACCAGAGGCGCAGCCCAGCATCACCATAGCCCCCAACCTGAGCACACCCGCCGAGGAGCCCTCCTGGGCACAGGCAGCAGGGTCTCCCGAGGAAACAGAGGACTCCCCTCCCGCCACTGCTTACAAGTAACCCCCGCTTCTCAGGCGCCACACACCAGACGCCATCTTGGGCAGCCCATACGAGTCACCTGACTACCCCCCCTTCCTTCAGGGCCACACTTTTTTAAAGGCTGTAATTTTCCTGTCTCCTGGGGCGAGCTGGGCGCTTGGGGGGCCACCTGCCTCCCAGGCAGCATTTGTTTATTAAATCTAGTGAGTGGGGGGGTGGGGGTTCAGCCGGGGTCAGGCAGCGCAGGCAGCTCCGCCCTCTGCCCCCCCCGTCTCTTTTCCCCATGTCCATTCCAAGATGGCTGGTAAGCAGCTCTCGCTCCTCTCTTCCTGCTCCGTGTGGGGTGTGCGTGTGTGTTGGGGTGTGCGGGTGACTAACGCCAAACGGCCGGGTAACTTCGTGCGTGCCTCTTTCTTCCTCTGTCTCCTGTCTCTCCAGAGAGCCTTGTGAAACCAACCCCCCGTGTCTCTCTCTTTTGTTTTTGTTTGTAGGGATCCCTTTGTATTTTGTGGATTTGCAGGATGACTTAGATGATTGTGAGTAACTGTTTTTACTTGTTTTACTCATTCACCCACATGCTCCTTTTTGCACCGCCCCCCATCTCCCTCCCCACGCTTTCACCCGGGTTAGGGTGAAAGAAAGAGACTTGGGAGGCTTATTTTACTGATAGGTGAAAGATCAGAGAGGGCTTGGGCTTTCTTATTTAACACACAGACAGTCTTGAATTTTCATGTTGCTGCTGGCAGAGGGGTCTCTAATGGAGTAATTTCTGTGCTTTATGCTACATTTTTAGGGCTCCTTATGCTATCTAACTGTTGTGGTTTGATTTTTTTTTTTTAATGCTCATTGACCCTGTAAAATCCTTTATCATAAGAAAGGAAAGGAGCTGGGGGCTTTAAAACGCTTTATAAAATGATAGGTTATTTTATTTTAAATTTCTCACTAAAACACACTGCAGAAAGCTGTGGGTACAGGAGGGAGAGAATTAACCCTAAATGAAGGAGCCTTGTCAGGTCTCCATCCCATGAATCCAGATCTGAGTAATGGGAAAAGGGGATAAGTTAATTCAGAACTGTCATAACCTATGATACTTTGAATGAGAGATGTTTCTAAATTGTTTTTATAATTTTTGCATGTCTAATTGTAACCCCAAAATGTCAATCTTTCATCATACACAGAAGATATAAGGTATTTCTTCTTCAGTAAAACACCTAGCACATATTTGGGTGTTGCAGAAATAATACTTTAAAAACTGAAATGCAGTTAATTGCCAGTGAAGGAGCCTACATTCAGGTCTGTGTTGTTTATAAAGTTAAGAGACTAAGTGGATGAGGTAATATCTTTCTCTCTCACCATCAGAAGTTGGTCCAGTAACAAGCTTTCAGTCTTATACTGAGCTTTTCTTCACGTCAGGTTTATAAAGTTGACATTAGTTCTGTTGCTTGCAAAGAACGTTTCTAGAAGTAGGCCTAAGAGAAGGACTTTTTGTTGTGATAATTTGAATGAGTGAGATTTTTAAATGATTAACTGAAACACACAGGACAACAATTTTTTACAAGATGGTTATTTGTTTTGCATTTCTTATGCCATTGTGAGAGCTACAGTGATACGGAAAAAACGTATCATCACTTTCTGTGATCTAGACTCAGTCTCAAGTGCTAGTGAAGGATATTAGGGAGTTCAATGTTCAATCTGTTACTGTAATACTCCTCCCTTCATCCAGTTTTCTACAAACTTCCTACTGCGGTCTGTCTCGATGAGGTTGCAGGTCTCATACATTCTCCCTTTAGCGTCTGTCTCTCTCTGACTTTTTAAAAAATGTGATTGTACTACTTTCTAGAACTGCCACTGATTTGTTTGGAAGGAAACTTCACTCATGGATTAATTTTGAGTCTGCTTTTAAAAACATCTCTACTAATGGCAGATTTTTACAGAGTGCTTCAAAGTGACATTTAAAATCTCCCTCCAAATTGTTTGTACCCTCCCTTATTTAGGCCCTGATTATGCAGTGAGCTCTGCACAGCAGATTCTTGTGTCTATGTAAAGCATTGTTGAAGGGTTGGGGCCTCAGGTCCCAATCCTGCAAAGGGATGTGCATGTCAGAAGCTCCATTGTCAATAGGACAACTCACATACTTAAAGTTGAGGACATACATGTCCTGCGTACGTATGTATTTAGTGGCTTGAGGGCCACAGACTCCTAGAGTGTGTTTACATTGTAATAAAACATGGTGGTGGGGCTGTGTCAGCTGATTTGGAGTTGGGGGGGCTCAAACTGCGGGGCTATAAAATTGCAGTGTAGACATTCGGGTTGGGCTGGAGCCCCGGCTTTGGGACCCCAGTGTGGTACTAATGGCACTTTGGATGGCAATTTGGGTTTATCATTTGAAAAAAATTGTGAGCGTTTTTAAAGTTGTTGCTTGTGAGGGACCTGTTCTGTATTGCTTAGACAATCCTGATTTTTGGGGGAGATGGCAGTTCAGAGACTGGGGTATAAAAATTGTCTTAAAGCTAATTGAAAATTATATGGAATCACCCTTTAAAGTGGCAAAATTTGGCAGGTCAGGATTTGTAGGGTTCTGCTTGTTTTTCCCACTTCAGTTCATACATTTGTCTCTCTGGGATATTGGTTTTAAACAGAGACAGAGGGCTATTGCTTGCTAAGTTTGTGCCATGACCTCAAACAACACCAAGTACCTTTGTTGAGCAGAGGATTTAAATTGGGAGCAGATTGGCTAATACACTTCTGTGTGCCCACACTGGATTTGAAAGAAGCTTCTCAAAGCTCAGTACATCCCACCTTAAAGTTCCATTAATAACAAGGGGAGCCAAAGTAGCTGGATCTGCAGTTTAAACTCATTAGTAGAGTTGAAAATCTGTTCTGTTTTGCTTTTCTCTGCCACAATTAAAATAAATAAACCCCCTAATAATCCAACCAGAAAATAGTCTATATATGTCTTGCCAACTAATTCTTCCCTCTTTGATCAGGGCTGGCGGGGGGGGGGGCAAGTGGGGCAATTTGCTCTGGGCCCCACAGGGGCCCCCACAAGAGTTTTTTGGGGCCCCTGGAGCGGGGTCCTTCACTTGCTCCGGGCCCCCAGAGCTTCTTCCGCTCCAGGTCTTCGGCAGCAATTCGGTGGCGGGGGGTCCTTCTGCCCCAGGACCCGCCGCCGAAGACCCCAGGCCCCCTGAATCCTCTGAGTGGCCCTGCCTTTGATTGGAAAGAGTGAAAGATCTCTGTCTGCCAGCTGAACTCGTCTGTTTTCAGCGCAAGCACAGTACAAGCAACAGTCCAAACCTCCCACAGTGTCCTGCCAATGTGCCTTGACTGACTTGGAGAGTACGATCTCCAAGGGTGAAAGGGCAGTTCATTCTCCATGGCCAGTGAGTCCTTGGCTTCTTTGCCAAGGCTATCAGCAGAAGTGTCATTTGTCCTGGTAACTTGACTAAAATAGTTTTATGATTGCAAGCCAACTTTCTGGCTTGGGGGATAAAGCTGAAGTTTGCCTCGTCTGAGCAATTTTTTTTATTATTTTGCAGTTTTGAATCTAGAATGGTGATCCAATAATGGAAAAAGTGTGCTTTGTATATGTCTATTTAATTTTACATCAATCTATATGTACCACTATCAATTTCAGGTTGAAATAGATATAATGCAACATGTTGATTATCACTACTATGGCATGGACAGAGCAAGAAAAATGTCCGACTTGAAGTATTGTTAATGACACCTATTTAGTTTTGAACTAGATCTTGAATTAAAAATGCAGTGTGAACTGCTCCTAGTTGGTGTGAAAGAGCACCTAGAATTAAGATGCAAAATCTGAGAACTCAGTGTGTTGTCTTGATAGTTTGTTTTTATTACAAAAGGACCCAGAAGCCACAGTCTAGATCAATTGTGCTAGGTGCTGTGATTAGTCTCAAAGGGCATGTCTACACTGCAGTTGGGAGCTGGCTTCATACTGCAGGTAGATGGGAGCTTTTGCTCGAGCTAATAGCAATGTGGGCATGGTGGAACGGGTGACCGCTTGAGCTAGCCTAGCCACCTGAGTGCAAACCTGCCCAACCTTCTTGTTATGTACTTGGTTGGCTAGCTTGAGCCGCTGCCTGTGCCACTGTGACCACGCTGCTATTTATAATTCAGGTGCTCGAACAGAGCTAGCACGTATCTGTCTACCTGCATTGAGAAGCATGCTCCTAGCTGCAGTGTGGACATACCCTAAGGAAAAGGTTTCAGAGCATTTTTAAGCAACTCATTGCAATGAATCACTAAAACTAGATCTATGGTGTCTGAAGGAAAGAAAGTATGAAATAGTGGAGATATTGGTAAAGAGATGTAATGTGCTGCAACTAATTTTATTAAAACAATTAAACAAAAAGAGCCAGAAGAGCTCCTGGGAATTATGGAATGGGAAATTTCCCTTAAATTCCAGGGGAGCTGATGGAGAAACTAATTGTGGATAGTGGGATACTGCACTTGAATAAATATTAACTGAGGGTCAAACCAATACTGACTTCGTAAAATGCTTTTTAATTCCCCACTGTAAAAGCTGTCAAACCTGTATACAATTATTTAAGAAGATTAAAATAATAAATGAAGCTGATTCTGTAGGTTTTTTTTAAAAAAAAAAACCAACCTCCTTTTGTAAGATTAAAGAAAATCTTGGTTAAGAAATGAAGTTTGATGGTGGATTTAAAAACTGAGTAGGTGAGAAAAATGTAGGGAATGACTGATCTTTGGTCTTTTGGCAGATTAATAGTTCCACAGGGGTGGGTATTGGTATTAATATATTTATTAGTGTTTGGGTGGGGGAAATGGGCGGTGAGATGGTGGCATTTGCTGATGTCATTAAATTGTTTGGATAGTAAAACCTATGGCAGGATATGAGATTTAAGTACCTTTGGGATAGTCACATGATATATTAAATTCAACTTCAGTAGTGCACATTGGCTACACTAGTAAAATTTCTTATACACTGATGGTTTCTGAACTTGTCCACCTGATCTTCTAAGTGGGAAAATATGGTAGACCTCTCAGTGGATAGTTTAATGGAACTGTGAGCCGTGTGTGTCAGCAATTGTGAAAGCATATTGGGTGCATTAGAAATAACAGTTCATGATTTTCTGTATTTTCTTTTACACATGCTTATAATATATCCAGTGTATTGTGTGCACTTTCAATTTCCTCACTTTTGGAAAGAGAGTTGAGATTAAAATGGGCCAGAGAAGGTCAGTGAAGATGGTTAGAGCTATGGTGGAGTTTATTTTGTACGAGTTAAGAGGCTGCTAAAACTAGAATTACTTAACTCTTTACATTCAGTATATAACAAAAGTGGTGTGTTGTGTAGCCGATACAAGTCGTAAACCTGTGGACACTTACCTGTAGGCTGGTATTGTTTCTAAAATAATTAGTAATGCCACCTGCAAGAAGCAGAAATGGCTAGTTAAGTGGAAGTAAATTTTAGTTTCCAGGTTATAGGTCGCCTGTATACAATACTATATCTCTGTGTGGCTATACTGCCCCTTAAACTGTCATATCTATAAAAGATAGTTGTGAAGTAGTTGGATGATTTAAATATCAAGAGAAAAAATGCTCAGACCCTTATTTAAAAAACTAAAAAAAAAACCCAATAAATATTAGCCTGCCTAGTTATGTCGTTGTGGGTGCATGTGTGGTAGCTGAATATGCATAACTAAAATTGAAAAATTGGGCTTTCACGTTAATCCCAGTTTTCTTCTGCTTTGCTTTGTGGTTAGAGCTATGGTGGAGTTTATTTTGTACGAGTTAAGAGGCTGCTAAAACTAGAATTACTTGATTCAGTTCTTACTCTAGTCTCTTGTTCAAATAGTTTCCTATGAAACTTCATATTGCAGTAGAGGGGGCCAGCTAGCTTTCTTATTTATTTTATTTTATTTTTAAAGACTTTGGTATCAAATTCTGTCATCAGCTGTGTGCGCACCATTCCCTTTGAAGGAAATTAGCTGTGTGCCTATCTAAAGGCAGAATTTGACCATACATACGTAGGACATCCTGTGTCTGAAACCACCTTTATTGTTGTTTTAAATTTAATTTTATCTCTTGGCAGGAAGTCTGCAGTATGCTCCATGAGCCCTAATTTATAATGATGATACTAGAGGGGCATGGGGCCCCTTTCTGTAGTACGCAAATGTTCCCCAATATTACTGATGGATACCTCTCCGTGAGGTTGGGGAAAAAACCCCTAGGATGCATATTGGGAGGGGAGAGTAAAAAGCAAGTTTGGCATTTTGCGGTGACTTCACATTTTGTTTTTATTTCATATGCATCACACCTGCAGAGTTGTGCTGAAAATAGCTATCTGCATAGTTTTCATATTTGCTGATTGCTACTCCAGATAATATACCTATATCAGTTTAGTATTTATATACACTGCAGTATCAGTCTAACACTCTCATTGGTAGTAGAGCATTTTAATGTGGTTCAGAGTCAAAGTGCGTTCTATCAGGCACACATTCAGAAGACCTTTGGGGAAAAGTGTTGATCTTTTTAAAATTAATGCTGTAATAAATGAAGGGTGAAAATGGAAGTGAAGGTGTTTATCCTTATTAAATGCAAGCATTTGAACCCTGTAAAGAGTGTTGTATCCGATAGCTTGGAGCGTGTAAATGACCGAGTGGATATAATGTTTTTAATGTACTGGCAAATTCTAATTTGAAAATGAATAGACAGATATAACAAATATTTAATGAATATAAAAGTCTTGTGCAATTTGTTACATCTCATTTGGAGAGATTTTAGTTATTGGCATGTCAGCTATTGTGAAGGTATGTTACTCTTATTAAACAATAATACTTTAACATAAAGCTTTACTTCTTCAAAGCATTTTATATGAATCAGTTAATCTTCACAATGTCCCAGTTAGGTAGATTAAATATTATTATTCCCATTTTACAGAGCAGGAAACTGAGAAGCGATTAAAGATCCTTTCTGAAGGATGTTGCAGAAGTTCCATTGATTTCACTTGGTGTAGGACTGGTTCCAATGTGACTCTCCCACCCAAAGTCCATTGATGGAGTCTGTCAGAGCCAGGAGATGCTAGCAGGGATTTGGAGCAATCAAATTTTTGAAATGCTCCTCTCTGGCTCCTCTCCAGCTCCTGGCATAAAACCTACTGGTCTGCGCTGCAGTTCTGGGCTCTGCTCCAAAGCCCTGGATGCTAGATCATAATTCATTAGGCTATGCATGTATCAATTTAAAATTAAAGTATAACAGAATATACCTAATCAATAAGTTCAGTAAATACCTGATTACCTGTTAGTTTTATTGTGTTGTCTTAAGAGCTGCTTAATTTTATATATGCAACAATATCATTTAGCATTTCTTGCTCTTTGAAAGCTTCCACTAGTTTGAGAGACTCCCTTAAATGTATAGTGAGGAATTCTGGTGCAACCAATACCAATGTTGTAATTATGATCACAGTAATTACATAGATTATACTATATATGTGAGCTCTGTGTATAATTCTTAGCCAAATGATGTCAATAGGTGCAGAAATTGAAGTTCAAGGGACAAAGTAGAAGGTATAGCTGAATGGAGGTCATCTTTAATATACTATATGCAGCTTAATTTGCTGTTAAAGTTTATTTCTTTAAGGACAGAGGTTAGAAATATCTTATCCCGTGGATCAAACTATTATACCTATTATTTATGCGTAGTCTGTAACGTTTACAGGACTAGAAGCCAGTGACAACAGATGGGGTGGAGAGCAAATACTGGCAGAGTACTGTTTGGTTACTGTTAGGAGTCTGAAATCACAAGAAAATCACACTTGCATGGAGATGTTTATGTATCTTCAGTGGAAAACTCCCAAATGTGTCTGCACAGTAAGGGAAAATTACTAATATTTATTATGGAAATTGTGATCCACCCTGCATTGCCTGTCTGAAAATAAATGAGAAACTAAGTGGATAAGGTAATATCTTTTATTGGACCAACTTCTGTTGGTGAGAGAGACAAGAAGTTGATCCAATAAAAAATATTACTTCACCCACTTCATCTCTCTAATATCCCGGGACAGTCATGGCCACAACTCTGCATACAACAATGAAAATAAATGGCAACTTTCCCATTCTATCATTATACAAGCCACTCTTATTTGATTTGTTTAAAATTTATCCAAATTAGTGTTTCAACCCCTTGCATTCAAAAAGTGTTAAGCTTCAAAAATGACAAGATTAACTTTATAATCATGAGGGTTTGTTTTTTTTAAATGAATCGTGGTGTTTTTTTTTTGCCTTCTGTGTTTGAGCCTTTACAGTTTGTTTTCAAGCTTTTCTCCACAATCACAAGGACTAGAAACTTTTTTTAAAATGAAAGATAAGATTCTCATGTAACTAATTGCACGATTCCAGGAGCTTTGGCTTCAAGAATTACACCACACATCACACAATTCGCAATAAATTTGTGAGATCCCCTCCTCCCCCCCCAACTGATTTTTAGCTTGGGTGCTAGTATCAAATCAGTATTTTTATAGAAGTGGGATATACACTCCCAATAAAATTCTTTCTTCCCAGAAGACCAAAACAGTTTGCTAGGTTCTTATGATATGTGTATCCCTAAAATGTCAAAACTTGGTCAAAATTTAAACAAATATTCATTTTTTTCCAAGACAAAATCAAGTTTTTATTCTGAAATGTGTGGGTTTTTTAAAGCATTATAAAACCTAATTTTAATATAAATATCTTCATGGCTTAAAGAAAAATGAAAAGTAATTTTGTTTGAATTTAAACATTCACTTACAGGGTTTGGGATGTAAACTCTGTAGTACTGAGCATGAGAATCTGAAAGTGAAACTGAATAGTCTTTACTGTTGAAGCTGAGGGGCAAAATGTAAGCAAACAGCAAAAACTGAAAAGTAAGATTATTTTTTCATTTTTAATAATCTAAGGAATTATTAGTAACAGGTAAAGACAAGTTTCTTAGATATGATTTTTAACCAGACTGTACATACTGAATAGCACTCAGGAACACACACAAATATTGAGAGCCTTAAGGCAGCACTATTTCCAAAAAAACATAAAAAGCTTATAGACATCGATTCTGGATTTAATTGTCCATGTAATCACATTTTTGGTGAATCCCTGTTTCTAAAAGATGATTATGTAAGTTGAGTTTGGGTGTGTCTACACTATAGAGCTTTTTGTTGGCCATAGCTACTCCAGCAAAGCCCCCTAGTGGATATTCAACATCTACCAGCAAAAGCAGTTCTGTGGGTATAGTTACACCACCTCCGTGAGTGATACTGTGTTCAAAAGCACTCTTCTGTTGGCATCTTTGAGTATACACCTGGGATTTTGCTGACATAGCTACGTTGGTTGGGTGTGTATGATTTCTCCCCCCTCTCCTAGCTGACATAGGTATTTTGGCAAAACTTTATAGTGTAGACCAGGGTTTCTCAAACAGAGGTCGCCGCTTGTGTAGGGAAAGCCCCTGGCAGGCCGGGCCGGTGTGTTTACCTGCCCCGTCTGCAGGTCCATTGGCCCAGAGCAGTGATCCGCGGCCAGTAGGAGCCGCGATCTACACAAGCGGCGACCCCTGTTTGAGAAACCCTGGCGTAAACTAAGCCTTAAGTAGGAACATCACTTACATGAAGGAGTTTTGCATTTTCCAAATATAAACCAGGTAGGGCTGAGACTTTCTGAGCCATCAATAGGAGTTAGATGCACCGGTCTCATTAATTGCAGTGGGAAATATGTGTCTAGGTGGCTTTTGAAATCTCAACCTATATTCCTATAAGGGACAAATAGTGACTTTTGCAGTCATTGTTAAAATTCCCATTTACTTCAATCAGACTGACTTGACTTCTGGATTCATCCTTAAAAGCTTAGTTGTTGAAGTGCATGGGGGTGTGGCCACTGACCTCTCTAAGGGTACGTCTACAGTACGAAATTAATTTGAACGTATTTTATTTGAATTTTCAGAAGCTATTTTATACATTCAGTGTTGTGTGTCCCCACTAAAGCACATGAATTCGGCGGAGTGCGTCCACAGTACGGAGGCTAGCATTGAATGTCAGAGCGGTGCACTGTGGTAGCTATCCCACAGTTCCCGCGGTCTCTGCTGCCCATTGGAATTGTGGGGTAAGCCTCCAGTGTATGATGGGGCAAAAACATTCTCACAGGTGTTTCTGGGTGTGTGCCGTCACTCGCTCCTCCCTTCGTGAAAGCTACAGCAGACGCCATACTACCAGCAGATGGTGCAGCGTGGTGCACCGCCTGTCTCCTAGTACTATGAATCCACCATGCATGTGCTCTCTTTCTTTCATCTAACCATTTCCCGCTTTTTTTCGGCTACCATGAACAGAGCCTCACAGCTTCTGCTGTTTTTTCCATGTTGTCTGTCCTGGGCTCCTGTGGAAGCTACAGAAGGCAACGAGTCCCCGCCGTTTTTCGGCCACCGTGAACAGAGCCGCACAGCTTCCGCTGCAAACTCTGCTCATGTTTCCACCGCATACTCTGCTCTCCCACTCTTGCAGCTCTAACGAGCTTCCCGACTCCGTGAAAGCTACAGAAGACAACCATTTACTGCCTTTTATCGGTCATCTTGAACTGAACAGCTCGTTTCGCGCCCTTTTTCCAGGATTACCCATGCAGGAGCCATAGCGCGGCAAGCACGGAGCCCACTCAGATCTCTCCTGCAGTTTTGACCATTGTAAATACCTCATGCATTATCCAGCACTATGTGCATCACCTGCAAAACCGGGCGAGGAAGCAATGACTACGCAATTACTATACTGATGAGGACATGGACACAGACATTCCTAGAAGCACAGCATGTGGCGATTGGGAGATCATGGTGGCATTGGGCCAGGTTCATGCCATGGAACGCCGATTCTGGGCCTGGGAAACAAGCACAGACTGGTGGGACCGCATAGTGTTGCAGGTCTGGGATGATTCCCAGTGGCTGCGAAACTTTCGTATGCGTAGGGCCACTTTCATAGAACTTTGTGACTTGCTATCCCCTGCCCTGAAGCACTAAGACCCAAAATGAGAGCAGCCCTCACAGTTGAGAAGCGAGTGGCCATAGCATTGTAGAAGCTTGCAACACCCGACAGCTCCTGGTCAATCAGGAATCAGTTTGGAGTGGGCAAATCTACTGTAGGGGCTGCAGTGCTGCAAGTAGCCAACACAGTCATTGACCAGCTGCTATCAAGGGTAGTGACTCTGGGAAATGTGCAGACCATTGTGGATGGCTTTAATGTGCCGGGGTTCCCTAACTGCGGCGGGGCGATAGACGGAACACATATCCCTATCTTGGCCCCGGCACACAGGGGGCAGCCAGTACATAAACAGCAAGAGGTACTTTTCCATGGTGCTGCAAGCACTAGTAGATCACAAGGGACGTTTCACCGACATCAGTGTGGGATGGCCGGGAAAGGTGCATGACGCTCACATCTCCAGGAACTCTGGTCTGTTTGAACAGCTGCAGGAAGGGACTTGCTTCCCACACCAGAAAATTACTGTTGGGGATGTTGAAATGCCTATAGTTATCCTCGGGGACCCAGCCTACACCTTAATGCCATGGCTCAAGAAGCTGTACACATGCACCCTGGACAGTAGTAAGGAGCAACTCCCTCCTTGCAGGTGTCCACGGACAGTGATGGTGTAGTGGTGGCGTCACCCCCCATAATTGCATGGAGCTCACGGTAGAAGCGGAATGTATGGGGCTGTGACCCAGAGCACCCATTTGCCTCCCTGGCTTTTTGGTATGCTTGCCTGAGCTCCTTGATTTTTGTACGACACTGCTCTGTGTCCCTGGAGTAGCCTCTTTCCGTCATGGCCCTGGAGACTTTAGCTTACGTATTTGCGTTTCTTTTTTTGGAACGTAGTTCTGCCATAACAGACTCATCTCCCCAACATGCGATGAGATCCAGTACCTCCCGTTCGGACCATGCTGGAGCTCGTCTGCAAATCCGGGACTGCGTGATCTCTTGTGATGGTGGACTCTGCATGGTCACCTGTGATGGTGGACTGTGCTGACGGTCACCTGTGCTGATGGTGACCAAACAGGAAATGAAATTCAAAAGTTCCCGGGGCTTTTCCTACTCACCTGGCTAGTGCATCGGAGTTGAGAGTGTTGTCCAGAGCGGACAAGAGAGCATTCTGGGATAGCTCCTGGAGGCCAATAACGTTGAATTGCATCCACAATACCTTTAACCCGGGATTGCGATCTCGATTTAAGCGCTACTCCACTTGCCGAGATGGAGTACAGAAATCAATTTAAAGAGCCCTTTAAATCGAAAAAGCCGGTTTGGTCATGTGGACGGAATTAACTTAGCTAATTCCAAAATAACAGACTAGTGTAGACCAGGCCTAAGTGAAGAGTTAGATTCTGTATGAGCAGTTCTAAGCACTGTACTGATAGATGGCTCTGTTATGCAGAATATTTCTAAAAGGGATTCTGCCAAGGAGATATATTTAATGCTGTGATTTCTTCTCTTACTGACATGTTTTTTTTTTGTTTTTAAAGTTGGGTTTGAAGACTATGGACCAGATTGTGATAGCATGAGGATAACTGCATTCTTGGACATCCCGGGACAGGATAACTTGACTCCGCTTGCTCGTTTGGAAAAATATGCTTTTAGTGAGAATATATTTAATCGGTAAGGACATGACAATTAGACTAATATTCTTAAAGACAAGGCTAGACATTTCTGCATTGTTATTTTACTCCCCATAGTTTTCTAGCCATTATGTTAATATTTTTTATTTTATTTTGAATCTTATTATGGATTTTAAATGAATAAAATATTATGTTACTATACCTCTTGTGCATTTTTAAATGCATATTTATTATAGGTTTTATTGCAGTAGAAACAAGATTATTGTTGTACATAATTTCTACAAGGGCCCAGTTTTCAATTTTGGTCACTGTAACAGGACATCTATATCCCACAGTTCTACATTTGGTTTGGGATGTAGCCGTACTGTGTACCTGTTCTGTATGCCTGAACATTTAAAAAGAAGATTGGCCATCCTTTTTAAGGTGCAAAATGCTGCGCTTAGGAAGGAAAAATCAAATGTACAAATACAAAATGGGTAATAACTGGCTAGGAGGAAGCACTGCTGAAAAGGATCTGGGGGTTATAGTGGACCACAGAGTGAATATGAGCCAACAATATGATGCATTTGCAAAAAAAGCTACTACCATTCTGGGGTATATGTATGACCACAAGAGGTAATTGTCCTACTCTACTTGGCACTGGTAGCCTCAGCTCAGGTATTGTGTCCAGTTTTGGGCACCACACTTGAAGAAAGATGTGATCAAATTGGGGAGAGTCCAGAAGAGAGCAACAGAAATGCTAAAAGATTTAGAAAACCTGACCTATGAGGAAAGGCTAAAGTAAACTGGGTACATTTAGGGAAAAGAAGACTGAGGGAGGACCTTATAAGTCTTCAAATAATGTTAAGGGCTATTATAAAGAGGACGGTAATCAATTGTTCTCCCAGTGTAGGTAGTTAGCAAGTTTTTCCTAATAGATCTATCTATAAGGTAGTTAAGTGCTGAAATAGGTTTCCAAGGGGAGTTGTGCAATCATAATCATTGATGATTTTTAAGAACAGGTTAGACAAATGCTTGTCAGGGATAGTCTATAAATAATGGCCCTGCCTCAGTGCAGGGGATTGGACTAGATGACCTTTTGAGATCCCTTGCAGCCCTGCATTTTTATGATATTCCCCTCTGTCCCTTCCCCTCTCTTTTTCCCCCCCACCCCCAAGTGGCAGCAGGATGTTAAAGTGCACATTATGTTGTCCCTTTGCAGACAGATTATTGCCAGAGGTCTACTTGATGTCTTTCGAGATTTCAGTAATAATGAAGAAGATTTCTTGACGGTAATAGAGATAGTGGTCAGACTGTCCGAAGATGCAGGTTTGAGATTCAATTTCTTAATTTTTTAAAACTCCTTATTTAGTATTTGACTGACTTACTACTGCATGGTTTGGGTTGACAAATACTGTGTAAGGGTTCATTGAGCAGGAGGGACAGGTCTATGTACTGTGAACACCTTGTGACCTACTTTTTATTCAGCTCTCCACTCTACCTTTGTATATGTGATGTATGCTCTCTTTGGAGTGGTGTGACATTTGTTAGTGACTGAAGGATGTGGCTTCTGGCAGCAATTCCACATGCAACACTTAGCAGCCAGGTGTATCAATGAACTCTTATCTTCTCTTAGTTTAGAAATCATACTCATTCTGGAGTATGTTTTTGATCCATCTGGCTCTTCAGAGGAGAAGGAAGAAGGAATGTGAATGTGTTAAAGCACATGGTAGATTGAGCAAAACACACTTGCTTAATGTACCTCATATGACACCCATTACTGTAGAGTTTAACTATCTCACAATCTTTAATGTATTTATCCCATAACATCCCAGAGGTAAAGAAGTGCTGTTTATCACCATCTTGCACATGGGGAACTAAGACCTAGAGAAGCTGAGTGACTTGGCCAAGGTCACACAGGAAGGCTTGGGCACAGCAGGGACTTGAACTAAGATTTCACGTAATCCAGTGTCCTAGCCACTGGACAATTCTTCTCTGGAAACGGTTAATAGCTTTGCCATATGGGAGCCATAGAGATTGAAACACCAGTTTCTGTGTTTTTGCTTATTTCTCTATGGGCTCTGTCTTCAAGTCAGCTCCTGACTTAAAAAAATCAGAAGGCAAAGTTTGTACATAGAAGAAGTACAAACATAATGACTTAAGCCAAAGTACTAAGGGAGTTAGGTACCCAGATCCCATTAAAATTCTGCGGGAGTTGGGTGCGTGACTCCCTTAGGTTCCTTTGAAAATCCTGCCCGCAAACTATATTCCTTCATTTAAATTAGTGATGAATACTTAAAATTCCACTGAACTCAGCAGGAGCAGCAGGTTTTCAGGACCTCTAAAAACCAGGCCACTTAATGTAGGTGCCTAAGAATAGATCTGGGTGCTTAACTTTAGGCACCCAGAACTGAAAAATGTTATTTCCTAAACATTTCTCTACTTACTAAGAGGGGGTAAAAATATATGTAAGCCCCCCACACACCACCTCCTCTCCCCAAAAGCGCACTCACACTTTGCTTGTACTGAGTATATTATCGTAGGCAAGTTAACATGGATTGAAGAATTTTGTATTTGAATTTCCTGATGTTTGGGGGGAGGGGAGGGGATTGGTTTAACATATGCATTAACATGGTTTTGGGAGTGTTTTTTGGTCGCATATTATTTATGTATATTTAATATGACAACTTCTGTAAGTGATTGCTTTCTTTGGGTTATAGTGTGCTGAGCTGACGCCTGAACTACTTAACTGTTTAAAGTTTTTTGTTTCTATGATATTTTTCTGCTTGTTTCTTCTAAACGCGTCTGTCTTAAAAACAATTGGAAAATGTTAATTGCAATGAAGATCATTTCAAGGGAGAAATAGCTTTTAAAATACATACCTCTATCTTATCACTAGTTATATGCTTAATATGAAGGCAAAGTTTAACTATTAATTAGTGATTGATTACTTTCTCTATCGCTCTATGAGGAGACTAAAAAATGTTGCCCCTTGGCATGCCTAAAGTCAGAAAGTAAAGCACAGGTCCCCAACCTCTGGGCTGTACACTGTCTGGGACAGTGGTGCTAAAATGCAGAAAACTTCTAAGTACTATTCTACGTCCCAGTTGTGACTTTTAATGTTTGTGTGGTACTTTACAGGTGATATGTGATCATTTTTATTATTAAACTACACCTGAGAATGTACAGGATACTTTTCAAAAGATGAAAAAAATCCAGCGAACCTTAGCAAAACACAGGAAAACTGTGTGAAAAATAATGTGTGCATCTCTTTTCTTTTAGACTACTAGCTCCGTCCGCATGCATTGGCTCATAGATAAATGAGGTACTAGTATGCAGAAGCTGTAAGGAAATTAGTTTATAATGCATGAAAAGGGCAAGATTCTCAAGGAAGATACCTATCCATTTGTTTAAAAATATGGCTCTAAGTCTCTTGGGCTGATGGGAGGTTATATCTGAGACCGTTTGATTTCTCAGCTGACCTTTAAACACAGATATTCTAAATGATGACATTTCTAAAAAGAGGATTTTTTTTTTTTGGGCTTTTCATAGTTTCACAAGAGGAAATGCTATTTATTGAATGTATCTGGTTCTAACTTTAAATTTACTAAAGCCACTTTGACTTTCTCTATGCTACCAGAGCCTACTGTACGGACAGAACTGATGGAACAAATACCTCCCATTGCCATTTTTCTGCAAGAAAGTCGACCAAACTTCCCAACAGCATTTTCTGACTACCTTATGCCCATTGTAGTGAGATACCTCACAGACCCTAACAACCAGGTAGGAAATCTCAGACTGTAAAAGTTGTATAGTTAATTCAGTATGGCATATGGACCTTTCACAATACGGAGGAGTTAAACATTAATTTCTATTAGTACTAATAATACTTAGATTGTATATAGCATTTTGTACATAGATCTGAAAAGCACTTTACAAAGGACGTCTGTATCATTCCCATTTTACAGATGGAGGAACTGAGACATAGAGACTGGAAATGACTTTCCTAAGGTCACCCAGCAGGTCAATGATAGTCAGGAATAGAATCCAGGTCTCCTGAGTCCCAGTCCAGTGCTCCAACCAGTAGGCTAGTACCCAAAGTTGGGTTAAAAGTCCCCTTAAAATCCTCAAGTTTTTATGTTTGTTACTAGGAATACTTAGTTTTATTATTTATGAGCTTTTCACTATTTCCTTGACTTTTTTTGCACTCCATTCAGTGAGAACAGATGTTGACTTGACTTTTATGGTTCTCATAAAATATTGCATTTACAGTGTATTGTTTTAATCTTTTCTTTTGCATGTTACTAGGTTAGAAAAGCAAGTCAGGAAGCACTGCTGATACTGCTAGAACAAGAACTTATTGCTCAAAATGATATTGAAAATAAGGTGTGTCCAATTCTGTTGGACCTCTCTGCTCCAGACAGTGACGATGAGTACAAAGTGGAAGCAGTGAATGTAAGTGGCAGTGAAAAAGATTTTTTGTTTTAAAATTGTATCCCCTATTTGGACACACTTTTTTTTTTTTTTTACATTGGTCAGTGCAAGGATCTGGGAGATGGACTTTGTATTCAAACTTTTAACTTGCTAATTAAGTAAACTAGTTAACTGGAAGATTAGTTTTAATTCTGCCTGTATTTCTCAGTTGTCCAGTTACAAGTGATCTTTCTGTAAAGGACTAACCAGTTTTCCAGCCCCCTTCCAGTGTCTCAATATGCATGTGTGCATGTGAGATTTAAACAGACATACACACCCTAAAAAACCACAACAAAACTAGTGAATGAAAATTACACTGACTTGAGTTCTGGAATTTGCTGTCTTCCAGCCTCAGCCAGTGCTGGTAAAACATTTCTAGATCAAGGAATATGAGTTGATCAAGGTCCTCTTTTGTAAACCTTCTGGAATAGAATTAAAGCCTGATACAATGAAAAAAACTTAGAATTATGATTAAAACGGAGATGCAAGATGGTATTGGCCATTATTTTGAGAGGTTAGAAACCAGTGTTAAAACCCTTGCTAAGCTTGGAATGCCAGCTTCAAATGTGGTAAGCTATTGAGGCTTGAATTTATGTGGTCACTAGTAACTTGTTGTATTGGGCCCCTTGTGGCTCCAAACTTGCATCATTGTCATCAATGCAAGTTGTGCCATTAACTTGGATGGGAGCAGGTTGGGCTCTTAAACACTAATTTGGGTCTCTCTTATAAGGAACCTTGTCTAGTTCATAAGAGATCACCAGCTAAAGTTGAAGTGGTGAAGAAAGCAAGATGGTAATGAGAACAATGTCACAGTAAGGTTTTTCAGTCTGCCAAAGATAGAAGCACTTTGTGAACCAATTCAAATAACTTTTCAACTAGTACATTTTCTGGGCCTGGTACATGTGGTCAGACAGAAGAAAATTCTGAGCTCTGCATCAGTGAAGTGTTTGAGGAATCCTTTGGACTCCCATGCTTTTGAGACTATTATTTATAACAACTCTTCTTGGAAAAATCTTTTTTATTTTTCTGCTTGTAAATGTTATTACACCCACCTTGTATAGCTTTCAGTCAGACAGTTAGTCAGACTTTCCAAATCTTATTTTCCTAAGTAATTTTCAAGAATAGGCATCATTATGGTGTTGACAAACAATTTCAGTGGAGACACTGTGAGGCTACATCTACACTATGAACTAGGGGAGTTCTCTTCCGGCTTGCGTACACATACTCACGGTAGCTCATAGCAGTGTAGCCACGGTAGCAGGCGTAGCAGCAGTGGAGGCACGACTTAGCCTGCAGAGTACAAACCCACCTGAAACCAGTGGTATGTACTCAGCACAGCTAAGCCATGCTACAGCTGCCACTACTTGTGCTACTTTGGCCACACTGCTGTTTATACACCCATTAGCTTGATGAGAGCTAGTGTGAGTCTGTGTAAGTGAGCAGGGGACTTGCACCCTAGCTTGTAGTATAGATGTAGCCTAATGGTGTGTCTACACTGCAATTGGAGGTGTTATTCCAGCACATATAGATGTAACCGAGCTAACTTTAATTTAGCTAGCTCAGGTACCAATAGTAGTAAAGCTGTGGCAGCACAGACTTCAGCATGGACTAGTTGCCTGAATACATACCCAGGGTCCCAGGTGGGCTTTTACAGCCTGTGCTGAAGCCTGTGCTGCTGTAGCTTCACTGCAGTTGGTATCCAAGCTAATTAGATTAAAGTTGGCTAGAGTATGGATATACGTGCTGCGGTTGCCCCTCCCTGCCCCACCCCCATTGCTTTATGGGCATATTCTTAGAGACACGGTAAAACAGCACAGCTTCAAAATTACCTATATTAAAATTATAATGTAGTTGGCTTAACTGTCTGTTTAAGGAAACTAATAGTAATTCCATCACAAAGGGATATTTTTTCTGTATATAAAGTTCTTGGTATATAATGCTCAATAAGAATTCTGTTATAAACTTGTGCCCCTTCTTCTGACTGCAGCATCCGTTAATCTACAATCCCAGAGTAGTGGTGACATCACAGTGTTGACGCACAAACAAGCAAGCAACAAAACCTATGTTAATTACAAGTGCAATTAAATTCATAGGGAAAAATCAATGTTCTCCATATTTGGGAAAAGATCAGAATCAGAGTTTATATTTTCAGGGTGCTAAAAGATTGTTAGAAACTAAGAGCAAATAAAAAACACTTTGCAACTATTTAAAGGATGCTGCCAAGATTATAATTTCCCCCAATGATCTCTTTCTGAAGTCTTCAGATTTCTACCCTGGTTCTTGTTAACTTTACAGAGAGTGTGAATGATGACTAAAGTCTTAAGTCTCAAGTGTCTTGATGAAAAAACAGATTCTGTTCACTTATAAGAAATCAGATTTGGGTTCAGCAGGGACCTCTGACACTTGACCTCTAAAATACCTTTACCAGATAGATTCCCCTTCCTCATCTGGAAGTTGGTTATTGCTCAGGGAGACTTCCAGGGTGACATCTGAATACCAGATGTCTTTTTGAAGGACTGACAGTTCCATTTAAAAAGTGGGATTATACGGTATTCTTCCTTGGTTTTTATTTGGCATTCTATCACAAAGATGGAATATTCTTGGGAGCGGTACTTGTTTTTATGGAGGTAGAAATTATATATTTTCTGAAATATTAAAATAAAACGTAGAGTTCTATTCAGTCAATAATATTTGTGTCAGTATGCAATTCCTGGCTCTGTGGGACACTGACCTTATCAGTGGAAAGGCACGTGGAAGCCAGTAAGCCCTCCCTCTCCCCGGAGTCACAAATTTGGGACTCTTCATGCACTGTAGTGAAAAGACAGCAGAAAGTGTGTATATGGCTAAAGTCATTAAATGCTGCAGGTAACATGGTTTGTGGTGACCTTTGAAATTGACAACTTCACACAGAAGCTTGAATTAATGAGATTTTTTTTTAATCTTAAGTTTATAAACTAACAGCTAACTGAATCTGAATTCTATCGAGTTGTGCACTAGCTAACCTATATAACCATGTTGTCTTAATCATTGTTTCCATTGTCCTTCCTACCCTTTGTCTGTCCTGTGGTTGGTCAAACTCACTTGTTATTTTTTGCCTTTAGTTTAGGCCCTGGTCCTGCAAAGAGCTGTGCACATGCTTAACTTTAAACACCTGAGCTGGCTAACTGAAGCCAAGGAGACTACTTGCATTCTTAAAGTTAAGCATGTGCTACAGTGTTTTCAGGATTGTGATTTTGGACAGCACGTACCACAGCAGGGCCTCAATCATGGTATGGTCCTCCAACACTGCTGTCACAAATATTTAAGTGTAATCCACACTGTAAAATAGTTTGAGAATCCTGGATTAAACCATGTATAAATTGTTGATTTGTGTAACTCATCCTACGCAATTTAAAAAAATAAAATCTCAGTCCTCTAATACAGAAATGTCATGCATAATAGTATGATGTCAGTGGATTTTGTAGTTTTAAAATGACTGGCAAGCAAAACAATGTCCATTTAACTCGTACAGTAATTGTATTTTAAAGTAGTAGTTTGCCTTTTGCTTTCAGAACTCTTCTTTTTAGAAAGAAAACTGGAACTAAAAGTGCTTGGTGACTATTACATTAATGGTTTTTCTCCCTCTTCTGTGTTATAGATAATTTGTAAAATGGCTTCTATGCTGAGCAAAACTATTGTTGAACGTATGCTACTTCCCCGTTTCTGCGAGCTGTGTGGTGACGGGAAACTTTTCCAAGTCCGTAAGGTTGGTATGACTTATTTCAAAACTGAAACACTTCAAGTACATTCTACAGTATTTTTAACATCTACATCACATTATCTTTAAGCATAGTATTGATAGTAATATGATTTCAGACTTTAGCAGCGCCTTTGATTCTCCTTTTTCAATGTAAAGGAATTTCCTTATGTGTTTGATTTGTGTATTCTGTGTTTAAAGTATAATGCTCATGAAAGTGAGGTACCTTCGCCCCTGGCTTGAGACAAATATAGGCCTTGATTCAGGAAAACATGTAAGCGTGTGTTTGAAATTAAGCCACTCAGGGCCATAGTGAAGATAGTTTTGTCAATACACTTAAGTACTGACCTGCACACATTTTTCTTCTACTCCGTTTTTGGCAACCTCTTTAAAATATTCAGGTGGAGAACCCCTGCAGTCCATTCAGAGTCCATTAAAGTTGATGAGACTCTTCACTGATGCAGAGGTCCAACCTAGGGGTGTCATTGATTTCAATGGCGCTGTGTATGTACCACAGGGGGCTGCCCTAATGAATCTCTTGTCCAGGACTGAGGCCTTAGCATTTACAGGATTTAAATTTGTCAATAGGATTTGTATTGTAAAAGACATGCAAACTACAGAGTCTAAATTTGATGCTTAGGAGTGAACAATAAGGGGTAAAATTCTTGACTTCAGTCAGTAGCAAAACTCTAATTGATTTCAATGGGGCCAGGAGTTTACTCATAACTTTTTTTTTTTTTTTTTTTTTAAGGTTTGTGCAGCTAGCTTTGGCGATATTTGTAATGCAGTTGGACAAGAAGCCACAGAGAGATTTTTGGTATGTAAAATTTAGAGAGACACAAAAAGATTTGTATTTTGCTTGAGCTTTCATATCTGCTTTTACAACTGAAATGTTTTGGGTTTTTTTGAGACAAAAGAACAAACTTCTGGATAACTCTTTCTTGAATTTAAACCTGCTTCACTGGTTTAGTCACCATTGGTGGCAAAAGTTTGTTTTTTAAAAAAGACATTTCAATTTATTTTTTAAGACACTGTTTATGCAATAAGGGAGGGTTCTTTTCAGTGAATATATTAAATTATCGGGAAACAATCAACTTGAAATCTCAACAATTGTAAAAAATTGAGTTAAAGTAATTTCGCGTTATACCTATTCATGAGTGCCCTGGCAACTTTTGTAGATTTACATTACGGTTTATTATATTTTAAATGTTAATTTTCTTTCTCATCCTGATGTTATATAAAAGACTCTCACAAACAGTAGAATTAACTTGCAATATTCACTTTTGTTTAGGTAATAGTGAGTGGTTTTTAGGTGTCAGTGCAGGACAGGAACTAGCTGTACTTATTGCAAGTGAGAGTCCTGGTAAAACACGTTTGTGCCACTAATATTCTGTCTATTTTTTTTTTTTTTTAGCAAAAAGGCAAGGAAAAATCAGTTTTGATTTGAGTGTGATTGCTGTACAGCTGTGTATAAAATAGCATTTTAACAGAAACACAGAGATGTTTTCAAAAGTCTAATTAAAACAGATTACTTTCTTCTGCGAGTAGCTGGCTATTTTCCCTTTGCTAGACTTGTTAAATAAAATCCCAGAAACTTGTGTGAGAGAGGGGGGAAAAAACCAAAGCGGGGGAAGAGGTGGTGGTGGAATGTTCCTGAGGCAGTGTTTCCAAATGAGGAGCTGGTCTGGTACTGAATAGGAAGATTGTGTATTTTGCAAGTTAACAGTTTTATCCCTCACCTCCAAAATACTTTTTTTTTTTTAAGCACAGTTGAAAGCACAAGAGTATTTTTAAAGTGATCTGATTTTTCTGTCCCCGTCCTGCCACCCTCCCCAGACTAGAAAGAATTAGTTTCCCATGCTTAATAAGTTATCCTTATACTAAGATATGCTTGCAGAAAAGAGAGCCTATTACTGATTTTCCCTATGCCCTTCCCCTTAATTTAAATGAAAGCAAGACACAACTGAGATGAATGAGGGAGGGAAATTTTAATTCTTCAGTAATTAATATAATTATTTTTCTTCTCAGTCACTACTTTCGTGTCCTTTTTCACCCATTGCACACAAACTACTACCAACTACTTTTTTCCAAGTAATTAAACCAACCAAAAGTGGTATCTTGTACTGCAGCTTCAATACCTGTTTGATTAGCTATAGTTTCATTCCTTTTTGACAGATTCCAAAGTTTTTTGAACTCTGCTCTGATAGTGTTTGGGGAATGCGAAAAGCTTGTGCTGAATGCTTTATGGCTGTGTCTTACACCACTTCCCCAGAAGTTCGCAGAAGCAAGTTGTCCCCTCTCTTTATCAATCTCATCAGTGACCCCTGCAGATGGGTAAGTCGGTGGTGAGGTACCTCTGAACTAAAAGAAATTCACGCATGCAAGCTGCCTTTTTCAATTACAAGGACTTTCAAGTGGCCAAACCAGTGGCTTAATAGCAAAGATAGGTCTCCTGTATAGGCAAACATGGTAATTCTCAGTCTTGGTCCCTCAAATTGAGGACACTGAGGGCAGCATGGATGCAACACGCATATGCTTTCTTCATGCACAGCCTGTAAAATGTAGTGCTAATATAATTAGAGGACAGATTAAAATTCAATTACATGGGCACCATGTACAGTCACCACCAAAGACCGAAAGCTGGGTATGTTAGGTATGTGGTCTCTTCTGCTCTTTTTCGTTTCCATGTTCGCTTTAGAAATGTAAAATGTCACGCTTAGAAGGTGGGTGTCATTCTGGGCCTTCTAAATTTTGGCCCGTCAAACTTGGGGATGGTGCTTTAATTTTTTTTTGAAAATGTCATAATGGGGATTACATTAAACACTGTGTTTTCATTGTCAAGATACTGGGTGCATAGCTTTTGGACCATGTCTGTGAATCAATTATGATTTGACTTGAATCACGTAGTGAAAAATTAAATAAGTGAGATGAACTATATTTACTGACGCACATTTTGCTTCTTGAATCCCCTTACTCTGATGTCTTGCTTGTTCCTGATAAACTCTAGTAGTAAAATGTATTAAATGAAGCCAGGGCTGGCTTAATAGCATACTCTGAAAAGCTTAGATAATAGCAAAGTATAACCTTATAATATAGTCAGAGCAAAATTTGAGCCACATTTCATATTCATTATTAACAATTTACCAAAAGGCAGCATGGCTACAACATATGTCACATCTTTATTTTTGTGCCAGGTTCGCCAAGCTGCTTTTCAGTCTCTAGGCCCGTTTATTTCTACCTTTGCAAACCCTTCTAGTGCTGGTCTTTATATTCGGGAGGATGGGACGCTCAGTATCCGACCATCAGCACAGGATGTGTCTTCCAGTTCCCGCCAACCAGGCAACAATGCAAACATCACATCTGCCAGTACGAACATTGTATCCTCCAGGTAAAGCTATGGTTGAGGTGTGAAAAGGGAGAGGAAAACTGACAAAATATTTTTTCCTCCACAGTCCTTCAGTTAAGTCTTTAGTTTTAGTTGATATGATCTTGTGTTTAATATATGTGACTAAAAATAAGACCTTTGGTACTGTAGATGTAGTTTCAATAATGGTTTAAAATGTGGGCTACATAGGTCTGATGAATTGCCACATGATTTAATCTAGCTACTTTAATGTTTCACCAGTAATTTCTTGGAGGGGAAAGGGAAGAGAGGAAAGGGAAAATGTATTGAAACTAAAGTTGAAACAAGTAGTTCTAAAGCAGGATTTGTCCTCAAGTAGAATAGCTCCACTTATTATAATTTCTCTTGCTGCCTTATCTGAAGTGTGTGTCTTTTTAACTGGAAAGTGCTGTTCTAGGGTCTATACCTTTTGTTTTCCTAATGCTATGTCTCTGTTCTCAGTTTAGAACAACCAATAGAAATTAAATCGGAATCGTCAACTGAAGGGACTTCAGCAGAAGCGAACCCCTTGATCTGTGTTGAAAGCCCAAGGACAGATCCACTGAAAGGAAGTTCAAACAGTTGTGGTAGTCCCGGAAAGGCTCTTACTAGATTGTCCCAGAATGAGAATACCACTGCATGTGTGATAGAAGGCATTAAAGACTGTCACGTGAGCAGTTGCCAGGGAGTGAACTCAAGGTTCCAGTCTGCTGAGGATATCTTTAATACTTTCCTGTACTGGCGCCCCCCACTCCCTGATATAAGCCAAGATTTGGAGCTGCTTCAATCCAAGACTGAGAAGCATGAAGAAGGCTGCTCTATGTCGAAAGCTATGTGTAATAACTGTGTTGCCAGTAGTGAAATAAAAAAAGTGCTGGAAAGCTTGCAGGAGCACATGGATGATCCAGATGTCCAAGGTAAAAGCCTACAATAGTAGCGATATGTGGAGGTATAGTTTCTGATGTCTCATGCCGCGAGGGTTCCCTGCACCCTTCAAAGCTCCTTATTGCAGCAGCCCTTTCTTGCCTAAAGCCAAGTTTCTCAACCTGTGGGTCGGGACCCAAATTCGGGTCGCGTGGCAGTTCCTGTGGTTCCTGTCCCAGAGGGCTGGCTGGGCTCGTCTCCCTGCTCCACGCACTGCAGCCTCTGGAGTCCCAGCACCACTCAGGTTTGGCCCAGACGTTATGGTGACAGACTCTGGGTAGGCCAGATTTGAGTGAGTGGTACTGCAACCCCCTGAGGCTGGGAGGGGCAAACCAGTGTGACACTGAAACCTTGGAGCTTGCAATGCTTGCAGTGGAGAGCCAAGTCCAGCCAGCCCCACAGCATAGGAGCCACCACTCTGAGGTAAGTGCTGGGCAAGACCCAACCACCCTGGGGGACAGGATCCGACCAATACCTCCCAGGGCCTCCATCCCCCAGACTATTTACCGAGTCACAACAGGCCATAAACATTTTCAAATGGGTCCTGAGCCCCAAAAGATTGAGAACCACTGGAAAAAGTGGAAGGAAAAAGTGAGTGGTGGGGACAGAAGGCACAATAAGAAATATAAGAACAGAAAACTCATGGGGAGAAAGATTGATGACTAGGAAAAGAGCAAGAAGTGAAGTGGAACTGGAGCATAGGAGTTGGCAGCAGAGTGGGGAGTCGCATGGCTGACACATATACAATAGAAAATAAAGAAAAGGGTTTGAGGCTACTAAGAAACAGTGAAGGAGTTAGACAGGTAAATCTGTATCTTTTCCATCATACCCTCTACTGTAATGTCCTTGCTTTTCATTATTCCTCAGCCAAGCAACCTTCCTCCCTTTCAGAATAAAAGGATGTGTGGATGCTCATTTCTCTTCCTTCCTAACCAAGCTGCCAAAACCCTCTTACATACCTCTACCTTATCTGATCCTCATCTCTTTTCTGCGACCATCATCTCATCTCTTCCCATCTACTCTTAAATGGTCGTTGCTTTTGGTCCCGGTATATGCTCTCGTGTTTCACCTTTAAAATCTAGTCACCGGGAGTTGGACCAATGTAAATATTTTGAAAGCTATTTGAAAATCTGAGTTCGGGGAGCCTTTTTTGTTCCTATTTTCACAGAATGGTGCATTACATAGAAGTGGAGCTGTGTTCAAAACTACATTGGCAGAATCATGGCAAAACACACTCATTTTTGTTGTTTTGATCCATTCCTGAAAGACACTTTGAGCGACCTTCACTAAATACTTCCTCTTGCTTATATTTGATCAGAAATGGCTTCATCTGTGTGTATGTGATATTCTGGGGATCACCCAAACTAGTAAGCGGTTCTGTCACTGCCTGCCCTGTTTCTTTGGGGTGCCTTAATGCTGTGCTGCTATGGCTCAGATCGCTGACACCAGTAGGTTGCCCACAAGCACAAGGTCTCACCCTGGCTTCCACCAGCTTAGTTACTCTTACAGGGCGACACCAACAGCCCTTCCAGTCCCAAGTCTCACCTAATCTATCCTCCCCAACTTCTTAACTACCAGAGTCTCAGACTTTTTCCCTCTGGTTCATCACTCCCGAAGGTATGAAACCAGCCACCCAGTTATCAACTCACTTTTTGCACAACAGAGATCTGCTTGGGGTAAAAAATTCAAAGATGAAATAGTAAGGAAGAACAAACATACAAGTTACACAGTAAATAAATACGAAATGCAACTTCTGGCATTTACACTTGTATGTTAGATACAATTCCTTTTCTATTACAAGTTACCTGTTGCCTTTAAACAGTTTCTCAGCATACACCCTAACTGCAGGGGGGATCCAGAGTTTTACAGGCAGCCTCCTATCTCAAGGTTGGCCTTCAGTTTCTGGATGAAGGCCTCAGTTTCAAGCTTCCTTTCTAAAAGTGTTCCCCGCACGCCCCACTCTCCTCCATGTTAAATTGTTTTAAGGATAGTGAAATAGGACATGATCCAGGGTTCCTTGCCATCAGAGATTATCAGAGGTCTGTCCAGAGAATGGAAACAGATACTTATATACTTCTGCTGGAAACGGTAATACTGCCTCTAAATCTATGCTCACAGTTTATCTGAAAGGTTTTGCTGAAGTTAATTCTTGACCTTTTTTTGCAAAGGTAAATATTTCCTCTCATGTTTCTATGCATTTTGTTGTGTGTGTTTGTTTTTTTTAAATCTCTCAGTATAAATAATTGTAGCATTAATAATCCTTTAAAATGAAGCACAGAAAGGAAACTAAGGACCTGTATACGGTATGCTGGCGAAGGGTACTAGAGGGATGTGTTTTGTAGAGCGCGCTAATGTGTTGTGCTCTAGCTGCCCTGTGTAGAGCCTGATGGTGTGCTCTAAAAAGTACCTGGTTCACGTTGATGTTTTCCCATTTTACACAGGACTACGTTAATGTGAACTAGTTATCTTTCAGAGTGCATCATAAGGGGCTACACAAGGCAGCTAGAGTGCAGCCTCTTAGTGCTCTTTACAAATCACATCCATCTGGTGACTTTGCCAAGCTGTGTAGACAAGCCCTAAATGTGTCCCCGATCCCTTTACTTTATACAGCCCAGGTTCAAGTATTGTCCGCTGCGCTCAGAGCTGCTCAGTTTGAGTCCATCAATGATTATGAGACCAAACACACAGAAGAGAGCAATGGCAAACTTCAGAATGAATTGTCCACTTTTGAAGCCAGCCATGCCACTGTGGAGAAGAACACTTTGTCCTCTTCATCATTCCAGAATGATGTAAGCAACCAATCCACTACCAGCATACTGAAAAGCACAGTAAGTAGACACTCATCCTCTGTAAGCTCTTAAGGTACGGACAATGTCTACCTCCGTTTGCCCAGCAATTAGCACAACAGTGCCCTGTTCTTGACTGGGGGTCCTAGACGCTACTGTAGTATAATTTATTATATCCACTTATTATATAAAACAAAATTTAAAGTTTTTCAAGGAGCTTATTTGTATTTGGGTTCAGGTGAGCCAGGAAATAGAAACCTTTAAGTGGCCGTACAGGAGCTTCATAGAAAACAAACCTAACAAAATCTTCTCTGTTTCTGAAGCAAATATAAGTCATTTGTCCCCAGACAAGGGACTAAATCAACCAGTGGCAATACACATTCTTCCTGACTGCCATTTTACAATACTCTTAATGTGCATGTGGGCTAAATAGGAAAACTTTTTCACAGTGCTTGTAATTTTGTCTTTATGATGGAGCTAATCATAGGAAGATACTAAAACGCTGCTTGTCCCCTAAAATAACACATTCAGTGCTAGCATATGTGTTAACTACAACTTGATGTTCGCCTTTAATTCCTCCGCAATACAGGAGTAAATTTTTTTAATCACCAGCATTTTATTAGGAATTCATAAGGGGGCATGCTTCACAAATTGACCTTGGATTGGAGTTCACCAGAACAGTTTCTTCACTGGTCTGTGGGAATAAAAGCAATATCTTGAGGGAAATACAGGAGAATTAGCGTTTTCAGGAGTGTACTGCAGAATGAATAAAACTTTTGTCGGTGTATTATTTTTTTCTGAAGGAAAGATATCGAGCTGCTTTGTTAATATCTGCTAAATTGGCAGAGAGAGTAGAACCTTTAGAGAATAAATAAGAAACTGCCTTCCAGTATCTGAAGGATGTTGGGTTCATTGCAATTACAATTAATAATTGATTATACCGTTTTAAAGTATTGAAACTATTCATCAGTCGCTCAATCTGAACATGGTTCTGAATTCAGAGTGTGAGCATGAAGGCAGAGGCGTTATTTCAACATTGACCTTTTCACTGAAATCAAAATATTCTGGCAAGTGTCCCATGGACATTTTAATAATCATAAAATTTGGTTAAAGAAAGTCCTTTGGGGTAATAATTTTGTTGCCATAGTGGGTCAATAACTAGATGTGCAGTATCTGTTAATCATAGTGATTGTTCTTGATCTGACCTGCTATTCATGAAGCTTAAAACTGATCCTTTCTTGATTAAGACACTGCATAGAATCAGTTTTGTTGTGGGTGATTCTTATATGGCCAAATCCTGCTTGCATTACTCACATAAGTAATCATCTTGACTTGGCTACTTACGTGAGTAGTGTGAGCATGATTTGTCCTTCAAAGACCTGCTCTGTGTCTGAATTGTGTTGCTCTTCAGTGTAATGCTTTGAGATATACTAAACAGTAGTTCTGTAATGAAAGAAAGTAAAATTAACTGTTTTCATCATAAATACTACATCCTTTTACAGGAGTCAGAGGAACAACACAATGGGACCATTGAATTTTTAAAGAAAGAACAACATAATAATCCACCCATTGAAGATGATAAATCAAAATTACAGGTGATTTAAAATATTAATTCATGATGCCTTACCCTCAACTCTGTGGCATTTCTTTGTTTGTCTGTAATGTGATAATTTGTAAACACCTGTCCAATCAATTCCATAATTTCAGAAAATATTCTAGGCATTAATGAGTAGAACTCTATTGATTTTGATAAAATAATTAATGGAAATCCAGGCTTTTCCTTTTCCAGGCAAGCCCACAGAGTGCATATTTGGTGCTGCAAACAGAGGAATCTCTCTCTGGTGTCCCCAGCTGCTGCCTACACATCACAGGCAGCAGCTTAATATGCTGCTCTCACTGGGTGTACAGATTGGCCTACAAGCAACAATTTCGTTTTTAAATTGCCAGAGAAGTTTATATTAAACAGAACTGCATTGGAAAATCGAGCTGTTAGATCTAGCTGCATAAAATAAATTGATGCAGAACCCAAAATGATGTTTATTCAGTAATAAAATCAACCTTTGCTATCTTCCTGATTTGATACATAGACTGTTGCCTACTGCTTTGTCTCAACTGGATGACAAGCCACCTAAGGTAGTGACTCGTGCTGTAGTTTGTTGTGCTAGCCTGACATAGGGAATGGAGTGTTCAGTCATTTGTTGTTCTGTCCTGGCATGTGCCCCTGGTGCACTTGCCATCTGCTTAGAGGCAAGAGGGAAGGCTGTTCTAGAGCAGATGTCTTTCCATGCTGATGATATCTTCCTCTTTTTAAAATTTATTAATGTTAATAATTTACTATCTTTGTCTGCAGGATATCATACCTCAACCTTTGTTAGACCAGTACTTGTCAATGACTGACCCAGCTCGAGCCCAGACTGTTGACACTGAAATAGCAAAACACTGTGCATATAGTCTCCCGGGGGTGGCCTTAACTCTGGGCCGGCAGAACTGGCATTGTTTGAAAGATACGTATGAGACCTTGGCAGCAGATGTACAGGTAAAGCTGCATTTTCAAATAAGCGTTCAGAATTCTAAGCAAATTATACAAATTAGAAATCTAAGCAAACTATGCTGTAGTTTACAAGAAATAATATCTAAAATTGACAGTGAATAAAATTCTATGATGAATATAGAATGTTGGGCCAGATGCACTTTTTTTTTATTTAAGAAAGGAGACTTTATAAATGACACACATGCTATGCAGCACCTGGCTTTCGTGTAATGAATTCTGTTTTTTCTGCCCATACCCTTCAAAATATAAGTGTACTTCTATTTAAGAATCAGAGGGGTAGCCGTGTTAGTCTGGATCTGTAAAAGCAGCAAAGAGTCCTGTGGCACCTTACAGACTAACAGATGTATTGGAGTTTGAGCTTTCGTGGGTGAATACATCCGATGAAGTGGGTATTCACCCACGAAAGCTCATGCTCCAATACTTCTGTTAGTCTATAAGGTGCCACAGGATTCTTTGCTGCTTCTGTTTAAGAGTTGCTCAAGAATCTCTGTAGTGTTTAATCTAGATTGTCTTTTCTTAACTATGGACAGTGGAAGGTCCGTCGGACGCTAGCTTTTTCCATACACGAGCTGGCTGTTATTCTGGGGGATCAACTAACAGCAGCTGATCTGGTGCCAATCTTCAATGGATTCTTAAAAGATCTGGATGAAGTGCGGATTGGAGTTCTTAAACATCTCTACGACTTCCTTAAGGTAGGAGATTATATAGCAGTTTAAATTTTTGCTTTCATTTTCTTAGGCACATTAAACCTCCATTTTTCATGCAGCAATTGCCACAGAAGCTTCTTGTGGATTCAAATATATAAATTAATTGCTTTTTGGGGTTTGGATTTTTTGCAGAGAAGTTAATTTTTTAATTAAAGATCCTCCACTTTCCCCTCTGATACTCAAACTAAATCCATCTGAAAATCTGACTTTGTTTGCTTGCTTTTGTAAATGTTGTAGTGGAACTGTGTTCAGAGCAATCTAAGTGGCCTATGATCAATTGAGAAATGAAAAGGTATCAGGTCATCGAGTCCATCTTCAGAGTCAATTGCAAGATTGACACCCTGTAGTGGTGTTTTAAAAAATGTTTTGCCCAGTCTTGTTTAAAATGTCTCCAGAGATGGGACTTCCACCATTTCCCTTGGAAAAGTAATACGTTGTGCACTCAAGTGAGGGCAGGCCTGAATTTATGCTCTCTACTGACCTTAGCTGGTAGAAAAAGTGTGACTGGAATAAATCGTCTAAGGATTTGTGTGAATGCTATGCAGGCCTAATTTGTTCATGCATTATTTGAGTAACTGCACAGGCAGAAGTTCCTAAGTAGCCCTTGGCATATGTAGCTACCCCAACTGGGTGTGTATAACTTTCAGAACCTGGGCTTTAGTTTTCTGGAGAAAAAGCAGATTCCCTGTAAACTGTAATCTGATTTTAAGAGTTCTTTCTAGCAGGAAAATACAAATAAACAGCAGTGACAGGGAGTAAAGAATAGAGGACTAACCCTGAAAGAAGTGAAAAGTGTTTTTATAAAGCTTCAAACAAAGTTTTAAACTGCTGGATTAATCAGTTGTATTTACTAATCAGTTGTTTGTGGAATGACATTTCCTGTAGTTGCTTCAGGCAGACAAAAGGCGCGAGTACCTTTACCAGCTTCAAGAATTTGTCGTGACTGATAACAGCAGGAATTGGAGGTTTCGTTACGAGCTGGCAGAGTAAGTAAAACTTGTTAATGTGTGGTTCCATTACCTTTCATGGTAATGTTCAGAATTGTAACACACTCTGAATGTGAGTAGAAGGCAGTAGCTTTCCATTGAAAGGGCCATGGAGATTATTTTTAGGTTAAACTTTGAACTACATGAAGGCCAGAAGATCTTGTACAGTAGCAACAATTTAGGTTACAACATATTGCCCCACCAATGAGCCTTAGCGCAACCTTTAGGGATCACCTGTTAGACAAGAGGATAGATCAATATCCGTTATCATTCACTTCTGCTGAGGCACCAGCCAAAGGTGCTAGTTATAGTGATGGATTTGTGATGTGGATTCTATCCAATAGGAAGTATACTATCAATTTATTTCATATAGGTCCCTATCTCGCTGAACCGTACTCTGACAGCATTTCTCATGGTTGGCAAATAATAGGGTTATCTAACTACATGGGAGCAGTGAGTATGAGTAGGTAATTTTACACCTGTATATAGCATTGGTAGACATTTTAGAGTACTGCATAAAGTCTTGTGTCCACAATTTAAAAAGGATGCTGAAAATTAGAGTGGGTGCAGAAAAGAGCCACGAAAATGACTCAAGGGCAAATGCGTTACAGTGAGAGACTTAAAGTTCAATCTGTTTAAATGATCAAAAAGAAAATTGAGAGGTGACTTGACCCCAGGATAAAAGTATCTTTACAAAGAGAAAATAGCAGGTAATAAAGGACCGTTTAATCTAGTGGAGAAAGGCATAGCAAGAACAGGTGCTAGATGCTGAAGCTAAACAAATTCAAATTAGAAATAAGACCCACGTTTTTAAGAGTGAGTGATTAACCGTTGTAGCAAGCTATGAAGGCAAGTGGTGGATTCTCCCTGTCTTGATGCCTTTGAGTCAAAGCTAGATGCCCTTCTGGAAGATATTATTTATTAATCATGTTTACTATCATAGGGCCAGCCAATGGTCCCTTTTGCAGTAGACCTGTATAAATAGAGTAGCAGGTAGAGTCAAATGCAGGTTATTGGGTTTGATACAGAAGTAACTGAGTAAAATTCAATGGCCTGTTATATACAGGAAGTCAGACTATGTTGTCAAAAGTTCCCTTCCAGGTCTTAAAATCTATGAAACTCTGGTAGATTATATTAACGCTCATTCAGTTAGTTGTATGTCAGCAGCAAGAGCCAATGACACGTATGATCCTATTCAGTTCTAGCACTTATATATAAATCAACAAAATGCGTATGGCATTGGTTTTTCCATTTGTACAATTAGTTGACTCATTTTGGTGTTTTCACTTAAGTGGGAGCGGAATGGGATGGAATAGGGACTGGTAATAGTTCTAGTAATGGTGGCTTGTTTCAATATGATTTTAGGATCTAAATGGCTAGCCTGTAGATAGACACATTCCTTGATGTCTCTAGCTACTTAGACTCTTTTCAAAAAGCATTTTAATGCATACAATTAAAAGACTTTCCTTCACAGTAATCTTAGTTCAGTATGCTTTGTTTGGGCTGTTGAGGTTTTAACCCCCATACCATGCTGCTGGTGTAATGTTATCCTTGTATTATAAACCCAGTGAGGAAAACTGCAGTGAATGTTGTGTAAGTTCCCTGACATCTAGTGGGAGAACTTTGTAACACCAGTATTATTTTTTTTTGCTGTGATTGGCAGAATTTCACCAGCTACTTGTTGTTCTTATGGTTATGATATGTGCAGTTTCCCACAGATGATGCAACTTAAGTGGGAGATATTTACATATTCACTGCAGTAATTCAAATATTTCTCATCTTAACTTCCCAAGAGTATGTGTGGTTGTGTTCTGCAGTTAGGAAGAAATTTCCCATTATAGCATAAAAATGTCAAAATTCCTCAACATTTTTATCTAATAATAATATTTTCAAGTATTAGTGAAGAAGGAATGAGGGGAAAGTAAGATAAGGAATTTGAGAATCCCTAAGTAACTTACTTTGTAGTTTGATAATTTCCTTATACACCTGCAATTTATGTCAAGTCTCATTACCAAAGCTGCATTTTTTTGTATTTAATTTTATTGAAATGTAGTAGTTCTGAAACATGCACTTCATGCATAAATTTTAGTCTGGCTGGGAGACTAAACAGAAGAACAAAATCCCAAAGCTTTGCGTATAAAAAATGATTGTTCTCCCAGATTTTCAACAACTTTATTCATGAAACCAAAATGGTTTTTCCCCCATCTTCAGCAGGAAGGCGATTAAAGAAAAGAGAGGAATGTTTTGACTCAGTGATCCCTTGTGTTTCAGACAGCTGATCCTGATATTAGAACTCTACAACCCCAATGATGTGTATGACTACTTACGGCATATTGCGTTAACTCTCTGTTCGGATAAAGTATCGGAAGTCAGGTGGATCGCCTTCAAACTGGTAAAACATTTTACTTGCCAAAAAAAAAATGTATTTAATAGCAACACTGTTACTTGAAAAGCTTATTGAAATAATATAGTAACAACAGATACTATGAACACATATATGTTTCAACTAGACCTGGTCAAAAAATGAAGAGACAATTTTTCACGAAGTATTGTGAAGTAGTTTCTGTGCTCCAAATGGGTTTTTTATTTTTTAATTCCAGCTGTCAAAAAATGACTGTAGGGAGGGAAAAAAAGAAGTGGAAAGGAGGGGGAAAAAACCAAAATGATAAATGAAAAATGTCAACAAAATCTGTGTTTTGAAAAATTTTATTGAAACATTTTTTTAAAATTTACAAATTTTAAAATTTTGAAAAAATAGTTTTTTCATTTAAAAAAATCTTGTTCCAAAAAAATGTGGACCAGCTTTAGTTTCAACATCTTCCATGAATGCCCATTTTTTTCTGGGCACAATACAATTATACATGCACTTTTGCAGAGACAAAAGTGGTGTGGAGAAAGTAAATAAGGAAGTGTTACTTACTCCTCATAACCCAAGAATTAGGAATCACCAAATGAAATTAATAGGCAACTGGTTTAAAACAAAGAAAAGAAAGTATTTCTTCATACAATGCACAGTCAGCCTGTGGAACTCTTTGCCAGAGGATGTTGTGAAGGCCAAGACTATACCAGGGTTCAAAAAAGAACTAGATAAATTCATGGAGGAGAGGTTCATCAATGACTATTAGCCAGGATGGGCAGGGATGGTGTCCCTAACCTCTGTTTGCCAGAAGGTGAGAATGAGCAACAGGGAATAGATCACTTGATGATTACCTGTTCTGTTCATTCCCTCTGGGGCACCTGGCATTGGCCACTGTCGGAAGACAGGATACTGGGCTAGGTGGACCTTTGGTCTGACCCAGGATAGCCGTTCTTACGATAAAAGGTGACGTCCTGGCCCCACCTGAAGTCAGTAACAAAACTCCAGTTGACTTCAATGAGGTTGGGATTTCATGCAGACTTTTTCAGGTGCATTTTTGTAAAGGCAAAATCAGGTTCCTGAGCAAGATGGTTTAAAAAATTCTCGCCCGCAGTCTATTACATTAGACTTCTGTTTTTTAAATTGTGGCTCAATAAAAGTTTACAGAATGGACTGGACATTGGGTATATTGACTAAATACTAATTTTACAAATCTATAAGCCTGCTAATTACATGGTTAACCAACAGAACTATTTTTAGACATATTTAAAGATAAAGGGGGAATTTTAATGTATGTACCCAGGTCTTCATGGACTTTATTCTTATCAGTAAGTTTAAAAAAAAATATGTATAAAAGAGATTAAGGAAACCTAGATCTTTTTTTAAGTAAGGCTAACTCATATGTACAGAATGATGGGAATACAAAATGAAATCCTGACTACTTACTATAATTTGATGTGCTGTAGTGCTGATAGTGTGCAATGCTGCACATCATGTGGTGGTAAAGTATTAGACTGCACTTGGAAGATGTGGCTGCTTTGAAGGGAAAGCTGAACTCTGAATTTCCCTCCTTTCTTCCCTTGTGTCATAGTGTTAATGGTAATTTTCTTTATGAATGAATGAATGAATGCTATTTTTTTTGTCTTCCTCAAAATTAAGATTCTCATACGTAATTATAACTATTCAGGAGATAGCAGCACAGTTCTCTTGAATTTATTTCTAATGACTTCTTTGAGCCCATTTTGTGTCAGACTTTTCCTGTTAAATATATATGCCTTCTATAGTGAAGGACATGCTAGTAATCTGATACATGAAAAAGTAGGCAAATGATCTTACTGTTCACTGTTCTTTCCTGTAAGTTGGTTTTATGCTGTAATACAGTTTTGTTTAATAGTGTTTAGTAAGTAGAGAACTTGTCTATATGCTGGCACCACAGACATCACAGGATCTGCTCTTTACTGCTGTGGTTCTCCACAGAAAGGTGGTGGAGTTGGCGGTAGCGGCAGCAAGGATATCACTGAGAACACCCCAAAGTGGTGTTGTAACATTTCTTTTAAAACCAGCGTTTTAGTGAGACAATATCAAAGTAGACAGTTGGGTCAGTAAAGAAGCTTAAAAATGGCCTCTTCTCTCAACCTTTGTGTTTCAGAGCTGTGCTAAGTAAAGCTTTTGTCAAAACAAACAACACTGTAGTTTAATGATACCTATAGTTCTGCAGAGGTTTTGGCATTCCTAAGTAGTAGTCTTCAAGTAAAGTGATGCCACTTAAATGCTAGTATTCACAGTCTAAATCTCCCCTCTGATCTTTTCACAGGTTGTGGCAATACTACAGAAGTTCTATGCAAATAATGCAAATGCGTTGGGATTAAATTTCATTAATGAGCTTGTAGCGAGGTTCCGTCATTGTTCCAAGTGGATTGGAAGACAAGCTTTTGCCTTCATTTGTCAGGTTAGATTGCCTTTTTACATGTATGGGTTTATCAACAAATAATTGAGAGGATTCATAATGCTGGCAGGAATTGCTTTCAGAATTGGTAAAGGAATATAGAGCCATTCACCTCCAGAGTATTTAAGAACTATTCCTAATCAGTAATGAGTGAAAGTCATTCTCTTCTCTGGGTGGTTCAGTGGTTTGTGTGAACTGACATGTCCAAATCACAAAAGCAAACCTCAGAAGTAGCACCCTCCCTTGTCAGCACTCTTGGCAACAAAGCAAAATATAGATGAGACTGAAAACAAGCTGTGTTTCGTGAAATCCACCTGTAGTACTGGCAGGAGCATATCGTCCTGCTGTGACAGGGGTATACAGTTCACGTGTGCTCTTTGAATTAGTGGTGGTTGCCCAGAGGTGGTGGAGAACGGGTATGTCTCTAAACTTGTTTGCTACCAGGAGGAGGAGGAAGGGAAGTGGTCATTGACTGCCCTACTCTTCAGTTTGGTGGTCAGTACTAGCCCCTGAAAAGGCCATACCTCATTTCTTTTAGCCAGGGAAATGATTCATATTAGTAGTTAGTTGTAAGGCAGTGGGAAGAGGAGAGGCAAAGTCAAGGTGTTAATGATTCCCAGAATGAAGATTGAAAGTAAGTCCACTGCCTTCACTGGGCCAACGTCAAATGAATCCTGACATCCTAAATTCATATCTAGACAAAGTAGAATGACTAAATGATACTTATCCTTGAGTGGGTCAATCAGATACTTTGATTGCGGTGTCCTTCCAGAAACTTGCAGGGGAAGGAAGGGCCATTAAAAGAAAAAAATATATATAAGTAACCTCCCCTTTGTTGTAAATATAAATTTAGGCTGCTTGTGTGGAACAATATACATTTGAGAGTTAGGAATACATCTGAAATACTCAGCCAGACAGCTAACATGTTTTAAATACAAGCTAAACTTGAGGCAAGTTGGAAAAGAATGGGAGAGAATTGTTTTTGTTAAAGATACACTGATTATTCACCTTGCTTTATCTTATGTTCTGCTCTTCCTCCATAGGCTGTAGTAGAAGAGGAGTGTATGCCTGTTGACCATTTTGTCGAACACTTACTTCCCAGTCTTTTAAGCCTTTCTTCTGATCCTGTGCCAAACGTAAGGGTTCTGTTAGCCAAGGCTCTAAGGCAAACGCTGTTGGAGAAAGGTATGCTAACCTAATTCCTTTGATGTCAGAACTAATTTCTCATTAATAGCATCATTTCTGTAACACCGCAGCTTTTCACAAATTGGCTTGCTCAACTGATAAAAAGAATGTTCAGATTTACTAGATAACAAAGGCAGAAACTAGAACATTATAATTTTGGGATCCTACATTTAAATTCAATCTGTGCAGTGCTTGATATCGGTTAGTTAGTTTGCAAAAAGAACACAGGCTTGTCTTTCCTTTCAAAAAGGTTTTTTTTTCTGCTAGCATTAAAAGGCTACTGTATATCCTCTGTAGTTTGTCACCCTTTTGTGATTTTGACATACATAATACAGATGTGATATTCTATTCAGTGGAGGGCAGTTGATTGCCTGTTTATAGTGGGAAAGTCACATAGCATGTTATATAAATTATTGAAGGCAGGAGTTTTCAAACTTCATTGCACTGCCACCCCCTTTTGACAACAAAAAAAATTACCATGTGACTGCAGGAGGAGGGACCGAAGCCTGAGCCTGCCTGAGTCTCACTGCCCAGGGGGCGGGACAAAGCCAAAGCCTGAGTCCTACCACCCCAGGCAGGACAGGTGTTAAAGCCGAAGCCCAAAGGCTTCAGTCCCAGCCAAGGGCCCTGTAACCTGAGCCCTGCCGCCAATGGCTGTATCCCTTGGGCTTCGGTCCTGGGCGATGGAGCTTGGGCTTCGGCCCCGAGCCCCTGCAAGTCTAAGCCAGCCCTGGTGACACTATTAAAATGAGAAGCGTTGAGAAGCACTGACTGAAGGCTCAGAGGAGATATCAGTGAATTATAGATCCAAAGAGGAGATGCTTTTGAGAAATTCAGAGGTTCGAAATAAGTGAAAGTAATTGTAATCGGATGTTTAAAAGGTTCTGCACAAACTCAGTTTGCTATATTCATCAACTGTTTCTCAGTTCTAGAGAATGAATAGTATAACAGCCTGGTTTGCAAATATGGCCACTCTTCCACTCATAGGCATATTCCTGTATTAGTGTTTCTCAAAACATCCAGGCCACCTCCGATACGTCCCTTTTTATAAAGGGAGTCTCCCTTCCCCACTCCTCACCAGAATCAGTTATATTAATGGGAGTATTTTGATAGTACTTTAAGAAAAAAATGAACATGGCAGCCTGCCAATTTTCCTTTCTTACTGGTACATTTCCACTTGGGGGCCAGCAAAAGCAAAGAACCACTTATAGAAATATTGCATATTCAACACAGAGATCTCCATTTGCCAAACCCTAAGTGAAAGAAATTAAGAAAGGAAAAACACAACATTCTTTCTCAACTTCCGTGGGCTAGCCTCAAAGTTAGACACACTTCTCTGGATGAAGGAAGACACTGACACTAATCTCACCATGTCTTTTGTGTGATCTATAACTTTAAATTAATAAACAAACAAAAAAAAAAAAGCAAAGCTTCATTCTCTCCCTTCTGGCAAAGGGTAAGAATAATTTTGTGATGTGCCTGTACAGTACGGCACAGCTTTAAATAAAACTGTTTTTCCTCCCTCCCCTTTTCTGCTTGTTCTAGCTTATTTTAAAAGTATTGGCAACCCTCATCTGGAAGCTGTGGAAGAGACTGTTCTAGCTTTACAGTCTGACAGGGACCAAGATGTGTCTTTTTTTGCCACTGTAAAACCAAAACTGAACAATATGGACACGACTTCCCTTGAAAAACAAAACTAAACTGTTCATCTACTACAAACCCCGAACATCAAAATGGTGACACACTTCATGTTCTTGGAGGAACATGGAACCAAGCAATTTATTGCCTCCCTGGTCTGAGAGAAAAGGGCTTGTTGAAAATGCCATTATCTTCATTCAGTGACCACTTTTATATCTAAAGCTATGCTTCAGATGGGATGCCTACATTCATACTTCTGTTCTTTTCCTTGTAAACATGGATTGTAACTCATCTCTACACAAGGTCCAGTATTGTAAATACCCTCTTATGAAGTTGCACACATACAGCATTTCAGTATCATCCGTTACAGTAATATATTTTTAAATATTGTATTTTAAAAAAATCCAGTAATAAAGCAGTTTGCTAGAAACCCCTCTAAGCTCGTAAGTTTAAAAACCTGAAGTTAGTAAGCTTAAGTGTAGCTGCTTTCCCCCATTTTATTGTGGTTTTTATATTTTTTTTGTTTATAGTATTGCATTTTATTATTTACCTGAAAAAATGTATATATGTGAATAGCTCTTGAAACTTGGCAAAAGAATTCAAAACATTTTAATCCCACACCAGTGAGAATCATATAAGCCATTTTATGTTATACAACACAGGTGGTTTGTTGGAACTAAAGCATGGCTTACTTCTATTTTTAACCTATATGTGATGTTTTTAAAATCAGGGCTTGACTTTCTCTGTATATTGGGGCAGTTTTTATTACTTTTGTCTTTTGTAAACTGTATTATTATTATTAACATTTTTTCTCACTTCCTGCCGTTAATCCTTGGTCTCCTTTTCTCACTGCTAGTACTATTGGGTGTGTAATATATATGGACTGTTAACTCCCCAACTGGAAATTGCTAATTCTGCCCTAGCAAAGTTCATTTCATTCAAGGAACTCCAAGGTCACAGATTACATGAAGTCTCTGCAATAGGAAGTTAACCTCTATAAATGCTCTGCAAAGTGTAAGTAGGGATGCACGTGTATGAGAGTGTATCACATACACCTGTGACCTGAAAAACACAGATCCCTGGGAATCTGTCTCTCTGTACTGTAATGACAGAGAAAGGTTCTTATGTTGTGGTCTCTGTACATTTCCGTATAGTGCAGATTTCCAGAATACTTCCCATTTTACTTTGCAAATTCGGTTTGTAGTATTGTAGCTGTTGTCATGATTCTTTGGATTGGATGTAAACAAAAAACGAAATGGGGAAAACCAAGATTACATTAACTTGACACGATATTGGATTCTTCTCATATCTAAACAGGAACTTCCGTAGAAAAAAGTAGCATGAAATCCTCTTCACTAAACCTGGCAGTTTTGCAAAATAGTCACTTAAGCTAAAGAACTGATTATCTTTGCTGGGCCCTGCTTATTTCAGCTCTGCCTTCCCCTCTTTATGAAGACTTGAACTAACATACGACCTGATCCAAAACCTATTGAAGACAATGGGCTTTGAATCAGAACCACAGCCTTGCCGTATATTTACTGCATTATGGGGAAATGGATCTCATTTAATGGCAAGTAAATTACTGTGTTCAACATTTGCCTAATGTGTAAACAGATCAGTGAAAGAATAGTTCCTTCCACTTTATTTCATTGTTATAATATGAATTACTTATATTGTCTGGAAGTTAAAAATACTAGTTTCTTAAAACTGGATTGTCAGCCTCATAGCAAGTAGCTTTCCCAGCCTGATTTGTGTGAGTTTTTTTTGAGTGTTGAATTTTGTATAAATATTTACCAAACTAGTTTTGCATTACAATGTATAGCATTTGTAATAAATTGTTTGCTTGCAAGACCATAAGATGCTTTTAGAAACTATAGGCAGAAATATATTGTTGCTATTTCAGAAAACAGTTTAAAATCGGTAAATTCCACAACTTCCACCCTTAATTTTTTTATATAATTTAAAACAAATGCCTCTTCAATGCAAACCAATTTTTTATGACTGCAATTTCTCAGCAAAAAAAAAAATGCAAGTTAGTTTTTTTGTAGTTTTAATATCTTTTTCTAATGCTAACATTATACTAATATTTTTTAAACAGTTCAAATTTTCTAAGATTGTTCTGACCAGGTTTTATTTTTGTTGACTATTAACAGGTCGTTAAATTTCTCAGCACTGATCATAACGTTTTTAAGTGTACATAGATATGTTTTAAATGTACTGTATATAAACTGGTTACTTTGAACATTAATACAACCCAGCTTTCTGCTTCCATAATCGTCTTAAAAAGTTACCTTGTCCTGCAGTAACTTACTGGAAAATACAAACTTCGGTATGTTTGTGAAAGTTGGGATAGTTTTCCATGATGGTATTCTTAGAATCACTTGTAAGCCACCAACTAAGGTCACTAAACGTCCAAAACAAAAATTTGTGTTAAATCTTTTTTTGGCACCTTTCTAACTCCAGAAATTCACGTCCATTTTAAATGATGTGATTTTGGGAGGTTTTTTAGTAGAGCTTTAAAAAATTTGTTAAAACTCTATAGTTGCATGCACTAGAGGGGACAACATAGATCTTCCTTTAACTTCAGACAACACGCAGTTCTAGTAAACTGGCTCACTTTTTCCAAGGTGTGCATTTTGTTTTCATTTTATACTGGAAATATGACTTCAGCATGACTAAAAGACTGCACTTTACCACTCACACTAGACAAATGGTTGCAATGAAGATTAAAGCTGTGTATTCACATGCAATTCTCTGGGCTGTTTAAATTATGCAAAAACTGTATTTAAAAGCCAAATAGAGCAAAGTGAGATAGTCAGTCCACTTTTGCAAAAGCAGCAAGAATATCACTCTAAAACACTTTTGGCTAAGGGACATGAGAATAACATTAGTGGTGCAATATTGCTTGGATGCTGTAGAAAATTATCAGGCACTTGTAATCCAAAGCATGTTAGTCATGTTGCTTAGAATTCAGACTCACTGTATCCGCTATATAGGATACACACTTGGCAACTAACAGGATTCTGCCCTAGTGGCAGCTGTCATCTATAAACAGTGTTGTTTAGAGTCCAAATAAGTGGAGACACTCTGGAAGTGCCACTGATTTGCCAGAATATAGAATCTATGTAACTTTCTATTGTATTTATCTCAATAAATCTCATGACTGTTTTATGAAATGTCTTTGTGGTAATTGACTCGTTATAAATAGCATATGCAACTTGTTTTCTTCACCTGCTTAAAATACAAGTTCAGTACTAAGGATTATAAAGTGGTAATTATGTGGTTAAAAATAAACCATGAGCGGGTATAGATTAACAAGGAAAACGAATATAAAACACCCTAGTGCATACGTGCAGCGTGGCAGAGTTAATGTTGCTGGAGGAGCCTTAATAATAGAATTTCCTCACTTTTCTCTGTTTGATTTCTTAATGTTGCATCAGCACTAAGTTTTCCATATAGGAGACATGGGGACTGGGGGAAGAAAGAGGATGTCACAGGGGCTATTCACTGCTAGGGGCACCTCCTCCTGGCCCATCTGGGATTTAGCTCCTTCCAGATGCTGCCCCCCTCCTCTGGTGGTCTCTCCACCCACCTTCTTGTCTCACCCTGCAGCCCCTCTTGCTCCAGGAACTGCAGCTTCCTCTTCGTGATTTGGCCTTCTGGCCGGGTCACTGTGTGTTTCCCTCTTCCGGGGTATCAAAGTTTTCCCTCAGTGCTAGTCTCAGGCAGTCTTCCCGTTCATTTCCCCATGGTGCCACTTCCTCCGTGGCTGGCAGGGGAAACTGGGCCTGCCCTCTACCCTGGGTTCCAGCTCAGGGACCCTCTAATGCGCAGCCAAGGTCTGTTCTCTCCTGGACCTTCCTACCTTTCCCTGAGCCCTCCCCTATCTTTCTGTCCCCTCCTCCCGTTTGCCTGCCCAAACGGCCTCCTCCCAGGGAGTAACTGTAGGCTACTTGCCTCTATAGTCCCAAACACACCTCCCTCCTTCCAGGGAGTGACTGCAGATTATTCCCCCACAACCCTCTCTGGGGTTAATTGGCCCAGCTAGCCACCTAAACCCTTCCAGGGCTTTTGGGGGTGGACACCCCATCACAGGGGGGATGCTGGTTATTAATTTTCACCCCTCTCTGTGTTGCTCTCTGCCTCTCAAGGTCTGTCATCCTCTTCTTTTTCACCCCCCCCATGATCCCTGTGCCTTCCCATAAATGAGTTGTGAAGGTCTCCCATACTTCTCCCCAGCTGTTACAGAGGAGGTTGGGGTCAGGAGAGGTAAGTATCTGTCTCCCCTTCTCAAGGTGCTCTCCTGCACTCCTTCCCCAGCTCTTCCCTTTTCCCCCTCTTTTGGGTTCCTCACCTAATGTGCTCCTGTGCCCGGCCTCACGGTCCCCCTGTGTCTATTCCCCACTCCTGCCTTTACCAAAGAGCAACTCTTCTTCCCCCTCCCCCCTCAGCCTCCTCCACATTATCATAAATGAGAAATCTCGGCCTATCGCCTCCGCCCTTGATCTGGCTTCTGGGAAGGAGGAAACGAAGCTGCTGCTGGTGAGCAGGCTGGTGGCTGTGACTCCTCCCCAGCTGTCTCAGCTGCTGCCCTTTGAGGCTCTGGCCTTTGTTCCCCTTTGAGCAGGAAGAAGGGAAGGACCCCAGTCCTGCAGAGCAGAGACTTAGGGCTTGTCTACACTGGCAACTTTCTGTGCTGTAAAGCAGCTTTTTGCGCTCAAACTGCAGAGGTGTACACACTGCCAAGCCACTTTGTGCGCAGAAACTCCTCAGCTGCCGCGCTGCAAAAAACCCACCTTGACGAGAGTCGTAAGGGGATTTGTGCAGAGGCTCCAGCGCTCTATTCCCAGTGTAGACACTTGGTTGCTTTCTGTGCTGCAATTGGCCTCCGGAGCTGTCCCATAATGCCTCAAGTGACCACTCTGCTTATTGTTTTGAACTTGGCTTCCCTGGAGACCTGCACCCCTCCCCTTTCAAAGCATGATCTGCCCCGGGACACAAAGCAAACCATTAATGTGGAATGCTTGTGCTGTTGAACACAGACTGTGTGTGTGTATGGGAGAGAGAGACAGACAGAGAGAGGCTGCTGTGCAGAGAGCCCAGCGAGGGAGGTGGGGTTCCCCCTGCCTCAGCACTGATGGCTTCCTGCTGCTGTCTGAACATGCTGACACACTCTGTCCCCCAAAACACAGTCTCTCTCCGCCCTCCATACGCGCGCACACGCTCCCTGTCTCACACTTCCCCTCCCCCCCCCTCCTTCAGTTGAAAAGCAGCTGGCCATGTTGTAGGATGCCCATGGGCCAAGGGGATTGGGAAACCTGCCTAGAATCATAGAATCTCAGGGTTGGAAGGGACCTCAGGAGGTATCTAGTCCAACCCCCTGCTCAAAGCAGGACCAATCCCCAGACAGATTTTTGCCCCAGATCCCTAAATGGCCCCCTCAAGGATTGAACTCACCCTGGGTTTAGCAGGCCAGTGCTCAAACCACTGAGCTATCCCTACCCCTTCATCATGTGATGCTGTGCCTGCCAGATGAGGCATTGCAAACCCTTCCCAAAGCACCCTACGGCAGCTGCACAGTGGGATAGCTACCACAATACACTGCTGCCTTTGCCGTTGCAAGAGCTGCTAATGTGGATGCGCTCCAGCATCACAAGGAGCACAGTGTGGACATGCAACAGCGGTTTAATTCCAGCTTTTTAATAAGTGGTATGACTTGTGCAGAAACTTGCCAGTGTAGACATACCCTTAGATGCAGCCTTCACCCTGCTCCCCAGCAAGCATCTTAGTACAGAAAGAAGGAAAAGGGTTGGCTGAGTTACTGCTCCCAGCAGGCTCGCTCCCTCCCCCCTTCCCTGGCTGCCCTCCAGCCAACTAAAAGCTCTTGTCACTGTTGGTGACAGTTGCGGGGGTGAGACTGAGCAAACGGGCCCCCCTTTAATCACACTGCATGTGCCCTGATGGTACGTAAGTTCAGAGGAGCTATGATGACACACCCATGCCACTGTGATTGCAACACGACATCATACTTAAGCTGCCTAGCTAGCTATTATGTCACATGTATGATGTACATCTAAGCCACATCCTTCATGCTGCCCAGATGTACTATGATATGCTAATACTGCCCAGGTAACGTCACCTGGAGGGTGTTTAATAGCAACGGCCTAATGGCAGGAAGAGGGAGTGGCCGCCACCAGGTCCAACCCCAACCCTTAGGTGGTGCTGTGTTTTGGTTCAACTCCTGCTCCAAGCAGGGAAAGAGCCACAAAGTGGTCCCGAGCGGCAGCTTGCCCCACCGGCTCTTCAGCATCACAATCCATCTGGCTGAAACTAGTGAGACTTTCCCATTAGCCGGGTGCTACAGCAACTTGACTGTGTTGAAGCTGAAGCATCATCTGGAGCTGCTGACTGGTATCCCTCTGCATTTCCAACGCCTCCAGTACCTGGATGAAGGTGGGGACTTCTAACATCCTGGGGGGCTTCAGTCTGGGTTCCTTGCCACATCTGGTGTCCCCAATACCACCCCTGTCAATTCCAGTGACGTTAGTACCTGGATGAAGATCCAAGACCTTTCCTTTTTCCTGCTCCATTCCTGGAACCCATCTCTTGCTTCAACCCTTAGCATTCTCTCCTCCAGCCCTGGGATGCCCTGCAGGGCTTGGAAACCCCACTCACCCATAGCTGCTTGGGAGCTTTCCCCGATGGATGCAAGGGCTGAGTTCTCAATTTTGGCAGAATTTAACCTTTCACTTTTTTTTAATTGCCTAGTGCTTAAGGCTTTGGTGAAACCCTTCCAGTGTGAACAGTGAACAGAGTGCAAACTGAAGCAGGGCCCTCTTCTTGAGTCTGCAGAAAGGCAGCTCAGAGCTTTGCCAAGCTGCAGCACCGTGAAACTAACAAGATTTCTGGTCAGTTTCCCTGCTGCTCTTTAGAACCCAGTGATAACTGTCTAGAGTTAGTTTTGCTGCCTGACTTCCTATTTTTGGAGAGTTTATATAATGTTTGTCAGGGATCCCCTCCTCAAAACCCACCTATACCTTAACACCCAGTTCAAAACAAATAGCTCCTTTTCTCCCCGACCCTTTTGTTTTTAGAATAAAAAAACAAACAGTTGTGTGTGTGACACACACATGCTCTGTATATATTTTGACTGTATCCCTCTTTACCTCTTACCCTCCCCCCACCATTTCATATGTTATGTCATCTTAGGCCCTGATCCTTCAATGAGCTCTGTGTTGAAATGGGTCTATTCAGGTGGAGGTTTTTGCAGAATCAGAGCTTTAGATTATAAACTTTTCCAGGCAGGGAGCCTGTGTTTGTGTTTGTGTTTGCCCAGCACTAGCACAATAGGGCTTTGATTCTGGATGGTGCATCTGGGTGCTTTTGCTACCTATTTCTCAAACAATAAATGAGCCGACAGTGAAGCCAGATCACAGTTCTGTTTACTAGAGAAAAACCAAGAGATTTTCAAATGGATGATATTCACCATCTAATGGTCTCGTAGCGAGGGAATCTCTTCAGTTGATATGCATATTCATTTCTCTCTTAATAACCCAGTTCTTTGCAAATGCTATCTTGACTTCTTGTTTTTCATTCCCTCCAGTAGATCTACCAGATGAGTCTACGTTTAAGTACAATGATATTGTCCCTGGCGGAACAATTACTATACGCATCTGGCGACAAGATGGCTGGGGGCTTCTCGTGGCAGCTGCTGCTGAAGGAAATATTATCCAGGTTGATTCCATGGCTTTTGTAAACTATAGGTCGGCTTTGTGCAAACACTCTAAAAGGGGGATTGTTAAAAGATTCATGTACTAGATGAATATCTTCAGAGAGCAGCAAATAGTGGGGTGGCTATATATGGGGTTCTATGTCAAAAACCAATGGGGTGATCTTGAGCACCTGTTAGTGGTAAAACCCAATGAAAGGTTGACCACAGGAATACTCCGGGACTTCAATATGTCCGTCCATTTCTGAGGGAAGTTTATGGACAACTGGGAATCTGAAGAGGATGAACTGCTTTGGGAAGGAGGGGAGAAGATCTTTGACGCAGTTGGTTCACTTTAGCAGCCAGCCCGCTTGTTTTGTTAAGCTGCGGCCTTAGTTGTAGTGGACTTCCTTTTGTCGCCACTACAATTTGGCTTTATTTTTGGTAGTGGTATTTCCCAATTCTTTTTCCTGTCCACGGTCATATTACTGTTTGGTCAATATTCTGCCACATGGGAGAGTCTTTATTACTCTCATTGCAAATTGCCACTATTTTAAATCTCTCTTCTCTTCTGACACTTTTATCACCATGCTTTTCCCGTGGGTAGCAATAATAATAATACTTGGTATTTACATAGCACTTTTCATCCATATATCTCCAAGTGCTCTAAAAAGGTGAGTAAACCTTTATTATCACAGTTATAGCTAGGGAAACTGAGGCACACAGGATATGTGAGTTGCCCAAAGTCATGTGAGTCAATGGCAGAGCTTTGAATATAACCCATCTCATGTGGTCCTTTATCCATTGACTCCTGAGTAAGGACCATAGGCTAAGGACTCCTTCAAAGCTCATGAAGCTTCCAAAATCAATGGAAGGGAGGGACTATTGTAGCAAAATCTGCATGTTCTCCACAGGTCCCGGGAGTTCCATTGGTCTGCAGCCACACACTCTTGAGTTGGGGTCTTTGACTAGCTAAGTAGGCTTTGGCTGGGTCAGTTCTGAGATGGGAGATCTCTGTGGAACACATGGTCTTCAGTGATTCAGAAGATGGCATTCTTCTCTCTGGAATTAGTACTGAACCAGGGTCTGAATTAGAGGGTAATGTGTTGTAAATTCAAGGTCCTGACTAGCTGTGGTCATGAAATATCCCATGGCATGTTAGGAGGGCTCTTTACCCAGTTATCTTGGCTAAATTCCAACTTGGCTAATTACATTGTGCTCATCTACATTTCCACAACTGTTTGACGTGGATACAGAGGTGTTCTTCACTTCCTGTCCTACACTGTTGTGTAATGTTGCAATGCACTGGTAAGTAGCTGCTATATTTTGAGCCAGAGGTGGCTGTATTTCACTGTTAGGTAAACTGAAATTGGTTATAGTGTCTATGTCAGTTTGAAGGCCTGATTCTATGTTCCTTGTGCACCCAAAATTCCTACTGATCCTGTATTGGCTGGGCAGGCAACATTGGAGTGGGCCAGAAATGCGATGGTGTCTTCTGAGATGAAACATGCAGTGTATTATTGTATGCATTATACTTTTAGCTGGTAAAAAAAAAAAATCCCGTTAAAACTTTTTTTTTCAACCACAAATTGGGTTTTCAACTAAATGACCCTGAGAGTGCCATGATATGTTACCTCCCTTCACCAAGAGGAATGACGATGGTGCATCATGGGAGATATAGTCTGACCAGGCAATCCAGCCTATTGAGGAGAATGGGAGCATGAGGCACCTAAACTACAACTCCCATGAGGCACCATGGCAGCGTTTCAGAATTGAAATATTTTGGCTTTTGATTTTTCATCAAAAAACTCTAAAGCTTTCTATGGAGGTGTGTGGGAGGAAAATCTTTTCTGATCAGCTGTAATTATAATTCCACCGACCTGAAGACCCAAAGTCTCTTCTAGAGACACACACCTCTTCCCTGCCCTTCCCTCCCCCCAGGTTCCAATGCACAGGCAGCTGCTTAGCAAAGAGTCAGTTTAAGTTTAGAATGTAAGACCATGTAGTTTGAGTCTTTATAGGTATCTACACACCTTTTAATATTGGAATTGATTGATTGAATAATCGGTCAGCATTTGTGTGATGTTTTCATTTATTTTGCCAGCTAATGAGTTTAGGAGTTACAAAGGGATCCACATGCAGCACTCCAAATTCACAGTTACTGAGACCAGAAGAGAAAAAGGAATGGATCGCACACCGAGCATTTGTGGCATTGTACGTTGCCAGCCACAGAGGCCACACTGAAGCTGTAGAATTTCTCCTGGAAAATGGTAATATTCATTCATTTTTAAGGGGTCCTTATGATCTTCTAGACTGACTTCCTGCATAAGGCAGGGGTAGAATTTTCCCCCGTGATTCCTGAATCAAGCCAAATGCCCAATTTAGTTCAAGCGCAAGTCAACTTTTCAAAAGGCATTCAGTTGGGAGGAAGAATCCACCCCAGCCCTTGGTAAACTGTTCCTATAGTTCATGACCTTCAGGGTTAAAAATGGGCATCTCATTTCCAATTTGGATTTTTCTGGCTTCAGCCTCAGAATTTTGTCGTTATTTATCATATTTATTCCCATAGCACCTGTAGTCACTTTCAGCTCTTGGGTGGCTTCACCAGCCAGGGAAGCGGAGGGGAAAAGCGCCCAGAATTATCCATTGAAGGCCTGTCCTCAGGGCCTGCTTGGTCACACACAAAAGCAAACCAACTGAAAACCACTAGGCAATAATCCACAGAGATTTTCCCCTGCTGGCAGCCAGAAGGAGAGACAGACCCTTTCCCTTTAGACCCACCTTCCCCTCCCTTTTATACTCTACCTGGAGCAGCCATGTGACCAGCTGGGACCTGTTAAATTTGCAGTCTGCAGCACCTTTACATGGTTATCCCAGAAGCAGTGACATGACATGTCACTGCTCTGGGAGGCTGCTTGAGATAGTGCCACCCAGAGCCTGCACCTCTGATGCCCCCCAACCCCCCCCCCCCCCCCCCCCCCCCCCCCCCCCCCCCCACCCCCCCCCCCCCCCCACCCCCCCCCCCCCCACACCCCCCCCCCCCCCCCCCGGCCCTCCCTCTCTCACCACCTGAACTCTTCATTTCTGGTCCCACAGTATTTTATTATATCTTTATGTGACACTAGGAGTCTGATCCAAAGTGCACTGGGGAAAACTGAGGCTAGCTACTACATGTGGAATCATAGAAGCTTAGGGTTGGAAGAGACCTCAGGAGGTCATCTAGTCCAACATCTTGCTCAAAGCAACACCAATCCCAACTAAATCATCCCAGCCAGGCCCTAACCCATTCATTCCAGTTCACCATCCTCTCCCCTAAAAAAAGTTTTTTTAAATATATCCCGACCTACTTCCCCCTGCCTTGAGAGACTGTTGCCCTGTTTCTGTCATCTGCCACTACTGAGAACAACCTAACTCCATCCTCTTTCTCTTCTTTTCTGAAGACTAAAACAAGCAGTTTTCCTTCAGCCTCTCCTCAAGTCATGTGCCCCCCCCCCTAATCATTTTTCATTGCCCTCCTCTGGACTCTTCCAATTTGTCCACATCCTTTCTGTAGTGGGGCCTGTTCATCCAGCTTCTCTGTGTCTCTGTAATCCCCAGGACCTTTTTGCAAAAAACTGCTTTAGCCAGTTGGTCCCCAGCCTGTAGCAGTGCATGTTTTGTCATGAATCTTATAAATGATACATTGATTCAGTTGGGAATGATTTTATAACATGGCCTCAGCTGCACCTATTCAGGCTGTGAACCCATGCAACACAAGAACAAAGTGTGAGTGGTTAACTCATGTCACCTGAAGCCCCTAAATGGAAGGACGTTTCTTTATCATCACTGACATGTCTTACTGAGGAGTTGCTAAGAGGTGAGGAAAAGGATCCAGCAATGCTCTTCCGGTCCAAGGTTCTCATACCCAACCTTGATAAAAATGACTGTTCCCTTCCTGATTATCATCCTTGTAACGATTTGATCAGCCATCAGGAGCTCTAGAAAAAAATCTGGTTAAATAATAATTCTTCATGTGCCCTACATGAGGCCTGGGCAGACTCTGGTGCTTCTGAACAGAACAGGTGTATATCAGTTCTCAGACATGATGCTACTCAGAACCAAGGCAGAGAGAGCATTTGGCCTGTAGATATTTGTTAATTTAAATAAGGGTGATTTATTCAAGTTCCTTTCTTAAGGAGGATTTAATTTTCACCTGCCTTGAACATGCTAAGGGATGTGCACTCTCCTCTTCTTGCTTATTGGGTTCTGAATGTGCATTATCTTCTCTGCAGGTGCAGATTTGCATGCTAAAACACCACTGGGGAGGACTGCTCTTCATGCTGCCACTGTCATGGGTCGATATGACTGCATTGATCTACTCCTTAGCTGGGGGGCACAAACTTCTGACTCAGACAATGAGGGACAAAGTGCAGTGAGTCTAGCCCGCCTCTGGGGCCAGAAGCAAAGCGAACGCAGACTGTTCCGTTTCCAGTGGCAGCAGAGAGCGACTGGCACCACGTCACCCTCACCAAGTCGGAGCTTACAGCAGAAGCTGGATTCCAGGACACACAGGCCTCAGTCACGTGCTAAAACACACGTGGGCTAATTTATTTTGTGCTGGCCAGTTTCAGGGGACAGTCAATAATTCTCCCAGAAAGCCACCTGTTAAATATTGGGGGGAGGGGGAAATCTGTGTGGTTCAGATACTAAATGAACTCTTGTGTTGGTGATGCTGCAGCCTTGATGACAGAAGGCTTGACAGCACAGCTCCCAGACACACTCGTAATTTGTAGGTTATAGGGATCTGGAAAATTGTTACATAGCCATTTCAGCCATTTAATTAATACACTTAGTAGCGAGAGCTCCGACCTGCCTGTGAACTCACCTTGGAATGCTCTGTGTTGGGGTAATTTTCTGATGGTTGGCACTAGATTGTGACAGTGTTGTCTAGTGAGTAGATCAGAGGGCTAGGGATTAGGACTTCTAGGTTATTAACCCCGTTTTCCTGACGAATTTCGATGTAATGTCTGGCCGGTCACTTAAGGTGTGCTTTACTCAAACACGGGGGGTTTCTATTCCCATGACTGTATGTAAATCAGATGTGCAGGCGAGTAGCTAATTATGGTCAGCTAAATACTGAACTACCCTGGGTTCAGCCCCCCAGCTCCAATCACTTGTTCATTATTTATCCACAGTGGAACAATGGAGGGAGCCCCTGGCCTGCCCCACAACAGAACATCACATATCTCAGCTGTTAGAGCACCCTCCTGGGAGGTGAGAGCGGGAGCAGTTGAACCTGGGTCTCCCACCTCCCAGGTGAGTCCTCTAACCACTGGTCTAGCAGTTTCAAGGTGGTGGTGCTATCCCCACCTCCTCCTCTGGATTTTGAATGGGGCTTGATCTGGTAGGTGTGCTCAGAAGGCAGCCTACTGGATCGGTCCTGCACGCAAGTTAGGTGACTAAATGTCTGTCTTTCCCTGATTCATGGATCGCTCCGGGGCTTAGTCATCCAGATGCATGAAGTGAGGCAGCAGTCTGCATGCTCAGAGGCAGAAACATAGGTGCCTGGGTAACTTTTTACATTGCAAACGTAGGCACTGAGGGTTTGTCCACACTGTGATTTAAAAAAAACCTATGACACCGAGTCTCGGCTGTCTCAGGCTATGGGGCTACAAAATAACAGTGTAGACGTTTGGGCTGGAGGCCGGGCTCTGAAACCCTCCCCGTTTGTAGGGTCTCAGAGCCTGGGCTCCAGCCCAACCTCAAACATCTATGCTGCTATTTTCTGGTTCCACAGCCCAAGCCCTGTGAGCCTGGGCCATCTGTGGCTGTGCCGGGTCTTTTATTGCAGCAGTGACATACCCGGTGCATCTTCAGGTGCCTACAGGGTTTGGCGGGAGTTTTGTGGTTCACAGGGAACCCAAAACTGGGACTTAGATGCCCAAGTCTGGGGGTTAGGGGCCTTAGCACTTCTGTGGCTCCTACCCCTACAGTCTGATTTCTCAAAGACACTGAGCTCGAGCACATTTCATCAACTTCAGAGTCTGTTGTGCCCACTCATTCCCTCTAAACATCAGGCCCTTAACCTTTCTCTACCATACTCATCCCATCTGTAAAACAGGGATACTAATTCTTACCTACTTCACAAGACTCTGTGTGGCTTAAATAATCCATGTTTATAAGGTGCTTTAAAAAGCTGTGGGTAAAAGGCAGTGTGAGAGAACAAAGCAGCATTACTGTGCTGTAGACACACGATGGTGATACGATCTCGCGCTCTTTCACACTCATTCTGTCCCGGGGTGATCACACTGTGGGTGGACAGATGCATAGAGAAACAGAGCTTATTATACAGCTGAGAGATGTACTTCCAATTTCCAATGCAACTGAATGCAACTACATCAGCTCAGTTTTACTTTATAAACAGTTTTCCCTCCCCCCACATTTAAAATGTGTTTCAACTTCAAGGAGAAACTCCAGGTTTTTTTTTCAATCCTATTAATAAAAGTTGTACAACAGAAATTGCATGATACAGAATTAGGTGATCATTCTTAAAATTCACAGCAGAGGGCACTCTGGGATCAGACATAATGATACAATAGGTCACACTCCTATTTAGAAACAGGATTATTAGTAAAGCCTGTGTTTTCATAGACTCATAGGTCTGGAAGGGACCTCAAGAAGTCATCTAGTCCTGTCCCCTGCACTCATGGCAGGACTAAGTATTATCTCTAAACCATTCCTGACAGGTGTTTGTCCAACCTGCTCTTAAAAATCTCCAATGATGGAGATTCCACAACCTCCCTAGGCAATTTATTCCAGTAATTTGGATGCCAAGACATCCTTAGTATTACATTTGAAATACCAGAGAAGACTTTGATGTTTAAGGAAGCAGACACACTGTTGGTGTAATATTGTTTGCCATTCAGATTGGGGGAAAAACAACTCACTTTTTTCCTTCCTTCATTTCTGATTCAGGTATATTTTTATTGTTCCTGTCTATTGTAAAAAAGAACATATGCTGAGTTTGGGGGAGACTTTCAAAGGTGGCCAGCTCCCATTGACTTTCTGGACCTAACTGACATATGTGCCTGTGAAAATGCTATGTGATAAGTTCACATAGCTTCCTGTATTGTTGCTCTCGTGAAACAGTAAATGAAGGTTCAGATGTTTAAAACATTGGGTGCATAATTTGTACATGGGAATAACTACCTTCATTCTGGTAAACATTCCAAATTGCTTACACCAACCAAGCCTAAATCTAACAATCTGAGCATAGATTTCAACAATCCAAGAGCTCCAAAGTAAGTGTTTAGCAATGTTCTGCTCTTGGAAACAAAAAAATTATTTTAGTAGGAAGTGAGATGGTTTTCTGGAAATCTTTCTCTGTTCACTCTGTTGCTTAATACTTTAAGGTTTAAAAATGACAGCTGACTGGGAATGATAGGCCCTACGTTATATAAGTGACAATCAATGGCGCTGATATAGAAGATGTTGCTGCCGGCATTTTGCTGAATAGTTGCATATTCCAAGGGAGAATATACAGCTGGTGTCTCTGGAAGTCCTTTATCCTTCCCTTCTTTTATCTGCATGGATTGTCATTTAATCTACATCCAAGATCCTAGAAACATGCAGAGGATTTGGAGCTTTTTCTGAACCGTTTGTGGTCGGAGGAATGACAGCAGGTGCATTCACCTTTGGTATCAGGAAAGACCAAACTGGCCTGCTGAATCCACAGAATTATCAGCACCTTTTGCAGTTTTTGCTTTAACTATTCGAAAGAACAAAAATTCTAGCTCAGTGTGGATGAAGGGAGCATGTTGCTTGTTTGAAAATTGGGCGGTGAACCATGCCATGATGCTTATCAATACATAGATATCATCTCGAGGGGTAGAAATCATTAGAAAGAGTGTTCTAGCAGCTAGTGAAGGGGCTGGGAGTCTAGTTTCCTGGTTGCTGTTCTTAGTTCTGCCACTGTTTTATGACTCATAGACTTTAAGGTCAGAAGGGACCATTATGATCATCTAGTCTGACCTCCTGCACAATGCAGGCCTCAGAATCTCACTCATCCACTTCTATAACAAACCCCTAACCTATGTCTGAGTTATTGAAGTCCTCAAATTGTGGTTTGAAGACCTCAAGCTGCAGAGAATCCTCCAGCAAGTGACCCGTGCCCCATGCTGCAGAGGAAGGCGAAAAACCTCCAGGGCCTCTGCCAATCTGCCCTGGAGGAAAATTCCTTCCCGACCCCAAATATGGCGATCAGTTAAACCCTAAGCATGTGGGCAAGACTCACCAGCCAGCACCCAGGAAAGAATACTCTATAGTAACTCAGATCCCAACCCATCTAACATCCTGTCACAGACCACTGGGCATATTTACCTGCTGATTATCAAAGATCGGTTGCCAAATTAATTGCCAAAATTAAGCTATCCCATCATACCATCCCCTCCATAAACTTATCAAGCTTAGCCTTAAAGCCAGATATGTCTTTTGCCCCCACTACTCCCCTTGGAAGGCTGTTCCAGAACTTCACTCCTCTAATGGTTAGAAACCTTCGTCTAATTTCAAGTCTAAACTTCCTAGTGTCCAGTTTATATCCATTTGTTCTTGTGTCCACATTGGTACTAAGCTTAAATAATTCCTCTCACTCCCTGATACTTATCCCTCTGATATATTTATAAAGAACAATCATATCCCCCCTCAGCCTTCTTTTGGTTAGGCTAAACAAGCCAAGCTCTTTGAGTCTCCTTTCATAAGACAGGTTTTCCATTCCTCGGATCATCCTAGTAGCCCGTCTCTGAACCTGTTCCAGTTTGAATTCATCCTTCTTAAACATGGGAGACAAGAACTGCACACAGTATTCCAGATGAGGTCTCACCAGTGCCTTATATAACAGTACTAACACCTCCTTATCTTTGCTGGAAATACCTCGCCTGATGCATCCTAAAACTGCATTAGCTTTTTTAACGGCCATATCATATTGGCGGCTCATAGTCATCCTGTGATGACTCCGAGGTCCTTCTCCTCCTCTGTTACTTCCAACTGATGTGTCCCCAATTTATAACTAAAATTCTTATTAATCCCTAAATGCATGACCTTGCACTTTTCACTATTAAATTTCATCCTATTACTATTACTCCAGTTTACAAGGTCATCCAGATCTTCCTGTATGATATCCCGGTCCTTCTCTGTGTTAGCAATGCCGCCCAGCTTTGTGTCATCCGCAAACTTTATTAGCATATTCCCACTTTTTGTGCCAAGATCAGTAATAAAAGGGTTAAATAAGATTGGTCCCAAAACTGATCCCTGAGGAACTCCACTAGTAACCTCCTTCGAGCCTGACAGTTCACCTTTCCGTACGACCCGCTGTAGTCTCCCCTTTAACCAGTTCCTTATCCTCCTTTCAATTTTCATATTGATCCCCATCTTTTCCAATTTAGCTAATAATTCCCCATGTGGAACCGTGTCAAATACCTTACTGAAATCGAGGTAAATTAGATCCACTGTGTTTCTTTTGTCTAAAAAATCTGTTACCTTCTCAAAGAAGGAGATCAGGTTGGTTTGGCACGATCTACCTTTTGTAAAACCATGTTGTATTTTGTCCCAATTACCATTGACCTCAATGTCTTTACTTTCTCCTTCAAAAATTTTTCCAAGACCTTACATACTACAGATGTCAAACTAACAGGCCTATAGTTGCTCGGATCACATTTTTTCCCTTTCTTAAAAATAGGAACTATGTTAGCAATTCTCCAGTCGTACGGTACAACCCATGAGTTTACTGACTCATTAAAAATTCTTGCTAATGGGCTTGCAATTTCATGTGCCAGTTCCTTTAATATTCTTGGATGAAGATTATCTGGGCCCTCCGATTTTGTCCCATTAAGCTGTTCGAGTTTGGCTTCTACCTTGGATGTGGTAATATCTACCGCCATATCCTCATTCCCATTTGTCATCCTTCCATTATCCCTAAGCTCCTCATTAGCCTTATTAAAGACTGAGGCAAAGTATTTATTTAGATATTGGGCCATGCCTAGATTATCCTTAACCTCCATTCCATCCTCAGTGTTTAGCGGTCCCACTTCTTCTTTCTTTTTCTTCTTATTTATATGGCTATAGAAACTTTTACTATTGGTTTTAATTCCCTTTGCAAGGGGATGTCAAACATCCGTTCTTGGGTCTGATTTACAAACATCAATGTGATTCTGTATAAAAATATACAGACGCATTGTGTGCATGGTACAGCTGTGTACACAAACTGGTTACCTGTGCAAATGGCAAGGTAATCTCTAACTGGCCATTTATACATGCAAATACCTGATTTGCTAGTGCAGCTATGGTATCAATGTGCAAATTTGGTGTGCAAATACACCTGTATTTTTACATGCATTCCTTAACCTCTCTTTCCCTTTCTGTAAAGTGGGGATAGTAATGCTGATCTACCCCACAGGGCTCTTGCGAAGCTTCATTGAAGTTTGAAAAATGCGTTGAGATCCCTGGAGAAATGTTGTTATAGAAGGCACAAGTGAGATGATTATGAACAAGAGAGGCTGCACTAAAAAAGCCCAAGCCCTAAAACACAGGGTTAGGAAAAATGCAATGTCTGCTTTTGCTTCACAATATTAAGAAATATGAAGCGCTGGTTTCTGCTGGATGTGAAAGGCAATAAGAGTATAAGTTAATAGTAATGACAAGCACAGCAATAACCCAGCACACTTCCTCTGTGTTACCAGCTCTACTCATTTCCTGTGTGGGAAGGGCATCTCCAGTGCTGCCCTGGGCCATCACGTTGAATGTTTTCACTAGAAGCTTGATAAAGCGAAGGTTCAGAGATCCTGAAACATCTGACCTTTGCTATTTAGGAATAAAGTTGCCTTGAGCAGTACATGTCCTACAAATCTCCTAATTGTCACCCTCTGTGCCATGTGTTGGTGAAATTTTGCAGTGTGTTCTGGCAGTTCCTCCATACAGGATCCCTAGAGGTTCCTTCTTCATTCCCATCTGCTCCAGAATTACATTTTGATCTTGCTTATATTTGTTGTGTGATAGAATTCCTCTTTTTGGTCCAAATTCCTCCTATGTGGATGGTGCAAGTTAGCAAGGTCTTTTGGCACAGTGGTTAAAATCAGTTACTCTCTGACCTCAACAAAAGACTCTCTTAGCTAATGGCATTGCTCAGAGGTTCTTTGTCACAGCCGCATTGACAAGGTAAAGTAAGTGGGATTAGGCCTTAAGTAAATAACAATGCACTGAAACGCGGAAGCAAACCTAGCTGAAGAACACAATGTCACTGTTGGAACTGGAACTTGGCTAAGCTGCATGGGTTAACCCTCCCATGGAGTACTGAGTACAGTACCATGGAGAGTGAAGCAATGTGGTAACCTGGCTGCAAAAAAGCAGGTCTCTCTCTGACTCAGTGTAACGGTGTCGGTACCCACTTCTCGCAAATGCCCCCTCTCTGGCTGATACGTGCCTGCAATCTCAGTTTGGAATGGGGCAGCAGCCACCTCTCGTGAGCACCTCCCCCTCTGGTCAAGTGTGAGCCTGCTTCTTTCTTTGGTCTTTCATTGGGGTGGCACCTACCTCTCACAAGAGCCGCCCTGGCCGATGGTTCTTTCATTGGGTATTCAGCGACTCAGCCCTCCAGCTGAGTCTCACACACTGTCCCCCCACACCACTCTGGGGAATACAGTCTCTAGTTCTTGCTCACGGTGCTGGTATGGGGCTGTAGCACCACGGCTTCCTTCCTGGAGAAACTGCTGCCTGTAACAGCTCAAAAGGGCCCATCTTGGTGCCCTCAGTTGGTATGTTCCTTTTGGCAGCCCTCCTGGGTTCAGTCCTTAACCAGACCAGCAAGGCCCATCACGGTATCCTCGCCCGGTCTGGCTAGGTTCTAGGCTCAGTCTGCCCTCACTGACCTGTCCATGGTTCTGCTGCTCTTCCAGCCAGCCAGGCACCCAGGCCTTCCTCTTTGAGCTCCAGGCAGCAACTAACTGCTCTGCCTCTGCTGCTTTCTGTCCCCTGATTGGTCACTCCAGCAGCCCCTCTGATGCCTGGAGGACTTCTCCTCTGCTCTTTCTGGGGTGGGGTGAGGCAGGGGCCACAACTCATCCACCCCATCACACTCACTTTCATCATGAGTATAGGACATGTTTAGATACAGAGGTCCAAATCTTCCTTTCTCTAGTGGCCCCTTTAAACTTCTCTGGTGGCATAAAAGGGCATCGGGAAGTACTGGTGCATCTGGGCAGCAGCAGCTGGTGCATCTGGGCATGGCGAAGTACTCCCAGCATAGGAGGAATCCCAGTGTGGCACAGCAGCTCTACATCAAGTTTCTACATATGTGCTCCTGCAAAGGAGGCGTGGCCAGGGGGAATGGCCAGAACTCTGACACCTACTCTGCTCCCACCTAGCTTGGACAGACCAGAGAAAGTCCAGTTAGGAAACAGGTGCATCTATAAAGGTAGGTAATGAAGTCAATATAACTCGTAATTCCATATAATCTAAACCAACCTCTTCTCTATACAGTCACGTGTCTTTCTGTTTGTCTCACCTGCTCCCATCTGTCGTGTTGCCCACTTACCTCTGACATCACAATCGTACCTCTCTGCAGTGACCTGTTCCACGGGAGACTTGTTTCTGGGGGTCACAATTCCTCCCAATCAGCAGTGAACTCTATGGTTCCTAGGGCATAGCAGCAGAGGGGATAGGAAAGGTAGGACAAGGTTCCTTTGCATGTTACAGGTCTAGCCACCTGTTAATTTTTTTACTGATACCAGCTAGCAAAGGTACCAAGCTATGACACACTTGGTTGATATCAATGTAAGGACTGTACCAGTAAGACCCCAATATCTCCATCAAAATCTCTTGAGCTATTTAACTATAATAAGCAGAGAAGAGTGGAAACCAGGCACACATGAGTGGAGGGAGGTAGATCTCCAGAATTGTTTTTATTAAAAGGTAAGTGAGGCTAACCACATCCCCTTCTTTCCTTTGGCTGCAGTAGAAATACTGCCTGCCTCAGCCAACCCAACAGCCTCCCATAAGGATACTTATCATGATATGTATCAGGGGCAGATTTAAATGTGAGCATCTGTAAATGGAGGTGACAGTAGAAATCAGCTGACTTGCTCCATTCATATGTCAATAGCTTGAGCCAAGAGAGAGAAGAGAAACATTTGGGGATTAAAAAAAAATCAAGTTGTGATATTAAAGCAGAGGATCTGTGTGACTAGAGGCCTATAAGACTTTTTTCATGGTCTGCCACATCTACAGCCACTCTAGGTTAAGTCATACATTCAGGCTTTTCCACTTACACATGAAAAGCTTTGTTCACTAATTTGCAAAACCTCTAGTTCCTAATAGCACTTGCATACATGGGTCGTGTTCTCCAAACTCCCGGCCAGTCTGTGATACAAAAAGGCCTTTCTTCAGTTCCCCATTTCCTGTGCTTTTCTACTCTTTTTTTTGGTGGAACTCAGTAATCATAACTAACAGTTAACTAATCATCCAAATACGTCCTTCCCCTCTCCGCAAGCTCCTTTTCACAACAACACAGCCTTGTTGGGAGAGCCTTCCGGCATTTGCATGGTGGTCAGTGGTTTTGGATTATAGTGAGAATGGATCAGAAGATTCTTCATTGAGAATGTAATCTAAAAGCCCCAATTACCAGGCAGATCCTTGGATTATCTCTCAAAGAGGCTGTGTGTAAGGCCTGATGCAAAGTTGGTGGAAGTCAGTAGTAATCTTTCCATTGACTTCTGGAGGCTTTGGATCTCTGGCCCATAGTGACCAAGTCACTGCTCAGGTGAAATACTGATTACAACAACAGGGAAAGACACTCTTCTCTTCCCTGTTGGGACCTGTGTATTTGTCTAATGATGAGATCCATTCAACAGAGACCTAAGATTACTGTCTGTCTTGCACAACTTGCTAGTTTGATGAAGTATTTTAAATAGAAAATATCCAGCCACTCAGGGTCATTATTAAATCTATTCCATAATGGGATGGCCTGTGTTAAACAGTAGGCAGCACAGAACCATTGCAACATTTTTCCATTACGTTCATTCCTTAAAATAAATCAAATGAACAAATACATTTTAAATTCCAGCGTACATTATGGTTTTAAAAAGAAAAATCTTCCAATAGATATCAGGAAAGCTCTTAGATGTTGTTTTCCTCTCACTTTAGAAAGAGAATTGTAGTTAGCTTGCAATCTTCCTGACATTGTTCATGGAGGAAGCAAAGAAAAAGCACCAACGAAAGAGAACGGCTGCAATTTAGTTAATTTTATGCAAAACAGACTCAGAATTTAAGCCGGGAACTACTGAGCATAAACATAGTGATGGAGAAGCCAAATATTCCATGTATATAAATGGATGAATTATTAAAAGGATTGCAAAGATACTCCATGCACCTGTATCTAACTATAAGTCTGGGAAGACTCGTGGTGACCTAGGCTCCACTGAAGTCAATGGGGCTATGACTTTGTTCATGATAACTTAGCTCCTGGAGGAATTATTGGGCCAGATCTCCAGCTGGTGTGAATTGATGCCAGGGGCGGCTCTAGACATTTCGCCGCCCCAAGCAGGGCGGCATGCCGCGGGGGGCGCTCTGCTGGTCTCCAGTCCTGCGGCTCCGGTGGACCTCCCACAGGCGTGCCTGCGGAGGGTCTGCTGGTCCCGCGGCTCCACTGAAGTTCTGCTATGAGGATCATGTTGGCCATTAACATTTAGAAGGGATGGCATTTTCAGAAGGAAGCTAAAAAAGATACACCTTTGAGTATGCTTTCAGGATCTCTCTTGTGTTGGTTGATGCCTACCCTAGACTTCAAGTGGAGGATTACCTGAGGTTAGTGCTTTGGAGCTCCAGGTCACCATATATCATTCTATTTGCTTTCTGCAGTGTATCCCTTACTTTACATGAAATGTAAAGCTCAAATGTTGGCTTTGCTGTGTTGTAAAGAAAAAAATTCAGGGAATAAGAAAATGTTGCAAAATGTGGTTGACATTGTTGCCTTGTGTATTTTGGAAGGATTCCTGCGTGCGCAGAAGCTGAAAAACTGTCAACTTTCAAAAAGTAAATCTTAAAACCTGCCATCTCCGGTCTGGATGAAGAAAGGCAGACACTCCACTGCCAAACCTCTGCAGTGGAATTTGTGATCTATTTCACCTTCTGTGGTTTTCCAGGTAACCAAACTACTATGAAAGTCAAGTAAAAGTCAAGGTATAAAAACTCCTTGCTTTATATGCTGGGCTATAAATTAGAGGGGTGATCTGTAGTACAGAAGTTGTCTTAGATCCCTGATGAGCATTTGTCTGCTTAATTCAAGTGCATGCGTGTGTTTGAATTCCAGCCTATATTGATTGAATTGGTCTCGGATAATAAACAGGATAAATAAACCTGATGTGAGTTAAAACAGGTATATTGATGTGATGGAAAACATTTAAATTCAATGCAGTGGTCTTGAGCAGGATGTAATTTCAAAAGTGACTTAAATGTGCTGACACACACACACACACACACACACACACACAGAAGGGGGCAGAGGAACAGAACAAACATGTTCAAAATGATTTGGATATATTGGGATTATGGGCTGATAAGTGGCTTATGCAGTTCGTTATAAAGAAGTGTGAGGTAATGAGGCCAGGGACCAAAACTAATCAGAGACTGCAGCCTGAGAGTGAGAACACTGCAGAATACAGATTGGAGCGTGGCAGAAAGGCATGCATGGTATTGGGGGAGGTTTTGTTTATGACGACACAGACACCAGGGAGCCTCCTTCCTTCAAGAGACCACTTCCGCCACTGTGACTACAACATGGCTGGGATTCTGTTGGTTCCTCCAAAAAGGCTTCTGCTCAGTATGACTGTTTCATGAACTGGCTTGTAGATCAGATTGTTTTAATATTCCCCCCCTTTGTTTTAATTCCCCTTTGTAGACTGGTGCCTTACTCTGTGAGCAGTCCAATTAATTTCAAAGGAAGTAAATGTGGAATAAAGCCCACTCAGCATCGGTAAGGAGAACAGAATTAGGCCTTATCTACATGTATAAAACCACCCAGGACTCCTTTTACTTTCACTTCTATGCTCTCTACATATTTGACCGTGTCAGAGATTCACCAAGGACTTTGAGTGGTTCCTGGCAATCCAATTTTAATAGAATTCCGCCCAAATTTGACTTACTCATTGGTCAAATTGATACTCGCTGTCCTTCTCCAAAGGAAATGTCAAATATCTAATGAGCTATCTGACATTCCATCACCTCTGCTTATGATTTGATAAGCTAGAACCTCATATCACTTGTCTTGTCGGAAAAAATGTAAAGCCACATTTTTTCAGCATGGCTCCCTGCTATCAATCTGGTTAATGTAAACTCAGTCTAAAGTGCTGCTGATGGGCAGATGCAAAGTACTATTGATAGTCAGAAGCAAAACAAACAATAGTCCATGAAGTGTCTCCAGCATTTGGAGGTAGGTTACCAAGGTTATTAAAACATTTGGTTTCTTCTATTTTTCCTTTTAAATTTATTTCTGCATATCTTAATTTTTAAAACAGTCTTCATTTCCCCCCCCCAAACGGTAAGTTTTTGATCTCACTTGAAATGTAGCCAAAAAGCTTTTGAAACCTAGTCAAGGAGAGAGATAATTACAGAAAAGGAGAATTTGTATCTCTTTCTGAATTTAAAATATATCGACTCATCTAAAGCATCACTTCATTTTATTAAATAGCAGATTAACTACTCCTATTTAAAGGCACACCATCAACCTTAAAATCATATTTCTGAATATCAGTTTTCCACTTAGATTTTTGCTTAACATCTTAGAAATTTAGAAATCACTTTTCATACCAAATATTTGTAACCATCGCAGTTTAATTTATATCCAGAAAAAGCCCCATATTTGATTATTTCAAGTTTCTGAACCATCCTGAAATACCAGTAACATTTAGACTTCTCTTTGGCCAGTGCTTTACCAGTCCTGTGGTTTGGTGCAGCATTAGACTGACGTCTGGGATTGTCCATATAATCTGGATTCAGATTTGACCTAGGAAGTGGGGCTGCATGGGTTATGTTTGCAGGGGTGTTTCTGTCATTGGGGAACTGGAGGAAGGCTTCACTCAGAAAAAGGAGAAAATGAAACTAGAGTAAGAAAAATATTCCTTCCTTCTGGTTCATTCAGAGCTCCATCATTGACACAATCGTTCTTCTGGGTGAAGGATCCATGGAAGAGCAGTGCTCAGATGTTCCCGTGTGTGTCATTCACGTGTGCCCATTCCTACAGGGGTAAAAAGCAGCATCAGAACTTCATAGGCTAGCATAGCAGAGGACTTAGGGACATGTTAAATGCCCCCTGTTACCCACCTCCTGGGCAGCTAAGGCAAGTTGTGGACTGGCACTTTACCTAAAACTCTCACCCTTAGCTACCAGTGGGTGGGAGGCTGCATGCCCATCTGTAGGGCAATCTGCGTGAGGATGAGCCGCACCTCAGATCATTGCACAGCAGTGTGAAGTTCATTTGTATAAAACTGAGGGCCACATTCTGCTAACAGTTACACAGCCATAAGTGTGGAGTAACTCCATTGACTCTAAGCTGACTTGAGATTAGCTAGGCCTAGAGTGTGAGGGGGTGGCGGAACACTCAGAAGATGTCTGAGACACATCTGGAAATGCTTCTATTCTGGGTCTCTTAGGGCTTAGTTGATGTCTGGTACACGGGCACTTCCCGAGACAACTGGGAGCACATTGTCTTGCAGAATGCACTTTAAGTGAGGGGTTATCCTGCCACACCTGCTACTGGCATCGTATATGCCCAGCAGCCATTCTTTGTCCCTTATGTCTAACTCCTGTGCCTAATAATGACGGTGATAAAGAATCGTCTCCACGTCCTATTGCTCTGTGTTTTCGCTCGCTGTCGATCCTCCACGTCGAACGGTCATTACTTGTTGGAACCGGTGACTTTTTCTCGCTGTTGTCACAGAGTTAGCTAATACCCTCTAGCACTTTTATTCCTTATTCACATGCACTCTTAATGTCCTTAGTCATTAAACTGAGAAATGTTAACCTTGTCATAGCTAGTGACTGGAAGCAGAAAAGTCCATTTAGTTCTCAGGGGGAATGAATTCTAATTTTCTGCCTGTCAGAAACTGACATTTTACATATTTTCCTCCCCACCCCCGTTTAGTGCTAAATTTAAATGTGTGTGCCATAGGGAAGGTCCTTTTGCTCATGCTAAACCCCAAAGCCTTAGGAGATATCCAAAGTGTGAGGCTCTTGGCCAGTAGCTGCTGCAGGAGCTAATTTCATGTGCTGAAGGAAAGGGAGGTGAGAATGAAAAGTTGCAGATGAGAGGGCTCTGCAAAGACCACATTAGAGTTCCATGTCAGAAAACATTGCTTCCCGCCCGCCCTCCCCCCCAGATAAAGTGGATGAAAAACCACTCATCAGGAATTAAAATATGAAACAAAGAAACAAATTATGTTAATCAAGCAGCCTGGTATCTAATATTTGTCATTACGATGTAACACCTCTTATTTAGCGTCACAGAGTATTGGAGGCCTTTGACAAGCGGATTGGTTGAAATGAAACGTGTCTAAAGATACCAAGAGTTCACTGTTCTAGGCTCAGGTAATAGCTCACGTCTTGACAAATATATATGATACCGTGGTGGGCTGTATACAGCCCCTACAGGCCCATAAAGAGTGAACAGGCGCCTGAGAGCCCAGTTAGCCCACTTTGTTGCACTCAACAGGCCTGTCGGGCTCAATTTAGTATTAGACCCAGCAGGGGAGGAGCTGGCTGGTTGCCGTAAGTTCAGAGCAGTCGTGACGGGAGACCTCGGCCTGCGGAAACACTGCCTAAGGCCCAGGAGAGCACCAGGTTGGAACTTGTCCCCTGGTGGAGAGGCTGAAGAAGGACATAGGGAGTAAGAGAGGAATAAGTTGCAGGAGTCAGGATTAGTGTCTATGGTGGGCCGCTAGGGTGGGGCAGAACTTGTCCCCATGGATCTTTGTCCTGATAACAGGACTGAGCACAATGACAGAAATCTCAGACCTGCAAGGGAGGTAGTGAATTAGTGTTTTATTGTTTTGATGTCACTAGGCGAAGAGAGAGGAACTGAAGTAAGACCCTCAGCTGGGGAAGAAAACATTTTGATTTGCTACCTGTGTTTTAATAGTGATGAAGGTCATTACGGTCACAGATGCCCTGGAATGGGTGGGACTCCAGAGGGACCTGGCCGTTACACGAGATTGATGACAGTGCCACAAGAGCGAGGTCCACGATGGTAAGACCACTACAGACATATACTGGAAAGAGCCGTATTCTTCCTGCAAAATCTCCAGTTATTTGTTGTGTTGCTTTTGTGTTGTATTGACCATATTGTCTTTAATAAGTATTATAAATTCTACTGTATTATTTTTACAGTAATGGTGAGAAGCCTGACCGAAATCAGGGTCCCCTTGTGGTAGGTGCTGTACTGATACCCAGTAAGAGATGCTGCCTCAAATAATTTGCAGTCTAAATAGAGAAGAGGGTAAAGGATGGAAGGAAGGCAAATGCTCCCCGTTTTACAGATAGGCAACTGAGATAAAAGGAGTCTGTGACAGGGCTAGGAACTGAACCCAGAACTCTTTATTCCCACTCTGCTGCCTTCATCTCAAGACCATCCTTTCTTTCTTACAGCTGAAGGTGGAATTAGAAAGAGGTGTCATACAGGCACTACATGTGTTTAATGAGCCGAATTCTGACCTTGGGGGCTTGTTTCAGTTAGTGCATCTAAAGGCCGGAGATAACCCACTGGATGCAAAACATTATTAGTATTTATTCCATGAACCATCCACCTGTGGAGCTTGATGTGAGATTCATCCCTTCCCCTGGTGTTTTAACCTGCCAGGGATTGGCTGTAGACTGGAGTGGAGATGGCAGTCCATTGTTCCATTAGTTGGGTGGCTGCCTCCTCAGCAGTCGAGTATTTTGGCCCAGTTATGTGGCCGTGGGTGTTATCCCAATGCACCCAGGTGTCGAATGGTACTTGGCACATAATAAATTATCAGTCAATACAATAAACAAACAAAGCCTTCAATAGAAGTGACCTGTCAAGTTCTTTCATTTTTTGAGGAAGGGGGGAGAGACTGGTATGCATATATCCTATACTCAGTATATATCCCTCTTGTGTTGCTTCAGGGTAACTGGATATAGGCTGACTACAAATACAGACAAAATGAATTCTGCTCTTTTAGGCAAGTAAATATTTGTTTAGAAGAGTAGCTGAAGGATTTTGTCTGGCTGCATTCTGTGCTAATATTTTCTAGGTGGTGGAAGTTTGGCCCAGTGGGTAAGGTACTAACTTGGGACTCTGGAGACCTGAGTTCAATTCTCTACTATGCCACTGATTTCCTGTGTGATCTTGGGTGCATCACTTAATCTTTCTTTCCTCAATTGTAAAATGTGATTTGTTAAAGACGGTGGGTTTCTCTAATATAACAGTAATGGGGGCCATGCAATATCAAAACTATATAGGATATTTCTGAGAGCTGACTTTGTAGATGCCATTCACCTCTTGGATGTACAGGAAACTACTGGTAAGCTTCTCCAAATATGGACTCTGTGTGTGTGTGTGTTAATTCCTGAGCTGATGTACAATGTTTTGGTGCTGTTTGTTTTGGAAATAAGTTCTCTTGTGCACAGTTCTCTGGACATAATGGTGTGTTCTAATACGTGACAGGTATATGCATGCAGAATTATCAGGAATAATAAAGAAAAACAATGTATGGAATTTTATACAGCCAATTGTACATTAAACAGCAGTAATTCTATTGTGAGGGTTTGGAGTCATCATAAATCAGGAGAGTGAACCTTGCCCGGAATTACATGAGCAATTGCAATGTCTTTAATACTTTATGATGCTTCACTGTAATTAGAAAGGACTCTTTTTTTTCTCCATATTGTTCATTACAGTTGCCTGGTGGCCTTTCCCTCAACCCTTTCCTTCTGCCTTGCTCTCTTATCACCTTCTTATATTGGGCTGCGTCTCTTTCTCTCCTGCTTCCTCTTACTTCTTTTATTCCTTTGTCTTCTGCTGCTCCTTTGCTCCTCCATCTCATCTTAAGTTTAATAGAGCCATTATGGCTTAGAGATGGCTACAAATCCATTTTCAGCACATCTGGATAGATGTGATCTTGCCTTTGAACTCTGGATAAATAATAAAAGAGTGGTTGGAGCAGGAGGACTGGACCTAGGGTCTCCAACCTCCCAGGTAGGTGCCCTAACCTCGGGAATACAGTCATTTTCTCTTCTTTTCTCTTTCTCTCGTGCTCAATGACTATCCCACTGTAGAGAGTCATTACTAGTTCTACCTCAGATCACCATTCCACACAGCACTGAGATATGTTTATAGTGAAATCAAGTATAAGTTTATTTAACAAACCATAGAGATTCAGGTAATAACAACAAACAAAAACAAATGGTTACCTAGAGAATAAAACTGTAATACACATTCTAGAACATAGACTGCATTAACTAGATACACTTATGTCTGGTAGAGTATTGCTCACCCAAAATCTTGCAGCACTTTGCAGCCAGATAGGCTGTGATTCTCCTTTCATGAGATAGACACTGTCAACTTGCCTCCTAGGTGAAGGACCCTGTGTGTTTCCTTGCACTCCAATATATACCAGAACAATCTTTTTGTCTTTTTTTCATAAACAGGAGCCCCTGCACCCTACTGTCTGGTTCATCTTGTAGATTTCACAATCTCTTATTTTGCCTGTTGCTCAGTATGCAACTAGGCCTATAGTGTGGGGCTTACAATACACAAATGATCAGACAGGGAGATAGGTGTCTGTTACCGCCTGCCCGAAAGGAACATTTCTGAGGTACAAATCTATTGTTGTGTGTTAGAAAACCACTCCCTTTTATATGAGAAAAATACAGGCAGGGTAGGGAGGAGAGGAGGGTGTTAGTAAACAGGCCCAATGCAAAGAGAGAGAGACCAGAATTGAAGTGTGAACAGAAGCATCTTTAGCTGCCTTAACTCCAAGACCTTAAGAACATAATTTTTAGTATAGATACATAACTCCTTAAATATGATCCCTACATACATTGCACATGATGACCAGTGGTGGGTACTTGCTTTCAGCAGAGACCTCACATGCCACCCTTTGGTGCACTATTATGCATATATCCGAGCCAGGTGGTCTGTGGGTCACAGCTACTCACGAATCTCCATTTTCTTGTGAAAATCCCAGTTAGGTTTCTTACCCACTCAGTGCTCCTACATTTAACAAAGGGGAGAAAGAGCCCAGAAGACACTTCTTAAAGGAAACTACAGGCACAACGTTATGCTAGTAAAATCACAGCCTTTGCTCATTTGCTTACAGTTGGTTCAGAGAGGCTCCTGTGATGTTCCAAGATTGGTTCTATGTAGCTTGCCCATGCTGTGAAATGTTCTCCCCTTAATCCTAGGGGAAGTTGGAATTTTATTTTTCTGTATTCAAAATTCCTAGTTTTCAATCTCTGGCTTGTTACAGGACATCTGCTTCTGAGATCTCATTCACACAATTAAGAATATGGTTCTTGACAGCACAAAACATCTGCAGTGGCAATTTGGAGCAGAGCACTTACAAAAAGTGTCTTTTTTTTCTTTTAAGAGACACTAAATATTTTGTTTTTGTTTATGAAATAAACATAAAACTGAGCTGGCAACTGTGAGCAGTGCATGGTGGGGAGCACAGAGAGCGGCTGCAGCTTACATTGTCACAAAGGACATAACCATGCCTTGGTAATAGGAGGAGAATGGCTGTTTAATTTCTCCAGACAGGAACTTGCAGCTCATTGTTTTGTTTTTTGCTCCAGCTTCGGAAGGATGAGAATGTTGTGTCTGATGCATGTCAGCAAGGAAAGAGGATTCACTAGCACAGCTGAGTTCATTTCGCTCCCCAGTGAGGAGTAAAAAGCATTAACCGTCTCTCACTTCACCAGGGAAGGAGGAGGGGGTGTTTTCAGCTTGCGAGAAGTGTGAAGGCATTGTCAGGTTTAGGTCAGGCTGTAGCAGGGGGCTGTGTGGTTCTCTCAGTAGGACAGATTAATTTGATGTCAGACGGCAGTCTGGAGGCAAAGCACAGAAAAAGCAAGAGCCCCCAGGAATGGGGTGGGGGAGATTGGGGAAATTGCCATGTTTCCTTGTGATGCAAGGCTGTTGTCTCTGACAACGACCTTTCTGGAAAGCAGATTCAGAAAGACTGGTTTGTGTAAAGAAACCGTACCAAGGAAATTGGACTGGGGAGGAAATGGCCATGTCTCTAGTCCTTAAACTGTAATTGTAACTAAAAGTTGTGGTTGTCTCTCCTTGAGCTCTTACAAACATTTCTCCATGAGATTCCTGTTCAGATATATACCAATGCTGATGACAACAAGACCTGATCCTACAGTCCTTACTCAGTCAGACTCAAGGAAGATGACATCGAAATGAGCAAGGGTTTCAGGGTGGGGCCCATTCTTTGCATTCCTTTTACCATTGTGCTTTACTATTATACACAGTTCCATAGTGCCTTACATCCCAAGGTGTCAGGATTTAGTGAGTCACGGCACACCCCTGTCGGGTAGATCCTGGGCACATGGGAAAATGTGAGACAAAGAGCCAGATTCAGAGTTAAGTGTAAATTGACATAACTTACACAGTCAGGGACCGCAAGGTGTAAGTTACACTAATGCAAAGTACCTGAGACTGACACATCACCTCTGAAATTCACCCAGATTTTTGTACAGCTACATGACTAAGCGAGTCATGTATCAGTGGTGGCGTCGAGAATAGAAGTCAGGTGTCCTGGCTCCCAGGGGTAAGCACAAGACCATATCCTTCTCTGGTGCTCAGTCCCTGAACTCCGTGGTTCTGAAGTTCTGAGGTAATCCCCTTCCTCCTCTCTATTCTGAAGCAAGACAAAAATCTCCTAGAATGATGGCTGGGCTCACTTTTGCTATGCATACACGAAGGCTGTGAAGTTCGTCACAGCTTGTCTGAATTCCACCAGCAGAGCTGTGCAAAATGTTCATACTTGACCCTTGACTCAGCCACCAGCTCAGACTCAGCCTGAATTCAAAGTTTGCTGTGTTTTTTGTCCTGGCGGGGGTGTGGAAATTACAATAGGGTGAGTAAAATCAGTTCAGAGGGGTTGGTTCAGCCCACAAAAGAGTAGGGGTGAGGCCTAAAGTTTGGATCATTATCTAAAGTTTGGAGTGAGTGGGGGAGCTGGAGCTGGGCTCTGATTCAAGACCATCTCTATTTAGAAAGTTTAGAGGGCCTAAATGAAGAATCTTTTGGGAAATCTGCTATATTTTCTGTGTATCACGCTGCTGTATTTTATACTGTGTGTTCCAGAAAGCTGGCTGAATTTTTTTCTCTAAAGAATGCCGTAAAATAATGGGATTTTGATGGCAATGACTTTTCATTGTCATTGACATTTTGAAAAGAAAAAAATTCAACAGCACTTACAAAACATTCAGACCTTTTCCTTTTGAAATGGTGGGGGAAATGCCAAAACAGCAAAAAATTTCAAAGTGAAACATTTCATTGTATAATTTGTTGTTGAAAAATGGAAATGCTTGTGAAAACTTGTGAACCAAATGAAAGTCTTTTGGTTTGGTTCTTTTCCCACTTTCCCCCCACAACACACAATTGTGACAGTGTACCCTATAAGGCTTTATGGGATGGGGGTGCTCATAAATGTATGTAATTCAAACCCTGCACCTTTGTTGGAGCAGATGGGAGTGTCTGGCTCAACAAGACAAAGTGCTCGAGTCCTGAGCTGGCAGGGAAAACAGGAGCAGAGGTAGTCTTGGCACATCGGGTAGCAGCTCCCAAGGGGGGTTCTGTGATCTAACCCGTCACAATAATTATCTTTTTTTTTGACCATCTCTAGTATTCTGGCTGTAGCCTGACCTTTTCTTTGTTATTGGTACAAGTCAGGGGTAATTAATTTAAATGATCTGACATTTTGTTATCCTTAGAGGTGCTCTCTAAAAAGGATGATTTAACATATTGTACTATACTGCACCTGGAACATCTTTCCCATAAAGAGTAGCCTACATTATGTATTAACAGTTACAGAGGAGGAAGCACTTTCATTCTATTTTCAGCACTATTTTCAGATGCTCTTATCTTTAAAACAAAAGATTGGGCTGTTTTCTAAACACACAGCAAACTCTTCACATATGCCATAATTAACCCCGGGATGTGTTAAACTACTTTTGAGAGATCAACTTATAATAATAATAATAATTAAAAAAGGAAGTACTAAACCATGGAAAATCTTATAGCGTATTTCAGGCATAGTTGCACTGATCTCTGCTTATCTGCTCACAATCTTCTGAAGGTGAGGGGTTCCAGAGGAGGACATGCTGAGTCACATGTCTAGCTGGAGCTTTGCATGATACAGTAAATATAGCTGCATTTGTTTAAATGATTAGACATTACAATAAATGCAGCAGGTTAATTATAATGTCTGACCCCATGTGATCCTTCTCAGAAGATCTGGTGAGCCCACTGCCTGGAAATGCATCGAGACTCCTCCACTCTTAGATAGCCTGAGGCAGGCTGAAGCTACAGGCATAGGTGGATGGGGCTGTGAAATGTTTAGGGGCTTTAAATCACCCTTCAGGGCATAACTAGGAACTCTGGTGCTTTAATGTCTCTTTCCATATTGGTGGTCAGTGGATACAAGACTAAAGTGGCATCTGGAGGGCACCACTACCTTGGATTTGCTTTCTACAGATTTCCTCACTCCCACAGGAGCCTGCAAAACCCAGTGCTCTGTGTGAGGAGTGTCTCACTTTCAAAGGGGTAGTACTATAAATCTTACTGCAATGAGATGCACATATACCCTGCACTACTGTTCAGATTATACCAGTGAATTTCCAGTTGGAAATCTTTATGGAAATAAATCCTGCACTGCTGTGGATAGGAAAGAGCGTTCTTTAAACTCTGTATTCTCGTCTATCTGGTGCAAGAGCAAGGCTTCAGTCTTGTGTGAGCAGCTTGAAGCCGTAATGTAAATCTAGCTCCAATCCATCTGAAAAATAATGCCCCGTCCAGTGTTTTACTTTGATACTATAAGAACCAGATCCTTGCAGTTTCCCTATTGTTTACGCAGGCTTTCTAGTTTTGTTTTAAGTATTTCCCATGTTGTTTACTGCTGATCATTCTCACGTACAGTGGAGTCCTCAGTGAGAGAAGACTAAAGGGATGCAGGTTTGCACCTCTAGAAACGAACCAGTTTCCGAGTACCTAAGAACAAAAGAGCGGCTATACTGGGTCAGACAAATAGGCCAACTAGGCCAGTATCCTGTCTTCCGACAGTCACAAATGCACACCAGCGCATTGTACAAGTGTCAGTTTACAGTACCGTTGAATTTAATACAGCAAGGCTCTTGAAATAGTTAGTATGCTTTCAGCCATTGAAATCAATGTAACTACACCTCCTTTGCCTTGATGCTTACAAAAAACTTGGCAACAATTAGGATGCTGCTGTGCTGAGACCCTACTTATCATGCTGACCAATTGTCTCCTTGTACTTTCCTATTTATTTGTATCTACCTCTTGTCTCTTGTCTAATACTTAGATTGTGATTTGGTTCTGTGTTTGTACAGCACCTAGCACAATGGGGTCCTGATCCATGACTTGGACTTCTCGGCACTATGATAATACACACAATAAATAATACGTATGTGCCGTTTTCCAGAAACAGAAATGCCAGTTATACAATACTAGTGAGAGTTATTTTTTAATTGAGAGTCCTCCTTGCACAGTAAGTCCATCACACATACACACACCGCAGCTGCTTATGTAGTCCGCTCACCTCTCAAAATGTACAGCAGCACTTGACTGGTGACTGGAATTCCAGCAGTGTTGCTTATTCAGAATCATCATTTGCCTTTCATCTAATCAAAATCTCTATCCTCTGATGCAGAATGCAGCTTTCAAAACAAATAACAATCTCCTAAAACTAAGTCTCATCCAAATCATCTTGTATTAGTGCCATTATATGTAGCAAGTGTCAATTCTAGGTTTTCCATGCATATTTTAACAGCACAAAATGTGAATGGAAGATGCATGAAGTTTTTGTGACCTAATTTCGTTGGCCTGTAAATAAAGTAACTGTTGCTTGTGGACAAGTTAATTTGATGGCAATAGGAGTATTGTATGGGCACTCCCTGGGATGTAGGAAAGTCAGGTCCAGGTCTCTGCTCCAAATCACACAGAATGGAGATTCAAACCTGAGTCTCCCACACTCCAGGTGAGTGGTCAAACTGTTGGTGTATGGGGCATAACTGAAGAGGCTCCTTCCCAGAAAATTCCTGGCTGTCCTTTTGTCTGAGATAGGTGGGGAAATGCCTGGTTTGAAAATTCTGCCAGAGCTTAGGCATGAGCTAGGGTGCTGAGCAGATTGGCGGGGTCTTAGACTCAGGCGGCTTTGTGCATGCCCAGTGATGGAAGCTTTGGAGGTGGTTGAAGCCAGGAGCAGGTTGCAGCTGAGTGAAGGGTTTTGAAGATCTCGGTGGCACTTAAATGTTGGATTTAGGCTTAAGTCCTTTGGACTTCTAGCTCATGCTGACTACACATAAATAAGACTTTTGTACATGCATTTTTTTAAAAATGCATCTATTTTCCTGCTTAAGAATACTGCTATTAACGTGTAAGAACCTTGTCTACAAACAATGTTTAAAGGACAGGATGGCTTCAATGGTCTGTGAAAATGTTAGAAAACTAGGGAACTGCTAATGTATATTCCTTGGCTAATGTGATTATTTAACTCTATTTGTGTTAGTCAAAGGCTTTGAGAAACACATCACTCAATGAAACTTTAATTGAAAAATAGAAGATTTTTATACACTCAGGTGCAATTTTGGGCTTAAAAATTAGCAAACTGTGTTTTTTGTGTACATTCAAGCTTTGACTCATGCAGAACTATGTATGTAAAAGCTGTACAAACAGAATTACAACTGTCTTGCCTTTTGCTTCAGTTTTGAGTTTAATCGTTTAAAAATCGGGGAGTTCATTGTCTTGATAGTCCCCTAATGTGTACATTGAGTTTGTGACATAAGTGTGCAGTGACATTTATGTGCCCTGTTGGACTCCAAAAAAGATGTTAATTTTCATAGATTATATGTCAAGTTTGAAACAGTACAAGGTAGTTTAGTACTTCTACGTTGTCTATTTGCGCTCATGGTTGGAGCAGTTGACTGGACAGTTCTCTCTAGTACAGTTTCAAAAGAAATTGTATTAAATACAGAAAAGGCAAAAGAGGAATCTTGGGAAGGTAGATACAATCAGAGCAATACAAAATGATTCTTTCAAAAGTTTCATTAAACAAAAAAAAATCTCCACTGATTTGTGGATCGAGTAATGATTAATTCAGATTAGATGAAGTAATTCAAATCCTGTGTACAAGTATTTGAACATCACTGTTTGGTAGGGCTCCGTGTTTGTCACGGAGGTCATGGAAGTCACGGATTCTGTGACTTTCTGCGAACTCCGTGACTTCTGTGGATGACAGTGTGGCTGACCCCAGGGCTGTGCAAGCAGCTGGCTTCAGGGGCCAGCTGCTCAGGTGGCCTCGGGGACAGTCATGCCAGCCACTGCTGGAGTGGCTCCTCAACCAGCCGCTCGGGCAGCCCCTCAGCCAGCTGCACCAACTACTGCTGGAGCAGCCCTGGAGCCAGGGAGTGCAGGAGCAGGGGCAGGTGTCCGAGGGCTGCCTGAGCATTGGTCCCGGGGGTGGCCAGAGCAGCCACTGCTCGGTGGCCCCCAGCAGTGGTCCCAGGGAGCCCCCCAGAGCCCCCTCCCCAGCAGCGGCCCCCGGATCCCCCCCCAACAGCAGTCCCCCCTAGACACCTGCCCAGTAGCAGCCTCCCGGGGCATCCCCTGCCCCAGCAGTGACCCCCCCCGCCCCAAGATTTAGTCAGGGATATTTATAGTATAAGTCATGGACAGGCCACAGGCCATGAACTTTTGTTTATTGCCTGTGACCTGTCCATGACTTTTAGTAAAAATACCCGTGACTAAATTGCAGCCTTACAGTTAGGTTACCATCAAAAGGCCCCTTAACCGAATCAAAGTGGAACACAAATACTTACTCTTGGTCTTGAGTTAGTTTTTAGGTATCAGTTATAAACTCCAGCAATTTACAGTTGCAGATTGGCAAGCTGGGGGTTTTGGGGTTTGCAAAATGTTGTCAGTCTTGTTTTGGTTTTGCAAAATAAAAACCCAGGAGGTGTTTGGAGCTGAACCACATTTTATACAAATCACCACAGGATACAGGGTGCCATTTCTGGTTCTTCTCGAGTCAGTCAGTATTAAAAAATTCAAAATACAATCTCAGCAGTGTTGTCTCCCCTCTGTTTGGCTCCATCTATACTGGCTTTTAAAATAGTTCACTCTGAATTTTATGTGCCTTTTCAGCTATTAAATTACAGGTTCATCTGCAGCACAAGCATTTATCTGAAACCAGATTGGAATTAAAGGGCCAGTCTACACTTGCCTTTAAAATAAGTCGGAGAACCATTTAATGGAAAATTTGTTAAATATAATCAAAATGGGCCACCTTCCTGACAGCAATATAAACACAGCTCTGGCAAGGAAGGAAGGAAGGAAGACATTGATCAAAAACACTGACTTCTAGTATGGCCCTATTTGTTCCCTGAGCACTGTGTTTTCTTTTTAATGCTATGTTGTTTGTAGCAAACTTGAAACTTCAGATAATTTCCAGAGTCTGATTTTAAATTATTCCTTACTCTGGTTCTAAAGTAAATTGTCTGGGGTGATTTCTGATATGGGATCTCATTCTTTGGGTAATCTTTCCAAAGGATGTGAGTCACCTCTCCATTATTTGTAAAGAATATGGAGAAAAATGTTCTTTTGTGGGCATTTGGAGTGGGATGTTAAAGTAAAAAATAGACGGGCTGTTGATCATGATGAGTCACTTCTTGGGAAGCAAGAAAGAAAAACAACTCCTCACTAACAGCTGACCTACTGCCATTTGTGCCAGTGGGTTGCCGCTGACTCAAGAAGTAGCTATTGACAGCTGCAGGATGCACTGGAGTTTTGATAGCAATACTACAAAGAGAGGATTTCTGAGGTAGGGAGAAGTCACCTATGTTAATTTCTGGGATTTTTAAAATCTTCCTTTAATTTCAAATATCTTCACAAGTGAAACAACCTGCAAATGGCTGTAAATTCAAAATAATCATAAAAATATAGGGCTGGAAGGGACCTCAAGTGGTCATAAAGTCAAGCCCCCTGTACTAATGCAGGACCAAGTAAACCTAGACCATTCCTGACAGTTGTTTGTACAATCTGTTCTTCAAAACCTCCAATGATGGGGATTCCACACCTCTTTTGGAAGCCGATTCCATTATGTAACTATTCTTACAATTAGAAAGTTGTTCCTAATCTAAATCTCCCATGCTTCAGATTTAAGTCCCTTACTCCATGTCCTACCCTCAATGGACATGGAGAACAATTGATCACCTGCTTCTTTATAGCAGCTCTTAACATAGTTGAAGATTGTTATCAGGTCCACTGTCAGTTTTCTTCTTTCAAGACTAAACATGCCCAGTTTTTTAAACTTTCCTATTAGGTCGCATATCATCTCTGGCACCCTGCATCTGACTCCACTCCCATGGCTTCCAGTTCTGAGCAATATTGCTCTTCATATCAGATGAGAGGTTGCCACTGGCAAGTTACTGGAGAAAGTACATGCCAACTCAAGCCTGCCGCTACACAGTGACCTTTTTAAACCACCAGCTGCACGTTTGCCACCATGTCGCCCATTATGGACTCATCTGCCACGCCAGGATGTTAGGATGGAAACACTCTGGTGAGAGGAATGGATGTCTGTTATAATCCCCAACCAGTCCGTTGTCGCTGACCCCACAATTTGCCTTCCTGGTTTGACCTGCTCCATCACCAGTGGTCCCTGTTGAACAGGTTTCAGACTGGGCAATGTCTCTGTGCAGCCAACCAGTATCAACAAGGTCTTCATGACAGCCCTTTGTGCAGCTGCGGCGCAACACAGATGATGACACACGTTGTCGATGAATGCCTGCTGACTAGGTTCAGTGGTGGCCTAGAAGAACTGAAGATGCCATTGCTTGGTTAGATGACTATGAACATGCTAAATAAATAGGTTGGAGTTATTAAACCTTTTATTGCTTATTTTGCCTCCAACTCTTTCCAATTTATCCACATCTTTCCTAAAGTGTGGTACCCAAAACCGGACACATTAGTCCAGCCAAGGCCTCAACAGTGCCGCGTAGAGCAGGACAATTGCCTCCTGTGTCTTACATATGACACTTTTGTTAATACACCCCAGAATTATATTAGCCTTTTTTGCAACTGCATCGCATTGTTGGTTCATATTCAGTGTGAGCCACTATCACCTCTAGATCCTTTTCTCCAGTACTATTGCCTACCCAGTTATTCCTCATTTTGTAATGGTCCTTTAATGGACATTCAGCTAGGTGGCATGTATTGAAGTGTTTACACAGTAAGACAGGACTGAACCCCGCAACAGCTTGTTTTCACTGGGATCGCTAAACCACTGTAGCTGCACAGGGCAAATCATAATGTTGATCCACACTGCACCAGTGTAAAGTGTGACTTGCCCTGGTGCATGGCTCACATACAGGCTGCTGATGTCAGGAATAAAGAAGCCATGCTATAATAGCCAGACTGGTATGACATAAGTTTTTCCACCTTAAACAGTACAGCAGATCATTTGTCCCTAAATGTAAACTCAAACAAGTGAGACTGACCCCCTGATCCCCACATTTGCTAACACCACAACGATTACTAAAAAATCCTTTGTACCAACAGCAAGAGGAAACCGGGTACCTGCTGCAGAAACTAGTGATTTCTCAACACTGATGAGAAAGGGACCAGTTTACACATAATTATTTGAGATCCACTGAAAGAACTCAGTACCAATGCCCAGTAAACTCAATAGGAACATGAATCTTTCCATTGATTTTAATGTCAGGTGGATCAGACCTTCAAATGTATCAGATGAGGCAGAGAAACCTCGTTCTGGTTTGCATTCAGGCCTAATTTATGTGCAGTAGCAAAGTGCTTTTAATTTTAAACCTGTGCATGTTATATTGCACTCAGCTATGCAGCTGTGAGACTAATGTGCCTATTTGATAAGTGGGACACAGGGTGCACTCTATAAGCTCTCTAAACGTCATGTGACAAGCATTCTCAAAGAGTGAGTAGTTCTGTAACCTGACGGCTGTTCAGTGGGTTACTCACTGACCTATAGGAAAGGCTAATGGGTTTGTATGATTTTTTGGTTTTCTTTCTTTTTTCAAACCCACAATGTTTCTGAAAAATTAGTGTGAGGGTTTTTTGTTTGGTTTTGGTTGAAACATGAGGCATTGTGTTTGCTTATGTAAAATGTACATGTTTTGTACATTGCTGGATGGCTTTGGAGGTGTTTGAGTGCTATACAATTACTTGTATTTTGCCAACTTTGTTGCTTTTGTCAGTTTTCTCAACAAACTATTTCTGAGTCTCTGACCAGCTCTAGATGATGTAAATGATTTTAATATAATTACAGTACTCCAATTCAAATGCTTGAGAAGCCATTGTAATGTTATATACAGTTAAATGATCACCAGCGTACATATGGATACCTTTTTGATCATTCATCTAAGTGGTTCTGATACTAAAATAACTGATTTTGAAAGCAACCTGCTTGCATGCAGATAAATAGAATCTGTGTGAACTATTTATACTGATCAGGCAGCTCAACAGGGATCCACTAAATAACACAGATATGTTCATTACACAAACTACCTATAAAGCATACACAATGCAATATACAATGTATTTAGTAATTTATGTGTAATTTAGTTACACATCTGACTCACCAGAACAGTCATAGATAAATTGTAATGCAGACAACTAGAAGGATGCTACTTAAATAATCTTCCTAAGATTCTTCTACAGGAAAACTTATTGCGGAATATAAGGTGTTTAAATTAGAGCTGCTTTCATGGAAAAACATTCCAAAATGTGCACTAACAGTATGTGTACTGTAGACTTCAATAAAACAGTATCAACTGACATGCTACATTTCTCACATAGACCTCTCACCTAATATATTGCTGACATTATGCACAAACATTTATGCTCTAATATCAATTTATGCAAATCTGACATTTGTTCTACTGAATATTAACTTAGATTAAGAAAAAATGGCTCAATATGCCTATTCATTATTTCTTAATGTCAATCAGAGGGTTCATCAGGCCACTTCAGATCCTTGTGAAAGGCACCTTTGCAGCTTCTGATCTGATAATAACGTTCAAGTTTCAGTCCTGGCACAGATGATCTCCAGCCAATAAATCCTTGAGTTGTTTTAGGGATTGGAGGAGATGGGTAGACCTGAAATAAGAGTAAATAAATAGAATTAAGTATAATTCTTGTTCATTTCTATTGTACTGCCATGCAATATGCTCTTTTGTATTCTAGTATTGATGGAATGGACAATTTCTTTTCAAACAGCTTTTTTAAAAAATGAAAACTGATGAATGCTAATACTACTTCAAAGTTTAAATGAATTATCTCTTTAAAGTAGTGCCAATTATATGCTGTGCTATCCTGCATAGTACTGAATAACCTTCAACTTCTTTTGAAGTCAATGGAAGGTGTTGGAGCTAAGGACCTCCAAGTGTTGACTAGCACCCTACCGGATTGAGCCCATAATACAGAGGTCATCATTAAAAAACATCTAGAATACTTTGGGGGCCCATTCTACAGCAAGCTGTGTTGGAAATATTTTTAATAGCAATGGAAAATATTAAGAGGTTCTGGTAAAGCAATTGTTTTTTTGATTTTTTTTTTGACCAACAGGCTTAAAAATTATTGCAATGCTTAAATCAGTGTGTATGGAAGAAAATAAGTTAGTTCCAAAGGTAATAAACAAGAGGTAATCAGAAGTTAAAAAGAAAGCATTCCATTTGCCATCCAATCCTCAATTTTTATCAACATACATCTGATTTTTCAAGTTTTCTCTACTATTGAAAGTCAATTTAAGCAAAAAGAAGAGTATGAAAATTAGCTTTAACTTAATTTGGCAGGAAAGACTTAAGTGTTTAATATATTTTAGATTATAGCATCTCATCATTACCTTTGTTTAATAAATTACTAGACCCTTTGTTTGGTTTTCACTGTTAGAAGCAAAATTTAAGCCAATGCTTTAATTGTTTCCCAACTATCAAATATTAAAATAATCTCTGGGTAGGTAACATTTCTAAACCAGGGAAGCAGACATTTTGGTACCAAATTGGATGTAACATAGCAAAGAAATAATAGTTCTAAGACCAAACACTGAAGCTATTACTGACCAAGCTGGCTCTTGCATCAAGAACTACTTATCCTTTAAAGTCTGTTTCTAGCATGAAAGATGGTTATGCATCGAGTTAATCAGTAAGAAGGAAACAAAACAAAAGCCAGCATTCTCCGATCACTGACTGCGCTGCTTACTTTGGCTGAATCATCCCACTAAAGCACATTAGAAGTGCTCTCTGTTGTACCACTTTAACATCTGGGGACTTACTCAGTAGAGAAATACACAGTGAGAGAACAATGTTTCAGTTTATTCTTTTGCCAGAGTTGTTTTGCTTTGTTCCTTGGCCAAGACTGAAAAATGTTTTTGATATTTAGGTGGAGCACTTCCTTTGAAGAGATGATTTTCTATTGCCATAAACGCCACCCACTGAGCAGGATAATGGAGAAAACTATGTTCCACCTCTATTCTGCAGGAAAGAGAAGGGGACGAGAAGGCAAGGGGATTACATGTCTAATCCACCAAAAGAACGGACTTGTTATTACTGTGCATTGCCATGAAAGAGAGCAAATGTGATCATTTCAAATCACAGATTTAAAAAACATTAATATGGATCTTCATGTAAAAGGATGAAGTGCAGCATCCATCCCAAACTAATTCTTGCTCCCCTTGGCTAATTCATAGGGCAAAGGTCAAATCTGAAGCCCCGGCCTCTGTTTCTGTGCACACACCATTGGCTGCACATGCTAATCTTGCAGCCGAGTGTCCGACTGCTGAATTTGTAATACACACTTGCATGCACAAGACAGGCGTAGGTGCAATTAATTGTGCCCACAAATTAAGGGTAGGTCTATACTGCAGCTAAGAAGTGTAATTCACAGCTCAGGTAGCTGCGTGTGCACTAGCTCTGCTCAAACTAGCACGCTAAAAGAAGCAATATGGTCGCTGCGGCATGGCTGGCAGCTCAGGCTAGCTGCCTGGGTATAACCCCATCCAGGATCCTAGGTATGTACTCGGACAGCTCGCCCGACCCGCCAATTATGCTGTTATGGCCACAGTTATTTTTTGCGCACTAGCTCAAGCAGAGCCTGTGAGAGTGCGTCTAACCGAGCTTCCCACCTGCCAGCTGCTGTGGAGACAAACCCTAAAAGTGCGGACTTGAATATTTGGACTTACAACACTATTTAAGAATGTGAAGCTCTAACCGCAGAAAGGCACTTTTTCAATTCTAACATTCTGCACTAACTTTTTCTTTAATTTTCAGTTATTTTGATTTTGATAACAGCTTTGTGGCTTCTTATTTTTGTAAATTCTTTAAAAAGAATTTTTTTTTCACCAGGAGGTGGGGTTTCCAATGTTACTTTCTTCTATAATATGGTACATATCTTACCAGAGATGTTGTCTCATGGACTAACCTCCCCTCCCATTAGCAATCACATGACCCCCAGCTCACCTCCTGTTTCTGACTGTGTATCCTGCTCAATGGCAATTAGCAGTTACTTAATGGCTTACATGGAAGAGAAATATTAAGAAACTGACTGTATTGTTGGCTTCTTTAATATGAGCCAGCAGCAGGAAACAAGAACAGCCAACACCATGTCACAAGTCAGCTCTCAGCAGACCACCAGTGATCAATGGATCTGCTGCTATAAGGAAAAGGTTACAATAACCAGGCCAAAGGAGGAAGAAGAATTCACTTGCTAGTTACAGCCACTGATGCAGTGTTACAGCAGATTCTGTAGTAGTACTGATAGAGACAGGTATTCATAGCTCTTTAAAGATATATGAAACAGGAGCGCACTCCCAAGGAAATGATGATATAAGGCCCTGACTTAAAGAAATCTGTCCATGCGATCTTTTAATCCAGCACAGTTCTGGTCAGTTCAGTGGGGTGAAGTAAGGGTCCGTGGGCAGGGCCGGCTCCAGGTACCAGCTTATCAAGCAGGTGCTTGGGGCGGCAACTCCGGAGTGGGGCAGCCCTTTCAGGTATTCGGCAGCAATTCGGCGGAGGGTCCCTCACTCCCGCTCGGAGCAAAGGACCTCCCGCTGAATTGCTGCAGATCGCGATCACGGCTTTTTTTTTTTTTTTTTTTTTTAGGCTGCTTGGGGCGGCAAAACTCCTGGAGCCGGCTCTGTCCATGGGGGTGGATGTCTTTTTGTAGGATTGGGGCTTATGGGGCTTTCAATCCTTATTCACAGAAGTAGTCCCTTTGAAGCCCCATGGGTCTCTGTAAATCCTACTATCTATTAACCTAGCAGCTCCCAAATGTCTTCTGTTGGTGCCCCCTTGAAAAGAATGGGTCAGAGTCTTCTCACATCACAGGTTGGCACTGTTGCCACCAATTTTATTCTGCCCATTTTCTCTTCTGTTCTCTTCTGCCTTTTAATCTTTCCCTTCTCATGTGCTTTTATTTTTGCTTTGTTTTGTGGCTATATGCTGCTCTTTTGGCTACTGAGCAGAAGATTGCATGGGTGGGGACATCCACTTGAAGTACAAACACTGTACAATTGTGAATTAAACAATGTGCCAGGTTCCACTGTCAGAAACAGGTGTGTGTACAACTCCCACTGGCATTCATGAATATGAGTATCAACGACATGCTATAAAACCAAATTGCTGAATCATCAGTTAGAATATAGTCCAGTAGGAGTAGCAAGAAAATCTAATTTGTGCCACTAAGAGGATTTAAAATAAATAAAATCCAGAAAAAATGATTTGTTTAAATAAAGACAGAGCAAGGATTCGTTTTTACAAGTTGAAGTTGAAAAATGGCTCTGAAAAATGGGTTCTGATAAATCTTGAAATCATTGAGAGATGGAGGGGAAAGGGGAGTCCATAGAGCTCCTTATAAATGCTACTCCCCCCCCCCCATCCTCACCACATTAGATGACTGATCTGATACTATATAAACCTTATGTTACACAGAAGGTTAAAGAGGAGGTGCTTTACCATAATAGTTGATTGTTGTACAGTGAAACCCATAGTAACAACCACATCTAAAGAGAAATTTCCCGGCTTAAGAGAACCCTTTAAAATATCCCTGAGGTTTCCAATACAATTTAGTCTGACCTTTAGTGGAAGATCCACCTCTACTAAGTGACTGACTCTTAGCACTTGGGTGGCTGCTTAAGACAGATTTAACCTATATTGCCATTTTTAACTCTATTGTCTAACCTTAATATATTTTTCCACTGGTGTTACAGGTCGGATTTGTAAATGTTCTGGAAGCTCTATCTTAGGCTTAGTGGGTTCTTTCCTTTCGTCTTTTATCAACTAAAATAGAATATCAACATTAATAAAAAAATTAACACTTCAGGCTAAGAAATGTGTTGTCATAGCATTTTAATAGCTGATATCTATACCATTCGCATCACTATGGTATCTGTGCACTGTGTCCTTGGCACCCAAAACAGGACTATTTATCATACAGCTTTGGAAGCTGTTCTAATGCACTTTTCAGTTTCAGAAAGGGCTTTCATTCTGAATTTAAGACAGGCTGAATCTTGCTGAGCACCCTCAACTCTCACTGACTTCACTAAATTGAAGACACCTGCAAATTTGTTTTGTGTGACAACAAACTAAAAATTCATAATAAAAGTACCAAATACATTTGTAATATACAATGAATAGTAGTATATAGCATTAAATATATTGGTTAAAGCTTATATCGTGCTTTTCATCTCCAAGTGCTGTACAAAGATGGACACGTGTAATTTACCCTGTTTGTAAAGACGGGATACTGAAGCCCAGAGAGCCAGATTTTCAAAGGTACATAGGCACCTAAAGATGTAGATGGACAATAGGACTTAGGCACTTATCCTTCTTAAGCACTTTTGAAAATCCCATTAGGCACCTATTTGCATCTCCAAGGGTCTAAGTACCTTTGAAAATCTGGCTCAGAGAGATTAAGAGTCTTGTCCAAAGTCACACAAATCAGTGGCAGAGCTGGGAACAGAATCCACATGCCCTGCCATCCAATCCATGCTCTAACTATTGGATCATAATATATAAACTTGCAATGCTGCTGCCCCTTTCTATTATTGCTGTTCGTGTTCACGTTTGTTACAATTTGTTTTAGGTGCACTTAATCATTCTTTCAAGACATTCAATACAGGAAATATTATGCAGAAACTAGTCTCACAGAGAAGATCGTATCAGATAGTCAATTAAGTGACTCATTTTACTGAATTTAATCTGCATCCTGTAATGTTTAAATATACAGGCTATGAACCTGTTCCCATTTAAACCAGTGGGAGGTTTGCAATTAAATTCAGTGGCAACACTAACCCTATTTCAGTAGAGATTATTATAGCACATGATAAAATTCCTAACTGAAAGTTAAATTAGCTAAATACTTGCCCTCCTTCCATTTTAAAAGTATCTCATAGACAAACAAAGGGGAAATATTCTCCTGTCAGTGCATCTAGTTCTGGTCAGCACCACTGAGAGTGATGTGCATCAAGAGGAATATTAGAATATGTGCAACATACAAAATACAACTTGTCATATTTTATTCTGAAAGAAACTGGAACTATCACCTTAAAAGAACCCCATTTGTTAGTACTCCTACAAATTGGCCTCCAAGTTATCAGTGCTTATCTACACTTATATGTTTCATTCATGTTCAGGGCTGCCCAGAGGATTCAGGGGGCCCCTTCCATAGAAAAAATTGCAATACTATAGAATACTATATTATTGTGGGGGCACCTCTGGGGCCTGGGGCAAATTGCCCCACTTGCCCCCACCCTGGGCGGCCCTGTTCTGTTGTCTGCAAAAGAAGACCAAGATTCTTTGAAGAAATACATTTTGCTTGTATGGCAGGGTGCTGCTAGAGAGGCCTTAATCAGGTGGGCCATTCTAGCCTCAATTAGGTCCAGCACCCAGTCTGTTGCTAGCCAGGTCTCTGGTAGGCTAAGCTATTGTAAAAAGCCTGTATATAGTTTGGAACTGGTGGTGGGGACTTGATCACAAATAAAGAGCATGGGTGTTGCACCAGCCTGAAGTGTCCCTGAGTCTCTGAGAAGAGCGGGAGAAGGGCTGAACCGGAGGGGCACGGTGTGCACCCTGTTACAGCTTGGCTTTCAATAATAATGATTCTAAACTGGGACATCTTAACTGAATGTTGTACCTAGCTTTTCTGGGTATACCATTCAAGTAAATTTCATACACAGGCTGCAACAAATTTAGTTTTACCTCCTCAAAAGGTGTTGTTAAAAATCCCCATTTGACGGACCATTTCTTTGCAGCTTCAAGCTCAGCTTCTACGTGAGATTTCCTGAAGCAGACAGAAATTATGATTGAAAAGACTTTCCCAGCTATCATTAAAAAAAAAATCTAAAGCCACAAAACACAATTTAGGATGATGAGAAATTTAAATTATGAAGGTTTAGTCCCCCAACTTAAACCACTGTCTGTATTAAAAATTTAAGGCTCAAGAAGTCTCAGCCAAGGATCTTCTTATTAGGGAAAAGTAAAACTGAATATGTTCCCTGCTAAATTAGATTCATGTTTAGAATTCATGCTCAGAAGAAATCTCAGAAACATAATCATTTGGGAATCCTGACTCAATAATAGTGGCAGATTTTGTTACAGTAGTGGCCAGTAATCCATGAAAAAACGACTGTCTGAACCTGTCAATGAGAACAGACCTGATTTCATATTTCGTATGTCTCGATTAACCAAATATATCTGTTAAGAGTGAACTACAGATAAACTAATTTAATAAACACTCACCAAAATAACTGACTATTGCTTAGACTTTAAGCAAAAACTCTTTTCGATTAAGAATTATTGGAGAATTTACAAATGTGTTGATTTATTCTATTCACTGAGTGATTGTTGAGGACCTTTAAAAAGTATCAAACAACTTGAAGAAACAAAAAAGTCTTAATTATAAAGGCACTTGTTATTGTATAACTCTGCTCAGAATTGCATTTACTACACTTCTTGTTGATCATTCATCTATTTTTTTCTTACCCTAAGAAAAAGGACTTTGTTTGCTATTTTTCCCAATTACTATTGGTACCTGCCACTCCACATCATGCACATATACATGAGAAAAATGGGTGTAACAAGAATCATGCCAATGACTATGGAGTGCTGAGTGTATTGATGAATGAAACACATATGTAGCCCACCTCACATTCATGTCTCATCAGCTTAGCTTTTCTGTTCAGGAGTGTACTTGCCAGGGTTTTTTAAAATTAAAGCAGGTATTTAATTTCACAGAGACATTAAAGCTTTTCAAGAGTTTTACATGGTATAACACTTACCAGGCAAAAGCTGTCATATATATTCAGAGATGAGGGAAAATAGAGAGAGAAGGATGGGAATATTAACAAAGGCAGTGCTATATATAATGCTATTTAGAAAAATAAGTATTTATCAGGAAACCAAATTGGAAATGAGGATTGGGATAGGGAAGGTCATTAGGATAAGGTTCTAGGAATGGGAATGAGGTGGCAGGAGGGGAGGAGTGGGTACCAGAACGGTGTCTGCAGGATTGGGGCCAGGAGCCATATGGGAGGGGGTGAGCCATGTGGTAGGGTGTGTGTGCGCTAGGGGTGGGGTTCTTCTGGGGGGAGGGGGTTGTGTCGAGAATTGAGGCTGGTATAGAGGCCACAGGGTGAGAGGAGAAGTTTAGGGGTTGGGGTTTGGGAGTTGGATAGAGGGGGTTGGAGACCGCAGTGGAGGGGGGAGCTTGGGATAGAGACCGGGGGGGGGTCAAAGCAAAGGGTTGGGGGGAGGAGATTTGGGTGGTGACCTGGGGCGGGGGGAGTTGGAGCGAGGGAGTAGGGGGAGGATTTTTGGGTAGCAACCCAAGCGGGGGGGCATGAGCCAGAGTGAGAGGGACAGGGGGGAGGAGATTCAGTAGTGACGGAGGGGGCGAGTCAGAGCGAGAGGAGTGGGGGGACCTTACCAGATCTTATCTTGAGCCACAAAGTTGAATTGCTGGGTGGGGTTGGTGCTTTTCTGTGCCATGGCTCGCCCCCGCCCCACTAGCGCCCCCCAGCGGCTGGGCTGAGCCCTCCGGCGGCTCCAGTACAGCCTGATGCCTGGGACTGAGCCAGCCTGGCCCTGCCCTTTGCCACCTCAGGCGTTGCTAGGAGACGGCAGCATGTTCAGGCTCCAGGGAGGAGTGACTAAGGCCTGGCACCTGGTTCCCAGGCTACCGCTGCCCCTCCCTGTAATGAGCCCCCCAGAGCCTGCTGCTTGGATCTCCCCTTTCCCCAGGATCCCAACCCATAGCTGTGATCCCCACTACATCTCCGCATCTTCTCTCCCCCTGCAGCACCCAGCCCCTCAGCACCTCTCCTGATCACTCCCAAATCCAGCTCAGCATCTTCCTTCCTCGACACACGGTTTCCCATCCCCAGTCACTGAGCAACAGCCCTCCAAGCCCAGAGGCTGCTGATAGAGAACAGCATTTCAAAAACCTCGGGAGTTGCAGCCCGGGAGTCACCGAGAGCTATAACCCCCCAAAAAAGCCACCCCAAGCCCACACACCACTGTAACTCATAGCCCCAAAGCCAGAAAGCCTGTAGTCCCCACAGAAAACCACTCTAAAACTTAGCCTTCCTATTCCAGAAACCATTGAGAACCACCACCCCTTCAATGCCCCCAAACGACTGATAGGGCTCAGTGCTCTCCCAAAAGAAGCCTGAAACCCCAACCAGTAATCACTGTTAGTCATGACCCCCTCAAGACCCACATTACCACCCTAAACCCCAAAATCATTCTTAGCACATGCCGGCCTTCCCTTTTAATTTCCCCAGAATATTGACTATCCTCTCTATCTCCATCCTTTGTGTATTTCAAAGGGAACAAAAATGTATGGGCATGCTTTTTTATTTATTATTATTCATATTGCAGTGGGATCTAGGAACCCCTGTCATGGACAAAGACCCTATTGTGCTGTGCAAACACTGAACCAAAAGGTGAGCCCTGCCCCAAAGAATTTACAATCCAGCTAATGCAATCTATTGTCCCGGTGGTGTATATAGCTTTTCACTGTTGGCAGGTACACCACCGCCACCCACCTTCCCAAAACACAGTGACCTCTGACGCAGCTCTGCAAAACAATGCAATTAAGGAACATCGGGATTATTACTACTTAATTGTGGTGCTTTCTGAACGGCAATATAAACAGGTGTCCTTCAGGATCCAGCTAGTTTTTAGAAAGCTTTTGGTTGTGCAAGCGTCCTGCATGCAACTATTAGATTTGCTAATTATTTTCATTTGACAAATGGAATTTGATGCATCAGTACATTGTCAAGGTGTAGTCTGATAGGGTGTTTTCCCAAGCTCAATGGCCTGATTATTTATTCTGATGATTTTTCTTGTTGTTATTCTTCCCTCCCCCTGCTCCCCAACACTCTTAGTAACAGACTTGTAATTTGAAGTGTTTGTTATTTTACAGATGGTGTTTTTCTTCTCAACCCACCCAAGCCCTAAAATGTGCTCATCTTTGTGAAGAGTGGCAAAAACCAAAATGAGGGACAGAGCAAAAATAGCACAAGAGGAATTTTAAGGGTGAGGGGGGAAATGAGGCTTTTTTGCTTCTTTATTATGTGTGAAGAAGTCCAGTAAGGATTGGTTTTGATTTTGAAGGTTTCCCAGCATTCCTTGTTTACATTAGAAAGTCCACCATGGAAAACTGTAATGATTAGAGAGTTAGTACCAAGGCAGTGAAACCAAATCATCTGAGGGGGAAAGGGGTTTTATTCAGACAATTTACACCTCTGTTTTTCACTTATTTTGTTAATAACTATTTAATGAAAATACCTGAGACAGAAGGTCACTTTTTTTAAGGATCCAGTAACATAGGTCCTTGAGATAAAGGCTGAAGAACTCACAGTCTCCATTGCCCAGTCATCCAATGAGTCCTTCAGCAAAACCAGGGAAGAGCATATTTAGTGATGATATTTCTAAGGTTTTTTTAAAAAAAGGCAGAAAAAGAAATTTTAAAAAATAAGTAGCTATGAACACCACCTTTCTGGCTTCCTGTAGGAGAAGTAGCAAAAAACCCAACCAAACAAAAAAACAAAAAAACAAACAACCCTCGCCCGCCTTTTTTTCTTTGAAGCTCACCTTTAAATTTTGCACAGTAAGATAAATTCTTTTATGTACATAAAGATTACTACAGCCCTTGTTCATGATTTGTTATACAAAATAATAGACTGTGAAATAGCACCATGTTTTTATAGGGTGGAGATAGGTCCAGAAACCAGGTACATTAAAACACATGGTTGCAACTATAAAGAAGAAAGAATAACTAAATGTATGTAAAGTAGATGGGCAAATTACAGGCTGAGAATGAATTTCTGCAGTCGCTATTAGAATAAGGTTGTTGCAAATAATATGTAAACATATCTTTTTTTAAGATGGATTCTGCTTGGATTTAGTTCCTGGCTTTGCTGGGCCTGTGTACAGCGATCCTGTCTAGTGGAGGAGTTCTCAAATTGGTCTTTGAAGCTGCTTATTTTACTTTGTATGGAACCTCTGTCTGCAAAGGTAGAAGTATATGGAGCGGTTGCCTCACAGATGCTGACACCTGCCCATGTGGAGCAGTTTGCAACATCAGTGCATTAGTTTATATGAAAGGTTGCTTTCTGTTAGTTGTAGCCAGCTTTCCAGAGAATATTTTAAACTAATGAAACGATTAACAAATGAGCATCTCTTCTGCACCCTTGGTAGCTGCTTCTTATATTTGTCCAGTGTTTTATATTCAACCATAATCAAGTTTGCAGACCACACCAAAATTTGGGGTGTGTACAGGGAGTAAAGAAGACATAATCAAACTACAGCATGAGTTGGAAAGAGCAGTTGGGTCTGAAGACAATGGGGATTGATATTCAACATTAATAAATGTAACCTATACTTAGGGAGAGGAAATAAACAGCAGTTTTAAAAAGTTAGCAGTTGCCAATAGTTACCACACAGTGATGTGTGAGATTACTAATTTCCCCTAATATTTAGAATAGGTCATATCTGTGGGAATGTTGTATAGAAAGGACATAACCAAGTAGCCACATACATTGTGGTAGCAATTTTTCATAATTTCCTCTTAATATTGCATTTTCCATGTATAGTTGCTCCAGAGAAGGAGTGGAACTGGTTTAGAAGGTTGGAAAGGGAGATATTCGTAAGAATATTTTCATCTTTTATCTTAAGAATGTGCTAAAATTTGTTTACAACTTCATTGTGTCTTTCTTGCTTATAAAATATATTTGAATTAATTGGATGGAAAGCTGACATATCACCTGGGGCTTTAGTGAGCCGTATGTCACAAATAGTGGTGCTTCCGGAAATTTGAGGTTTTATTGAATCTAAATCAGCTTCTTTTTAATAGAAAGCAAATGGTAAAATACTCTCCATATTCCAACTGCTAGACTTGGTCTAAATCTGAACATGCAAGTTTGTACCACAGTTAAGAATTTTACAAGAATGATATTTTAAATTTTATTCAATTTGTAATAAGATCTTTCACGGATACTGTTTATTATCTTGGTAGGAATCAACTTGCTAATATGTTCAAGGTCCAGAAAGCTAGCCAATCAGTATCTGCAATGATGGATCTTAGTTCTTATTTCCTGCATTTTTTAATTCACTATCCTCCAATTCCTAGATAGTTTTAGTAAATATAAAAAGGATCATACTTCTAGTATCTGTAATGGGAAATATGTAGGCCTTTTGACAAACACAATGACTTTCCAAATTTTTTTTTTTATATTTGCTTTGTTTTTTTGTAGATGTTATTTATCATGGACAGCAAACTTTTACTGGAAGCTTTGAGAAAGAAAAGACTCAACATACTTTATCGTTATATGTGGGAACCCGAGAAAATATTTACAGCTTGCAAAAAGTTCACTATGTTCCAGTATATTAATATTTTTGGCCCTCAATCAATTTTTCAGTACAGTTTTTCTTCTTGCAGTTGCTTTATAAAACATTTCAACAACAAATAAAGCCAACTGGCTCTTTTCACTAATGTGCTTAAATAGTTTTCCTCCTTTTTGTCTGAAAACGGTTTTGTGCAATGAATTGTTAAAGCCTAATGTAGCTTTTTCAAGCCATGCAAGAGGTTTTTATTCATTCTGTAAAATGAATGCAGGGACGGTGTAAAACTAAATTTACCAGTTTACAAGCAACATATTTGACTGTTTAACTGCCAAGTTATTTTTTTTCCTAGAGCAAGGGATCTAATGGCCTTGAATACCAACAGACTGTAAACACCTTCAGTAGTCATTTTAGATGTACAAAAGAACTTTTATTTGTTTAGCAGAAAAATAAGCAGCACTCTGTATACCCAAAATAGCAGTTATAATTGCTCTTTGGGGTCTCCAAAATCATTAAACTAACTAAAATACAACAGATATCTCACTTGCACCTAGGTGTCTGATTCTATACTGTGTCTAATTATCAATTAGTTCAGCAATTAAATTGGTTGAGTCTCCAATCACACTCAGAAAAGGTTACTCATTGTCCTATTTAATTAGCTCCTGCTGCTTAGTCACATTTATCTCCTGGAACCCTCTTAATGTAGTCTATGCCACTGTATGGGCGAAAAATAATCTGTTAATGAAAACAACCAAAATCAGAACTTAAATTCTAACGCACAGTAAAGAAATTGCTTTAATTCTTTGTCATATGAAATGAAACTTCATATTTGACTATTAATACTAAATTATAGCAAAACAATTTTCTTGCCACTATTATTGAATGGAATCAGAGTTTTCGGATATGAGAAAGCAGATGTAAAACACGATTATAGGGTTTAGGACTTTTATAATATCCACATTTAAAAAAAAATCCTCTCCTTTACATACATTCCCCCCCCACCCCCAAGACTATGCAAAAGTGTATGTGTACTTGTGAACACAATTCTAAAAAGCTGGGAGTGATTGTCTTCAAGATCTGAAATCCATTTATAATGTTTATCCCTAAATTGATGCAAACATATTGTATTTGATGCTTTGTATAGTATTCATTGAGGAAAAGAATCTGAACTCATACACAACTTTCTGTGAGATAATCTGTTCACTGAAGTTATTGCCATGATCAGGGTTTATCTTATATGGACTCTATATAAGTAGCCCATAAGTACTGTTTATGAGTGTTTTCACTTCCACCCAAGTGAACTGAGATAGATGATTATATTGTATACCTTACTCTCAAGTAGTATAGATATAGGCATAAAGGACTTTTCATTTTATTGGACTCTAAAGTATCTATTCTGTTGTTTTCAACTTCAGTTACAAAACGGAGCTTCTTATTTATAGCTAAGGTTATGTTCCCAGTGCCAATATTATACCATATCATCAACTGAAGAGGTTTTACAACACTTGCTATCCTTGCCAGTAGAGACAAGGGTGTTACTATGGATGGCTTTCAACAGAGGTTAGTAATGTGAAAGAAAAGTTGTTGTTGTTATAAAAGGAACTTTTGAGGGGCTTTATATTTTGCTAGCTCTTAGTCCGTCAGTACTTTGAATTGTTCAGGAAAAAGTGAAGTGGCAATTATAGGCTAGATTTTTGGCCCCTGTTCTAGTTGCTTTGTGCTGTGCAAGCTGGAAAACTGCCTTAAAGTGGCAGCTGAGAATCCCCTTATATAGGGGAAGCCTTGGGTGTTGTAAAGATGATGTAGCTGTTTTACTCTCCCCACAAGTGTAGGTGGTATGTTGGGAGTAGGGAGGGGGTCTGTTGAGAGCAGGTGAACATGGGACTAGAGCTCACAGTGCTCTCGTGGATCCTGGTCTGGCAGAATAGTTGCTGTGAAACTGTCCCACCTAGTGCAATTTAGAGGAGCTCTTAGACCATAAATTACACGAGGGATGGTTTCAGCTCTTGGCAGATCCAGGATTGGAGCAGCATAAAAGTGGCTTAGAGACATCCTCCTCATCCATCCCCATTTTTCATGACAAAATTGTATGTGCTTCCTGACCTACTGTGCTAACTCACATATATATTGTGAACAAAATCCTAAAAATGAAAATATATGAGAATATTTTTCATCTCAACAGCCTAGAATTGCTCAAGGTAGGAAGCATGTGTCACTAAGAAAAAGCTTGAATTATATGTTTGTCTTTAACTCACATTTTTGAAACACACAATAGTAATTCTAAAACTCTGTTACGGTATAGGAGGTACGTTTTATACAGAGAGGTAGGACTTGTGTACAAGAGTTCTTTCTCTCTCTCTGGCTCTATATATCATCAGTCCAGGGGTCAGACATTTTTAATTTTTTGAAGGCCTCCATTTCAAACTATAAAGTTAGGCACTTCAATGTATATGTAGGCACCTAAAAAGCGGCTTGATTTTTAGACACGTTGAACATCCCCACTGAAGTCTGTGGGAGCTGTGGGTGTTTCTGAAAATCAGGCACCTTACTCTAGTGCCAAAATATACATTTAAGTGTCTACTTTTAGGCCACCACATTTCAGAGTGTTTACCATTGGCAATTCTGTGCCTGTTGCTGTGATATTGTTTGGGTTGCTAACAACGTAGGAGCCTAAGAGAAGAGACTGTACACGTGACTTCAGCCTGTTTTACTAACGTTTTAACATTACTGTTTCAATTTAGGTACCTTAAATGGTGCAGTACTTTGTTATGATTACTATGATTTCTCCCAAACGTCTGTTAGTCTATAAGGTGCCACAAGACTCTTTGCTGCTTTTATGATTTCTTTGAAGTAGACAAAATTCTATTGATGTTATAGACTGGTGGCGCCACTCCAGTATAAGCTGCTAAGACCTGTCATGTCATGAATACATTAATTAAAGCATGGAATATCCATTTTAACAATGGTCTCAATGGTGTTGTTGGAACCATTAAAGTTTATGGTAACATTTGGAGCTGTCACCATCTTAATGTGACTGTAATGATTCCATTGCTTTGAACAACGTTGTCTTCACTTTCTCAGTGATCGACTGTTCTTTTTCTGTCCATAAAATGACACTGACAACAGCAGCCTTTTGTGGGCTTTGATGCTGCTGAAGCTGGAATAATTTTAAATTGAATTTGGACATTTGTTAATAACTCTTGCAATTTCCATGGATACTTCAGAGGTCACAATGGCATACTAGATTTTGGCTTTTACCCCTAGAGGGGTACACATATCTATAATCTGGCTCACAGAATATCCATGTATAGCACCCCAAAGAAGATTATTTCTTCCAACAGCATAGGGGACTCTGCATACATGGCCCTTTGCATGAAAGCATGGCCCTTGACTCTTCAACCCTAACCTTGAACACGGTTCCCAGATCGTGTGGCAAAGAGCCTGCATAATGTCTTTCACTGAGATTTGAAGGAAGACAGAATATGGGCAGCCAACTTCCAGCCTGTGCTTGTTGAGGATTATTTTTCTCTGTGCTTAAAGGCAACACTTATAAGAATATTGCTCATACATGCTAGAGTACCTAGGCATAAGAGCATGAATTAAGGATGAAGTGAGACGATTTAACTATGAATTTGTTGAATTATATGGTTTGAAATCAAACTCTTAATGTTATTTCAAAGTAGTTTTCTGTGTCTCATACAGTGCACGTTTCAAATCAGGAGAGAGTTACCTTTTTTTGTGTGTGTGTTAGTCAGGGAGTCTAAGACATTTTAATAGCTTTCATATTCCACTCTTCAAATATATTATTGCAGCACAATAGTTTCTTTGCATGAGAATTGCTTAAATGATTCAAAATGGATTGAAAAATATATTTCAGGTTTTAATTTTATGCACAGAACTTTAATGAGCAGTGCCCCTTAGAGACTTGCTGTCAGTTTAACATATTCACAATAATCTCAACACAGATGTTATTCCATCTAAATCCTTTTAGAGGGAAGAAACTGGTAATTTTTCCTTGGAGGATGTCAGAAAATATATTATTGTTGAAATTACATCTTGATCCCAGAATGCTATGTAAAATATCATTGCTAGGAAGAATAAATAGCACTTTGTTTCTGAACTAATATGCATGTGAAACTTTTTCCGAGTCTCCTGTAAACGTAAAAACAAGTGATCTTCGTTTTGTTAGTCTCATGCTGTTTTGCTTCCCTTATGGATGATCATAGGCAGTGATGGATTTCAGCATCTAATTTTCTTCTAATTTAAGGAAATATTTGTTATTAGCTTCAGATTTTCCTACACACAAATGGCACCTGTAGCATGGTGAAGTTATCATCAGCCCTGTCTGTCTAGCTATATCTCACCGGGCATACTTTGAGCAAGTAAATTAGAAATATTTGATAAAAATGAAACTCTAAATTACAATTTTTTTGTTGCAAGCAATTAAAATTTATTTCCTCTGGAACACATGAACAAATACACTTCAGTCAAGTCCTGAGCCCTGGGATGTATCAGTGTTCTCTTTCTACTCAGAACACAAGAATGACCATACTGGGTCAGACTAGTGGTCCATCTATCCCAGTATCCTGTCTTCTGTCCTCCATAAGCTTATCTAATTCTTTTTTGAAGGCAGTTATACTTTTGGCTTTCACAACTTCCCATGGCAATGAGTTCTACAGGTTGACTGTGTTGTGTGAAGAAGTACTTCCTTTTGTTTATTTTAAACATGCAGTCTGTTATGCTTATCGGGCAACCTCTGATTCTTGTGTTATGTGAAGGGGTAGATAACACTTCCTTATTCACTTTCTCCATTCCATTCATAATTTTATAGACCTCTATCATATTACCCCCATGTCATCTCTTTTCTAAAACAAATAGCCCCTGCATTTTAAATCATGTCCCTTGGCCCGCACTGCGGCCTGCGCCCCTTTCTGCAGCCCCCATTGGCCTGGAGCGGCGAACCGTGGCCAGTGGGAGCCGCGATTGGCTGAACCTGCGGACTTGGCAGGTAAACAAACCGGCCTGGCCCACCAGAGGCTTTCCCTGAACAAGCGGCGGCCCTAGTTTGAGAACCACTGTTTTAAATCTCTCTTCATATGGAAGCTGTTTCTAGTCATTTTTGTTGCCCCTCTCTGCACCTTTTCCAATTCTAATATATTTTTCTGGAGACAGAGAGTGACCAGAACTACACAGTATTCCAGGTGTGGGTGCAGGGGCGGCTCTAGGCATTTTGCCCCCACAAGCACGGCAGGCAGGCTGCCTTTGGCGGCTTGCCTGTGGAGGGTCCGCTGGTCCCGTGGCTTCGGCACGCCTGCGGGAGGTCCTCCGAAGCCGCGGGACCAGCGGACCCTCTGCAGGCAAGCCGCTGAAGGCAGCCTGCCTGCCGCCCTTGCGGTGCCGGCAGAGCACCCCCCGCGGCTTGCCGCCCCAAGCATGTGCTTGGCGTGCTGGGGCCTGGAGCCATCCCTATGTGGGTGTACTATGAATTTATATAGTGGCATTATGATATTATCTGTTTTATTATATATCCCTTTCTTAATGGTTCCTAACATTCTGTTAGCTTTTTTGACTTCTGCTGCACATTGAGCAGATGTTTTCAGAGAACGCTTCACAATGACTCCAATATCTGTTTCTTGAGTCATAACAGCTAATTTAGACCCAGTCATTTTGTATGTATAGCTGGGATTATTTTTTACAATGTGGATTACTTTGTACTTATCAACATTGAATGTCATCTGCCATTTTCTTGCCCAGTTAATTTAATGAGATCCCTTTGTAACTTTTCAGTCAGCTTCAGACTTCACTACCTTAAGTAATTTTGTGTTGCCTGAAAATTTTGCCACCTCACTGTTCCCTCCCTTTTCCAGATCATTTATCAATATGTTGAACAGCACAGGTCCCAGTAAGGATCCTTGAGGGACCTCACTATTTACTGCTCTCCACTCTCCACTGTGACAACTTATCACTTATTCCTACCCTTTTTTATCTTTTAACCAGTTACTTATCCAGGGGAGGACTTTCCATGTCTGCTTAGTTTGCTTAAGAGCCTTTGGTGAGGGACCTTGTCAAAGGCTTTCTGAAAGTCCAAGTACACTATATCGACTGGATAACCCTTGTACACATGCTTGTTGCCACCCTCAAAGAATTCTGATAGATTGGTGAGACATCCTACTCTGCTTGCTCTCTTACACATTAGTTTCTAAATAGCTTCCATTATATTGTATCAATGCAACTGTATTGTCTCCGTTAGCAGGGTTGGAGAATGAGGTTGAAGTCAATGGTGTTACAAAGGTAGTACAGGACAGAATTTAGTCTTCTGAGGCTGGACCAAGATATCCCTGTTTCTGGAATCTTAATATTGGTAGAACTCTTGTTGCTTCACTTTAGATGACACACATGTTGATGTGGGGTTGGCTCCAGTGGAGAGGCTTTATCTTACCTGTCTAATGTGTTTTAGGGCTTACTGTAGTGCCCATCACTGCAGTAACAAAAGGCTAGATCAACAAAGGGACGTAGGCATTGCAAAAGAGGCACTTAGGGATAGATCCACAAATGAACCTCAGAGACTAAGTGCTGCACAGGTAAATTAGAACAGCATTATGTGGGGTCCATGGTGGACTTCATGGAGTATTCTGGTCTTTACCCTTCCCTGATTCTGGGAAGCTCTCCTAGGGCTCTGTGTATATAGGCACACAGACGATTGTTAATGAATTGTTGACTGTGGAGCCCATAATGCTTCACCATCTCTACAAGTGGTCTGATGTAGATACTGAAAAGATTGGTGGGGACAGGTGTTGGACTCTATGGGGGTTGGAGGGTGGGTGGATAGCAGAGGTAAAAAAAAAGGGCCTGGGGATGGGAGGGCACATTTTACCTGTCTTTGCTAAAAGCAGAGGGAGAGCTCCCCCTTCTCCTTGGCTGTGTCGTGAAGTTCCCTCTCCTGTTTCAAACTACTGCTGTTGGGAAAGATGAGCAGTTGCCCACAACAATTCTCTTTGTATTGTTGAGAGTAATCAAGATTTCAGATATTGTAGTTTTGTGTCATCTACTCCAGCTATGGTGAGCAAGCAGGGTCAGCAAAACCTCATGGGTAACTGTGTTAAAAGCTTCAGATAGGTCAAGAAATATGAGCATTAACCTGAGTCCTCTATCCATTTCAATAAGGAGGTCATCCATTAGTGCTACTAAGGCTGTCTCCACGACACATCCCAGCCTGAAGCTTGGTAGTAAAGTGTCCAGATGTCAGTGGATGTCACACGTTGTTGGAACTTGGCTGTCACTACTTTTTGAATGTTCTGAATCATTTTGCCTGGAAATTGGAGGTTGGAGAGGATTTCTGTATAGGATTTTGACCTTCTGAGGACAGGACAGATTATTATGCTTTCCAAGGATGTTGGCAGATTCACTTGGAAGGAAGTTTTGATTCATTTCAAAGCAGTGGGCACAGTTTTCTTTGCTGGCTTTCTCCAGCCAGCGAGGGCCACTGGTTTGCTTCACATTTAGTGGCTAGGATATTTCTCAGGACTTCTTGTGCTCTCTTCATGTGTGGACAGAGCCAACCTCAATAAGCAACAGTGGGATGGTTAATGTCGGCAGGTCAGGTTTTGGGTTTTCTGCCTTGATGAGTTCATCTTGTTGATCTTTTCTGCAAAGCAGGATGAATCCTATTTACAGTGGTCAAAGCTTGAGTTTTATTACACAATCTGGGATTATTAGCTGCTCACTAAGAGGAATGTAGCACTTCTAACTGATGGTTGCAGTTGTGATGGTGGAAGAAGAAAGGGTTCTATTTGCTTCCTTTACTCTGTCATGGTGCAGTGCTAGCAGAAGGCCTTCCTTGGTGGTGAATGGATTCAAAGTGCATTTTGCTTCATTTGCATTCTATAGTTTTGTCTATGCACCTCAGTTTTTTGATAAGCCACTATGATTTTCATGGTTAGATCAGGACGAAGAGATGACTTGCATTCAAATCACTGAATGTACCGAAGCAGATATTTTCATGAGAAATGGCTGTTCCTTGCTGCTGAGACTGCTAAGAGGAAACAACTGTTAACTCTATGATATAAGAATGAAACAGGTGAAAAAAGCATAAGAACATGCACAAAGGTGGCTCAGATGAAATTGTCCAAATGTAAATGTCAGTCTAAACAGAATACATTTTATTTAATATTAACATGAGTCAGAATCCTACTCAAATGTAAAGATAACTCGTATAATCCTACCACTAAATTTTTCAAGCCGGTGATAAAATTTTTATTAGTTGAACTTGTAAATGTAATATTTTGACATGTATTTAAATATTTAAAGAAATTTGTTCTAGATACTCAAATATAAAATATTCTTATGCATTTTTAAAGAGCAAAGAGTACAATAATTTGCCACTGTCATCTGAGGTTGTTTTAAGTGTGCATTAATGACCTCTAGGATATACATCACAAGTTTCATGCTCACTAAATTATAGAGCTTGGGAGCTTTGCCATTGTTGGTCAGGCTCTGTTTTTTTTTTTGTTTACATGAATTTTTAAGCATGTTATTGGCAAGATTTGTAGATCTGAAAGTTTAGACAAGAATGAACGATATACCTGCAGCTCATGGAGGCATAGTAACTATTTCTAATCACATCTGAAAACACTTGTTTCAGAGAAAGACTACCAAAAAATGTGGTAGTTTTTAGTTGCTTTCAAAAAATTATTTGTATTAACTTGGGTAAGATGAAGCATTTTAGATAAATAAACTTTTGATAAAATCACATATGGTAAGGTACAGGATCCTCAATATCATAACTGAATTGGGTGGTTTTAAAAAAAACAACACATGGAAATGACAATTTCAAAAGAGATTGATTGGCTTAATTTTTAGTAACTTCATTAGTTTTGTGTTTGGATGCATTTTACAGTCTATTGTAAGTCCTGTTCAGTGGATATATTTTTACTTTTTTGGTATTCTTAAAGGTCCCCAGCAGAGAAAACAGGATACATAATGCTCGAGTATCTCTGTGTATTTGCTAATGAACACTGGGAAAGATAAGCACAGCCTGAGAATATCACACATTTCCTGCTCTCCTGAGTGCTCTTGAGTATTAAAAAAAATCTCCCAACATGCTTAGAAACAAGTTCCCTAATTAAGTGCTTTCTTTTTAAGGCAAGAGAGAAGGTGGCTTTACTTTGTTGCAAAGTAAAGAAAGCCATGGGAAAGAAAAATAAAAAATTCATAGGAGGTGCAAAACTGCACACCAATTAGAATCATGGTCTCATTTTCTAACATGAGATTCCCCCCTGAGAAACCAAGTTCAAAAGTAGCAGCAAAACATGATTAATCTGCACCCTATAGGAATACAGATGAGAACAAACTGTAAATGAGAGGAAAGTGAACCAACAAACAATTGGAAGCATAAATATTCCTGTATAAGATCGAAAAGAAAAGGGCTAAACGTTCCCTAAGGTTGAAGATAAGGTTGCTTTATGCTCCTCCTATACAGTCCCCTAGTATATAGATAAAATTGATACATTGCAACTGGAGGGAAAGCTCAGTTGTTTCTGGGATCATTCTGCACAGCATTTCTTATTAACGCTTATAATATCAGACTATTGGCCATATTCTTCTCTGCTATCCCACTGCAAAGCTGAATAGAATAGAAATTTCCCTTAGAAACTTAGATAAGCTCCCATGTGTTGAGCTCAGTGGAGTCAAATCTAGAATGAGGTAGTCATGTATACATCTCTGCATCTAAGTTAGGACAAAGCAATCCCTTTGCTGTGTCGTTAGTCACTGGTATTCATGGAAATGTTAGAGGTCTGGGATGGCCTTAGATTTGTGAATCTGCTGGGGCTTAATAGTGGAGTTGACCTCTTATGACAGAAAACACGTCTGTGTCAACACCTTACACACTATTGTAATAATCTTTGTACAAAATATGCTTTGTGAGGTATCACTTGAAAACTCCTAATTTGCTGGTTATTATTGTCCTGATAAAGTGTGTGTGGCAACTTTGTATGTGAACTAGTAAGTTTCCACTGTATGGTGTTATTAACACATGTTCCAAACTGAGGTTGGCAAATAGGTGTGTCTCAAACAATGGAACGTGTGCTCTGTTTAATTTGCATTTAAACAGTAAACAGAGTCATCATGCAGGAAGTGAACCTCCAACAGGAAAAAGCAGCAGAGAAAATCCCCTTTGTCTCTTGAATGCCAACTGGACATGTTTTCCAAAAGGGGGACTAACACTATAAAAAGGAAGGACAAACTCCCCAAGGCACCCCTCCTCCCTCCCTCTCTCCCTCTCTCTCTCTGTGCCATTGATTCACTGCACCAGAAAGGACAAAGAAAGCAGTCACTGAACTGGGGTCCCGACCTATGAAGTTTGGTCAGTGAGACTACTGAAAGCATGTGGTGAGAAAATTTTGCTTTGAGTTTAACATAGTTAAGTTAGGCACCAGTTGTATTTTATCTTTATTTTTCTCATAACCATTTCTGACTTTTATGCCTCAGTTACTTGTACTCACTTAAAACCTATCTCTTTGTACTTAATATAATTGTTTTATCTAATCCAGTGTGTTTAAATTGAAGTGTTTGGGAAACTCCGTTTGGTGTGGCAAGTTATGTGCATATTATTATTATTGAAATGTCATGTGCTTCGCAATAAATACAGCTTTGTGGGTCCATCCTGCAAGGTGCTGAAGTGCCCTCAGCTGCCGCCACAGCTCCAAGAACCTGAATGCTGTTGAAAAGCATAGACCAGTCTGTGACATCCTGCACTATGATGTACTGTAAAAGATGGTTGTCACTGCAACAATAGTCTTGATATTAGAGCCTTGGGGGCTCTTAAAACGAGGCCATGCCCAGAGAATAAAATTCACTTCCTCAGTGGAATACAAAAAGGAAGAAAATGCATTCCCCTGCAATGTGGCTTTTACTGTAGCTGTGGAGGGTCATGGGACTTAAAATATTTATACTGCCAATTGTATGAAATCCAATGATCCTAGACATGTCAGTATTTAGATGTATGTTCCATATGTGGTGTTGCTATAGCAAAGAAATATCTTAATGGACTATTATTGTATGATGCCTGCACAAATAATTTTAATAACAATTTCTGGCAAATGTAAGCTCCTGTTATTGGATTTAGACTATCATTTTGCTGCCTTTTTTTATACCCTGTGTTTAAGTAATGGATTCTTTTAACCAGTTCTTTATAAAAGGAGCAATTCCAAACGTAGCAAAGGTTACTGGCATCAATTATTGCCCCCAAGATTACCTGCCTTTCATATTTCAGTCTGATTTGCTATTCCTTATGTAAATTTCCCCTTTAAACATAACCCAAGCTAGTCCATTTTCTTCCCAAGATTGTTTGAGAACCTGTCATACTATATGCTGTATAAAGATATATGTTAGAAAAAGGCAAATGATGGAGCATCATAATGCAGTTGTAAGTTTTGGTATAATGGATCTTATTACTATTAAATAGCTGTTAACCCATCTGAGTTATATAACATGTAATTTAATATATATATAATTTAATGAAAGCCTCCATCACTTCTTGGTTACCCATTCAGGGAGGTTTTCACATTAAAGTAATTGGAAATAAAGCTTATAAGAACAGAAAGAAAGTTTACTCTTCCTCTTTATAGTGAAAACAAATGTGTTTTTCTCTAGACTCTGCCAAGACTGTGTTTTAATGATTTAACAGATGGAGTTGGCACATGTGAACCTGGAAGATGCATCTGTCTGATTTTTCCAGTCTGAGGATTTTTTTAACTGCATTAATAGCACAGACGATGGTAAAATATCACCTCCCCAGGCTGCTTTGCTCTCCTAACACATAATGTCTTTTAAGAAAAAAGTGATAGAAGACTGGGGTGAGGAAAAGGGCAGGGAAATGAGGATTTGAAAAGTTTAATATTTTCTGTCTTCAGTGCACCAGGCTTTTAAAACTCTTGCTTTGATGAATTCTGTGCATGTGAGTGTGTGCATGTGTGTGCTGAAGCTGAAATTCTACCCAGGCAGCCTTATCTGTGATCTTACAGCTCTGTTAATTACTTGCTCTAAATAAATAAACACAATTTTAAATAAGGAGACCGAGAAGAACCAGCCTTTCAGCTTTTCAGTTTTAAGTGAGTGTGATTTGAAATGTTGAATGTGCAGTATGATCGTTCTACTATTTCTCGCAAAGACATGCTTCACATTAGATAGGTGAGTTGTACCATTGTCTTTGGTGACATTACTCACTATGCATGCACATAAAGCACCTGTGTATGTGTTTGACTTCAGTTTTCTCAGTCCTTAGTCAAACTTCCTAGTGAAGGCAACTTGAATGGCTGCCTGAGGGCTTGGCTGCACTAAAAATGCTACCGCAGAACAGTTGCCCCGCCATAATACTTCAGTGTAAACACTCGATGGGAGGGATTCTCCCATAGATGTAGGTAATCCACCTCCCCGAGAGGCAGTAGTTAAGTTGACAGAAGTCTTCCATCATCCAAGCACTATGTGGGGACTGAGGTCAGCTTCACGACGCCACTTGGGGGTGTGGATTTTTCACACCCCTGATCAACCTGGTTAAACTGACCTAATTTTCTAGTGTAGACCAGGGCTGAGTAAAAACAGCGGGAATTCACTCTTGATTCTATCCTGCTGCCATTTTCCATCAGTTATGCTAAGTTGGTAGTTCTAAGCCTGTGAATTATATAATACCAATTTATTTGTGTAAGGATTTAAAATAATTTTAATATTTTGCATTTCTGCTATAATACTATACTGTAATAATGATGATGATGATTAATATTCCAGTAGTGCCTAAAATCCAGTTGATAGGGCCCATTGTGCTAAGTGTTGTAAAACTCTTACTAAGAGTGAGTCTCTGTCCCAAAGCGTTTACAGTTCAACAGCCAGATTGTCAAGACCTAAGCCACATTGGTTAGAATGCAAGAATTCAGTAAGTTTAGTCTCACGAGTAAATGCTTGCCAGGCTGTACAAGGGCTCTATATTCTGTTCCTAAGTAAAAATGTTAGTGAAATTAATTTCCAGGAGGCTATGCATCTTCCTGTGCTTGCTTTAATAGAACTGGGCCTTTTAATTAATTTCAGTTTTATTTTACTAGTTTTGAGAAAAGAGAAAATGAAAAACGGAGCAGTTCTCACTGCTTATGGATTCATCAGCCTTCTAGGGTGAAGTAAACATAGAGAAACTCAGGTGCAAAACTAGCCTGGACTGAGCAGCGGAAAGAGCATTAATGATACTGATGGTATGTTAAAATTAAAAAATACTGCAACGAAGAAGAGCTTGTTTCCCTATGAACAGCTCTCGCTCTCTCTCTCTCTTTCTCTCTCATTGGCTGCAAAGCAAAACAAAATGTATCAAGCTACCCTTGCACCTGCTCCACAAATGCCATGATGCATGTTTAACTCTGCACGTGTTACTTCTTGCACAATGACAGCACTTGAAAACCAATGCACGATAAACATATTTTTTCATACAAATGTTAAAAATAGATTATTTATGCTTTCAGCCATGTTTGGATCATTGCACAGTGTGCAGCTGTGCTAACTCTTCTTCTGCTCTGCCACGGGTCCAACACAATGGCCACCTTCTCTGCACCTTGCTGAGTCCAGGTTGGAAACCGTTGGCTCTCTTTCTATTAAAACCAAAAAACTGAAGCCCGTATGCAGGCAAAACTCTCCCTGAAATGGCAGGGAGCTTGCCCAAGGAAGCAAGGAGTTGATTGTGGGCCTCATCCAACTACCAGTGAAGTCAATGGTGGGCTTTGGATCAGGCCCCCTTTTAAACCACTCCCCGACTTTATTAGACCATCCACATTTTAAAACATTTCTCATAAGGGATGCAAACCTTGCTAACACACAAGCATCCCGTATCAGAATCAGGAGTGTGCTACTAGAACCAAAGTTATGTAGATTCCTCAGGCACACAAGTTTCCCATGAATGGCAATAGGAGTTTTGGATTTGCAGGAAATAAAAGACTGAGCTCAAAGTTATTAAAAATATCTGCACTTAATTGTCTTGTTAAAATCCCAATATGACCATCAAACTTCTGTTGTTTAGTTTTACTCTAAACACTTCATGGCAAGGATTGTGGATTTTGGGTTTTTTTTTAAATTTCTGTAAAGAGCCATGCAAATATTTTTGGGCTATCGAGAGAATAAATAACACTAATGTATTTTGTATGGATTACAGAATGAGTTACTGTTATAGTTATATTCTTTAGCTTATGAAACAATATAACATATTTCCTTTTGAATCAATGGGAGTTCAATGGGCTTTAAAAAGTGATATATGAAGTCAATGAAGCCCTTGACATCAGTGGGCATTGAAGTAGGTTCTATGTTAGAAAAAAAAAAGTCAGCACAATTTTTTAAAATTCTCATTCCATCTAGGGAACATTTCAATAGTCTGATTTAGATTTCAGGTTGTAATGATTCTACAGTTACGCAGACTCTGTGGTCTTTATCTACATAGCTAAATAAACGACTTGGTCATTGGTAGGAACTGAACTGAGAGCCTTCTGCTCCCAGAACACAACCCTTTACCATATAAGCTAAAGGAAAATGGCTATTGCTGGCAGTATTATGGTTTAGATCAGGGATCAGCAACCTTTGGCACGCGATTCGCCAGGGTAAGCACCCTGGCGGGCTGGGCCGATTTGTTTACCTGCCGCATCAGCAGGTTCTGCCGATCACGGCTCCCACTGGCCGCGGTTCGCCACTCCAGGCCAATGGGGGCTGCGGGAAGCGGCACAGGACGAGGGATATGCTGGCTGCTGCTTCCCGCCACCCCCACTGGCCTGGAGAAGCAAACCGCGGCCAGTGGAAGCTGTGATTGGCTGAACCTGTGGAAGCGGCAGGTAAACAAACCGGCCCGGTCCGCCAGGGTGCTTACCCTCGTGAGCCGCGTGCCAAAGGTTGCCAATCCCTGGTTTAGTTACTCTGTAGGCAAGTCACTAGGGAAGCAACATAATTATACATACTAAAGATATGTCTACGCTGCAGTTGAAGGTATGGTGCAGCTTGTGTACGCAGACCTTTGCTAGCTTTAATCTAGCTAGCATAGCTAAAAATAGCAGTGAAGATATGGCAGCAGGGGCTTCAGGACAGGCTGTAGACGCATGCCTGGAACCCTGTATAGATATGTGCATTGTTAGCCTGAACTGAAACCCTAATCAAATCTGACATTCTAGGCAGGGCAGTGGTACATATAATACACTAGATGGCTTGTTGTATGATTTAAAAAAATGATATTAAAAATCCACCATCTTATTTAATGCTTAAATTATGGACACTATTTAACATTATGTAGAGCAATAATAGGGTATTTGGCAAAGTCTGTTTGTTGAAGCATGCTAGCTTTTCTTCTATAATAGCCATAGTAAATAAGCTAACATTTTCTGTTTGATATGAATGAGAAAATCATTTGTTAAGAAAATAAGATACACAATATTCTGCAGATATAAGAAAAGAAAGATAACATCACTTGACGCTATAGCATCATATTTCTTTGGAGTGTTGTACTAGAAATAATTCATTTTCCTAGTCTTGCATGTACATCAATTTTGACACTTCTTTATGTCATGGATGCAGGAGAGAAAAGAAGCTAGAGTTAGTGGCAGTCTATTGACATGCCTGGTGTTAAATTAAAGGATACGGAGTTTAGGTTAAATGGATTTATATGAATTGAATCAAAACTGATTTTTTGAAAGCAAAAAATTGACTTATGAGACAAATGTTTTTGTATAATTGAGCAGTCTTAAACAACCTGACCCTGTTCTCATTAAGTCAATGACAAGTCTCCAAGTGACCCTGAATTAATTGATAAAAGTTTGGCTTCTGTACATGTAGGAGGAAAAGAGAGAAATAATGGTGCTAAAGAAAGCTGAGAAGAAAGTACTGTATTGAGAAATCTGCCTTCTTCCTTTAATAATAAAGAGACATTTGTAAGGTAATGAACTTTAACAGTTCTCTTTAGACTGTTAACAGTCTGGCTGAGTTATGACATTTTAAACTTTTTAATTTCTCTTTATAGTTCTTTTGATCTCTCATTGCGATTGGTAAAATAGAAGTTTCATTAACTGGATGTGCAGATAAACCTATCAGCGGCAGTTTCTGCCTGAGTTACCAACAGTAAAGTGTAGCAACTCATAAATTAAGTTTCTCTATGCTTTGAAATTCACCTTCATCTTAAAACAAAGTGGTGTGCAATAGAGATCCAGCTATTTAAATACATATGTACAGATAATGTTAAATTCTTATTGGCGGTTTATTTCTATCCTAACCAGGGGTGGCTTTAGGCATTTTGCCGCCCCAAGCACGGCAGGCAGGCTGCCTTCAGCAGCTTGCCTGCGGGAGGTCCGCCAAAGCCACGGGACCAGCGGACCCTCCGCAGGCAACCCGCCGAAGGCAGCCTGCCTGCCGCCCTCGCGGCGACTGGTAGACCACCCCCCGCGGCTTGCCGCCCCAAGCACGCGCTTGGCATGCTGGGGCCTGGAGCCGCCCCTGATCCTGACAAGGTCAGATAAGAACAGTGCTACATTTGCTTGCGTGGTGGCTGTTTTTTGCAATTCAGAATCCAGCTCTTTTCTAGATTCACCTTTTGAAATAGTTCCGTTTGATGGTTAACTTTCTCTGGAGTAGTGGTGCAGCCCTTCCTTCTTTTGTAAGTGGCTGGAAAACTATTAAGACTCTCTCTCGCTCTCCCTGATCGAGCTCATCGTTGCTCGTTGAAGTGCGATGCTCATGAATGGTGGTGTGCCAACTTTTTATGCAAACACAGTAAAACGAAATGAACAAAGATTATTTCTAGTTAGCTTAAATGTGCAATTGTAGCCACTTTAGGAAGCACTGACAGTGAAATGAAGCCATTAAGTTTTATGTTTCCTTAGGTCCATTTGTTTTCATCTCTCCAAACATGGATCTTCTGCTGAAATCAGGAGAGCTGCAGACGCTCAGCACCACTGAAAATTAAGTCACCTATTTAGATGCCTAAATATGGTGCCTACATTAGGTTTAATTGTCTAAATGTGGGCATCCAATTTTGGTCTTAGTAACTTATCTGTAGAGAGAATAACTTGGTGACAGATAGAACCCATGTTCCTTGTTTTCAGATCTTTATTTTAGTCACAAGGTCATCATCCTCTCCAAGCAAGACCTCACTGCTTTTAGGGAGGGATTCAAGATAGCAGTTTGATCTGAGTAAGGTACTGGAATTTTTATCTTCTGCCTCATGCTAGCCCACAGATGTGGCATTTAAATCTTTGTTCCTTTAATAATGTTACTCATTGTGGTGTACTTAACAAGGAGCGCTTTCTTGGATAACACTTACTACCCCTTGAGCATGAATGGCACAGTCTCTCCTGAATCCTGTCTCCTACAACATGATATAACACTGTCTGCTGGATTATTTTGATTCCTGTAAGATACCTTCATTTGATATATGATATAAACACTCGTATGTATTTGGATCTGTAACTTAAATCCATAATCCATATTCAGAGGCTATTAGGGTCAAATTGTCAAAGTTGAACTGAACCCATGAAATTTCTGCAAGCACCTGTTGGACCTGTGGTTTTGGCATTTCTTTTTTATAGAGCATCACTAGTATGTATGGTACCTTATAGACATACAAGAAGGTAAATTGCTTGCCCTGAAATGCTTACAGTCCTAACAGGTAAAAGGCAGAAAGGGGAATGGAGAAAGGGGATGATTCAAACCCATTAAAGTCAATAGGAATCTTTCTGCTCACTTCAACGGGATTTGGATCAGGCCCAGGCTGAGCAAAATACAAGCGAAGTGTTGAGCAGTTGTGTTTGGCTGTAACGTGCTAGTACCTCATGAGGTGTTCTGGCAGATTCATTTCTAATGTACAATAGGGATTTGAAAATATTGTAAATGCAGCTCACTATAAAGATTATAAAGTGAGGCATGAGGAAAGGGATGGATGGTGATTATTGGAAAGCTAGCCATTGGCACGTCAGGTAATTGTCACAATGGACTAGTACAAAGGTAGTAACTCATGCAGTGGGCTACCAGTGCTGTTTATCCAGCCGCTTCACAGACTTACCTTATGAACAGCAGACATTGTTTTTAATTGTTTGTGCTACAATGTCCATGGGAAATCCGTCATTTTAATGTAGTTGGTGTGGCAGATTCATCTTCTTCCCAAGCCACAAGAGAAATGTGTGGTATTCATTACATTTCTATAATAATTCTATACATAATCACTGTTTGCTGTATTCAGCAGGTGCAGCCAGTAGAATAGACTGGTAGTCTTGGATCAGGTACTAATATTTGCTTTAAAGATTCCCAGGCTATAGTGTCAACCAGTTTGCCTGGTACTAAGGTTAGGGTTACCGGCCTGTAATTGCCAGGATCTTCTCTGGAGCCATTTTTAAAAATCAGCATTACATTAGCTATCTGCCAGTCATCTGGTACGCAGGCTGATGGTACTTCTTGATGCTTGTGACAAGGGGCTTGGATACTATGCTGATGGGACTCATAGAAGTACTTACCTAGACCGTTTTCTTCCTGAAGCATGAGGTTCGATTGCCTTTATTATAGTGTGCATGACTGCAGATTGGTCCTAAAATGATCTAATCCATTTGAAAATCCAGTTGGAGTATTTAACTCTACAGTGCTGCCTGTATGTTGTGCACAGGAGTGCCACCTTTATTTGTTCTTGATTTACCAGCCATTCATTTCCTAGGGACCGTCCCCCTTGTACATGTACGTCTTAGATAAATAAAAATTGTACCCATCATGACAGAAACCTGTATTTAAACTGAAAGCAGAATGCCATAAATTGTTCCTTTCTGTCCGTGATTTCCAGTCTTTGGGTGTTTTCCAGCCCTTTTGCCATTATGCAGGTAGCTCAGCTTTTATTCACACACGGCAGTGGGGCTGCTACAACACTACTAGCTCTTTCAGTAGAGGCTGTGGGATGCTGTCCATTTATCCATGGTACACCAGAGGAATCAATGCCAGGTCAAATCGTACCCTATGCTTTTCTTGGTTTAAGGCAGAGGTGGAAATTGCTCTCTCGCCCCTTGCTTAATGTTAAGATTTGGCGGCTTGGCATTGTATTGTGATTTCACATTGTAACCCATCAGCTGGTGCTGACATTCTAATTTGCTGTCTCCTTTATAATAATAATCAGTTTCCCAACCCACAAACTTTTTTTCTCTGCTGTCTGCTATTCTACGCTAAAGCAAAAAGTTTGAAACGATGCAGTCATGTGGTCATAATTGTGAATAGGTTTCAATGAAAGTTGAAGTCATGTTTAAACTAGCCACCCATCTGGTGTTTCAAGAGCAAACTAGTGCTTGGAGCCAGTAGATCTTTGCAATTTGGTATTAAATGTCTATTGCATACCAATGCCCACTGTTTCACCTTCCCCTTTCTAGACACAGATTAGTGTAGTAAACCTTCATGCTTGTTTTTGCCTGCAGAGCTTCCCCAATCCTGCTAGACTTCCCCATTCAAGTGCTAATTTTCCAAGGAAGAAAGAGCAAAGAAGGAAAACAACAACAACAAAACAACAACCCATCCAAATGGTTTAGCTAATTGTTCCATGCTGAGCAAAGTATCACACCAGATTGAGCATCTACATTTCCCAGATCATTCTGGAAAATAGTCCTTTGCTTTTTCACTGAATGCAAATGCCAGCTCAACACGCATGTTTCTGGCTTTGAACCTCCTTCCTTGGGACTGGGTCCTGCTGAACTGTTTTTGTTCCAGTTGGGCTTGCTTTTGCATGCCTGAGGTTGATGGGTGAATGGATGCTGAGGCTGTAATGCTGAGCAGACCGTGTGATGTATGGCAGAGGGCTGCCTGAGTGCTAAATTTGGTGGTGGCATCACTTGCCCCTATATGACTCTGGTATGGAGGCTGTGTTTTTGAATGTGGAAATAGATAATGAGTGGATTTTCTGTGTGACAAAATACATTAAATTAATTTAACAGTGAGAAAGGCAGCGGAACTAGCAAAGAGGCTCCAGAATCATGAATTGTGGCCTAAAATCTAGACGTGCCATTGTACCTCTAAAATGCATGCATCCTTGCCTTTCTTAATGCACATATGTGTCTTGTTATGTGTGTGCAATTGCTTGTTTAAACTGTCTTAATTTCTGTATATGCAACATGGGCCTTATTTGCTTGTTACATTAGTGTCATGTCAGTGTAAGGCCATCAAACTCAATGGAGATCTCCCATCTTACACCTGCAGAGAATTTGACCTCTGGTACCTAAGGGGATGGCATAGCTCCAGGAATTGTTACTGAGATATGGAGCTTGTAATGACTGCTAGAGGATGCTGGTTCAGAGATGAATAAAGGTGCTGGCAAATGAAAGTCATTCATTACCACCTGATAACTGATTTTGCAAAGGGGCACAAATAACTCTCCCAATTCAGTTCTTAGTGGACAGCTGTTCACATTACAAAAGCAAATGATTGTGCTAATGTTCATTACAATTTTTAAAACTTAAAAGATTTGATTGATTGTTTCATGATGTTCTTTCTTGAGACAAAATTGTACTAATGGCATCTTTTGGCCTGGGTGAAATGTGGGGTTCTACCTGAAATGAGGGAATTTTCTTTAATCTAGCACAACAAAAATACTCCATGGAACTCTGCTTTCCACTAATACTACCCCAGCCAGATATCATTTGGCCATGAAGAGCTATGTCATTTTGTTGTTGTTGACTACGGTGATAAAATCCCACCTTAGTGAGATTTTCAGTTTGTGAGATTTTCACAAATGCCTTTTGAGGAGCAGCCTTTGGCATGCAGACAATAGCGAGAAAGGTAACATTTTTTCCAGTCCATATTGCCAAGGACTTTAACAGCGTGAGTCAGTTCACTCATCAGGAAGGGGAGGATGAAAACTCTGAAAATATGAAAACATCCTGAACTTAGTCAATTTATCCTCCCTCTCTTTCCTTCTTAATTTCCTTTTCTTTCTCTTCCCTTTCCTCATTCATTTGCTTTTTATCTTTCTTTTCAACCAACAGGAATGTGCTTTAATACCAATAACAAGGGGCATCTTAAAAACATTGATGTGAAGTAAGGTCTGTGCAGAGGGGAGAAAACAAGACAGCCTTGAAATGCAGTGATGGAAATTATCCACTCTTTATGATTCAGGGACAGCTAATGAACTAGAGAATTCCAAACTTCTCAGATGTACTTTACCTAATACAAGAAGAAATCCACTAATACTGTCTGTTTAAAGCAAAGTCTCTCTCCTAAAGTACCGAATCCTGTAATAAATGGGCAATGCTCTTCAATTAGTATTAAGATGATTATTCGTTCTTTTGGGTGCTCGTTGGAGAAATATTAATGATGTTGAACACTTCCGGGAGTCATTTGGAAGAATATGAAAATTTTACAGCCTTAGAAATTCTAAATATAAATGTGTTACAAAGTCAGGGATGGATTAACCCATCCTTTTTTCCTCTGGACAAATATGGGAATTACAGTTGTACCCCCTTTTTATTTAAAAGAGAGAGAAAAAGGAAAAATGGTGGCTTTTTTTGCTTAAAAATAAAGCAAATTCAAAAACCCCCATTCCTTGCCATGTTAGAAGAAACCACTCAAAGATCAGTTATATTAACAGGTGCTTTGCCAGCTACTGAACATTCATTACATGTTTGTAGGCATTTTTGATCTCCTTTGACATTAACATTGTTATATTAAAAGGGGCAAATAAGCAAGCAGACCATGTAAGATACATGTTGAGAGCCTTTAATGCTATCTAGACTTTACATTTGGAAGGGCAGGTATCTCAGAAATTGTGAATTCATGTGGCTAATAGACTTAGTGGAAAAATGAGAATATTTTTACAAATATTTTCATGAAAATTGCCCTTTTTTCATAAAACAAATATCGAATTTGAAATATTTTTGGCCAGCTATGCTGACTAGTAGTTATCATATTAAAATGTTATACATTATCTCATTTTAGGTATAAATCCTGTGAACTTGTATTTCAACTCTAACGTTAATATTTTGGAAGTACATAATTTACACCTTTCTTTTGAGGTCTTATATTGAATTTATCACATAAAATAATGTGAATGCAAATGAAGAGTATGATTTTCATGAATTTGTGTGTGAAGTTCATAGCATGTGGCAAATTTCTTTTTGGATCTTGCATCTTACATGGCAACTATGAATCTACATACACAACTCATGATCCAGGTAGCAAGATATCTCTTATCTCATTTTAGTTTGCGGTTTCCCCCTTTGCACTGTTACTACTGGGTCTGCTGTTTGCCTAACTTGGAAAGTCTAGCCAGGCCTTTCCTAAGGTTTTCATGTGGATTTTTGTCTGTTTTTAGTGAACTCTCCAAATTTTTTTGACCAGCATTGGATGTCATCTATATAATGCATCCATATAATGTTTGATGAGACCCATATTAAGATGTGCAAAATGAACTTGTTGGACTAGGGCCCATTACATCTCCCATGGAATTCAATGGGATTCTTTCCATGGTTAGATGTCCCAGTAAGTCTTTTTCATATCTAATTGCTATGAGATCCACTGCCCACAGGCTGCAACAAAATATGAGAACTGGCATCTCCTGAGTACCTGGATTAGATCTTTATTCTATCCAACTTGTATAGAATCTCCAACAGATAGAAAGGTGGCAAGTCGGGGTCTAAAGTCAGCTGTCACCACGAGTCGGTGAGTGACTAGACAAAACAAAAGTGGTGGACCAAGCCCGTTCTTTTCTTAAAGAATAATGTTTTCCCAAGATGAGCTTTGCAAAAGTAAGTATTGTTCCTCAGAAGATACCACCTGTCAAAGTTCAGCATTTGACCAGGATGACTCTTTAAAACACACAGATGTTCACTGAGACAAGGTGGGTGAAGTAATATCTTTTATTGGACTAACTTCTGTTGGTGACAGAGACAAGCTTTTGAGCTACCCAGAGCTCTTCCCGAGGAAGCTCGAAAGCTTTTTTTCTCTCACCAATAGAAGTTGGTCCAGTAAAAGATATTATCTCACCTACCCTGTCTCTCTGGGACCGATACGGCTACAATAACATTGCATACAATAGATGTTTGCTAACAGTCTCCTTAGTGTTCCGATGTCTAAGGGAATACATTCCTAGACCTCTGTTGCATTTAATAGGCAAATACTATATAAGAATCGGCAGTTGCACCAGCAAAGCTGAGATTGGAAAAAATAATGTCTCCCTTATAGATGGACAGAACTTTTTTCATTAAAAAAATGCAAGCAGTTTAATGTAAGTATAGAAAGGTGAAGGGTTTGACATATTTAATGTCCAGAGTAAGATAAAAAACTTAGGTGCAACTCAGGCTCAATCTCTAACATCCAACTAAATTGTCATGATCAGATTTTATAAACGTGGCATGTGAAAGGATGCAAGTTCTCCTGCTTGTGAAAACCACAATGAGTACTTGGGTTAGAAAATGAGGTGGAAAATTAAAATTGGACATATCATAAAGCCAGAAAAATCCATATAACATTTTATATCAGCAATATTGTTAGTGCTGACTATTTTAACTTTTCCATCGTACATATCTTTCTTCCACACAACTTCTGTGCAGGGCCGGCTCCAGACCCCAGCGCGCCAAGCGGGCGCTTGGGGCGACATTTTGCCGGCAGGGTGGCAGGCGGCTCCGGCGGACCTTCCACAGTCATGCCTGCGGATGCTCCACCGGAGCCGCGAGACCAGCGAGCCCTCAGCAGGCACGTCTGCAAGAGGTCCCCCGGAGCCGCCGGACCGGCGACCGGCAGCGCACCCCCTGAGGCATGCCGCCCTGCTTGGGGCGGCCAAATTCCTAGAGCCGCCCCTGCTTCTGTGTGATACGGTTGCAACACAAAGAATTTCTGAAATACTATACCTGTACACCAGTAATGTGGTGGGGGTGAGGGTGGAAGGGTGAAGGGGGCTGTTGTTAGGAGACTATTTGTAAATGAGCATGGATTTTTTTAGAAATAATCTGTTTGTTAAAAAATTTCCAATGAGTAGAACAGTTTGTGCAGCAGAAGCAAAAGAAAAGGTTATGCTGGTAGCACACTGCACAAACATATTATCAGCCAATGAGAAAATGAATTATTCAGCTTCTGTTATTTTATAAACCTCAATTATTTACCAAACAGATTAGGGTGGTGACTTGGCAAAACCTAGTCATAAATCAAGCAATTTTATACTCACATACAGCCCTAACTTTTGCATTGATTTTTTAAAATAGTTGTCATCGGCCTTATGATTTGAGATAATCCATATAGTTCAGAAATAAAATATAGGAAGTAATAAAGAACAGTAAGTTTTCTACAGTACAACGGTACGTGGTAGAAGATGTTGCTCTATCAGTGCTGTAAAGTTACCACAAGGTGGTTATATTTTCTGGAGAGCCAGAGCCAGATGCTGATCTTAGTAATGCTGGTGCAAATCTGGAGTAATTCCACTGAAGTCAGTGGAAATACTTGGATTTACACAGTGTAACTGAGATCAGAATCTCTCCTCTTTCTATGCTGGTCTCTTTATGACTATGTCTATTATGTGCTAAATGGACACATCTCTCTAATGCAGCAATAAGGAAGCAACCTCTGTCATATAATGGGAATGGGTCTACTCCTTAGCACAGCGTGAGAGAACTCAGGAGAGACAGTCAGTTTGGACTGGTAGTCAATGCTGTATCCAATTCCAATGCTCTAAAAAAGTTGGAACTTAGCTCATTTCACTACATATGGCCAAGCAATTGAGCATGGTACATGCGGGACCTCCCATAACATGATAGGGAATATTAAAATATATAAATATACACACAGAATAAAACAAAGATGGGGCAAAATTCTGACTTGGTATAAGAGGTATACAACTTCCTGGGGAGATAAACCTTTTACAGCTGGTCTAAATTTGGTCCAGCATGCTGTGACAACTATTATTATCATGATCATAACTATTAAATGCTGTTATTGAACTTTGAGGTGTTCAGTCTGGTAGGACTATATGAGCTAAAGCTGTACTGGACTGAGACTGCAATACCAGGGGAAGCCAGAGCATACACAGTGAATCGCGCCTGGGTAAATAGGGGCTTATGAATTTATTCAAACATATGTAAATTAGCATTAAAAAGAATGAAGGACTCACAAACTAGCAAAGCAATCTGCCAGCCAAGTGATGGATGCAAACCCAGAGTTCTGCCTGGAGCATCTCTCTGCTACCTGCTGCCCCCACCTCTGGCACAAGAGAAAGGAGAAAGTATTTGTATTGGAAGCACCAACCCCCTCCTCTTCCCAAGGTCACATCGTGCCTGGGCAATCATCTGTCAGTCACCTGGGATCCTCCCCTCTCAGACATATGTTTCTACGGGAAGACATTGGAATGGGACTCAGGAGATCTGAGATCAGTTCTGGACTCTGCACAGACACTCTGTGTGACCATGGGCACACAACTTACATCTCTCTGGGCCTCAGTGCCCCACCTGTAAAATGGAGATGATAATGCATTCTTCCTCTTGGAGTCCCTTTTCTGTTTAGCTTATTAGCTGTTCATGGCGGACACTGTTTCCTATTATGTGTTTATACAGCATCCAGGACAACGGGGCTGTGATCTCAGCTGGGGCCTTTAGGTGCAACTGTAGTATAACATTTATTAGAGAGGAGCACCAGATTCCTAGGGCCCCAATCCTCATTCTGGTTTCCATTGGAATAGCTGATGGCCTCTTCTTCTGGCAGCCAGACCAATGGCTGCTTCAAATGTACTAATGCTGAGTAATCATCCAGCACCAGCAGGCCCAAACTGATCACTGGGAATTTATGGGGAAGCAGCTATGCCACAGTAATGAAGAACAGAATGGAGACTAAGGCTTTCCACATCTATGAAGTAAACAAGAAGTGGGGGGGAGGGGATGCTGTGAAAAGTGTGTGAGAGAGATTTTTTTATCTCTAAACAGAACAAAAGGCTAATGAAAGAAGTAGCCAGCAAGTAGGACTGCTACTTCTGTTATTTAAGACATTCCAGCATTTCACATTTGCAAAGATGCACATCTGTGTAATTCAAATATTGTAGGTTAATTGCTTATTGTATTAAATTATTTCTGATGAAAAGAAAAAAAAATCCCTCTACATCCCATTAAGAGATGTTGCTTTGTCTTTTATTAAGATGCTAAGCAGAATCCCAGACTGCAACCTTTTCCCATTGAATAGCTGCACTTTCCTGAAGTCAGCTTGGTAATAAGGCCAGGCTACAAAATTACACCTTGATTGCAGAGGAGCTTTCCTTGATGTATGCATTGCCACTACAAATGAGTAGTTTGTTACTCATTTACACTTGAAATGTCTTTGTCTAAACTAAGCTGAAAAACAAATATCGTTTCTACATTGCCTGCCATGTAAATGCTGCTCAGTAGAGGCCACTATTAGACTGTGCTGGTAACTTTAAAAGGAAAAGTAGGTGCAGTATTTAAAGAAAATATATGTTGCACTTTTCTCATCTTTACTAGTCAAAGTCTCAAAGAAACAGGCAGCCCCTTTAATCTGCTCTTGATTTTTAGTCATGCATCAGTGTTTTTATTTTCAGTGTTCTCTGTTTCTTTATATTGACTGGTTAAGTCCTTTAACTGTACAAGAAAACAGTAACTATTGTGGTAATAAGATATCATTGGCAATTCAGATATCTTGGATGCAGAGTGGATAGGATGAATAAAGGCCAGCTGATATAAATCAGTGTAGCTTCACTGACTTCCATAGTGATTTACACCATCTGAGGATCTGGTTTTCTCCTCTCTCCCAAGATATCCATTGATCAGTACTGGTAACTGTAGCAACGGGATGGCTTAGATTTAGGTTTTTAAAAAATGTATATAACACTGAATAGCAAGAGAGAGAGAGAGAGATATTTAGCCTTAATGCAAATGGATACAATGTGTACTAACTTCAGTGAAGTTAGCTTACAACAAGCTAAAATCAGTCCAGAGAGAGGAATGAAACACACATTTTTTTTTTGGTTTTGTTTTTTCCCCCACTCTTTTGATCTCATTTTTTCCCCTAAAGGGAATATCTTTTTTTCCTTCACAATTAAAAAAAATAGGTGAGTGCTGCTCTAATGCCATTAAACCGCTCTCATTTCATACTCCAAGAATGTTGCACATTTCTCACTAGTCACGGATAATTCAGGCAGTGATCTTCTTTGTATAAATCCATGACAGGAAAATCAGATGCAATAGAGGTTGAGCAGACTGTTGTTACTGGGGTATGTCATGAAATGATGGAGATGTGTCCAAGTTAGACAGTGAAATCTGTCAGTTTTGCAATTTTTTTTCCCATTTGAAAAGTGCAGAGAATGTAAACCAGAACGACAAGGATCTGTGCCCACTCTTTGCAGAAATACTGTTGTGTTGAATGGAATTTTCTGGTTAGTATTTGGTACAGTGATATGGTAGTTGTTATTAATTATTATTATTATTTGTATTATGGTAAATGTCCCGAAGAAGATTGGGACCTCACTGAGCTAGGTCCAGTGCAAACACATCATAAGAGACAGTCCCTGATCCAAAATGTTTACAATCTAAGTTAAGAAAACAAAGGGTGGTAGAAAGTAAGTATTGCTACCCCATTTTACAAATTGAAATCTTAGGCACAGACAGTTTAAGTGACTCGCCTAAAGTCCCTCGGGAAATCAGACCAGGGAATTGAACCCAGCTCTACTGAGTCCCAGCCCAGGGCAGCCTTCTTTTGGTTTTGGGTGATTTGTAGTTCCTCTCTTTCCTTGGCAGCAATTACAAAACAGAAAAGAACCTTGCCTTGAGAAATCTTTGGAAATGGCCTTCCAGCTTTCCTCTTACCTCTGAGGAATAGCATGAAGTACAGCTGGGTTGGAATATTCATACCTCTCAATGGTAGTCAAAAGTGCTCTGCTGGTGTGGAGAAAGTTCCATCAAAGCCATTGATACAAAATACCCATGAATCACCTTTTTGTGTGCAGTATCTAGTAACCTTATGATGATTACATTCAAGGGCACCATTCCCAGTTATCACAGTCTTTACCAAAGTAAGGCCAGGCATGTGTCTTTCAAACAAGAGACAAAATGGCTTTAGGAGGGAAGGAGTCCTCAAAAGTCAAATATATACAGAGACAACTGAGGATATGTTGTTTTGAGGTAGTTGGAGTTGGGGGATGAGGCACTATGGGGCAGAAGATCGGTGGTCTTTATTCAGAGGTCATCCTCCTTGTTTAACCAGAAATCATACTTTTCCAGGAACACAGAATTTTGTAAATATTCTTAAATTTGTGGCTTACTCTTTCATTTCTTCACCAATATTTCCTGTTTTAATCCTCATCCTTCTCAGAATGCTTTTACACATTACTATCTTTCTTCCTCTGCCGTTCATTCCCTACTCATATCTATCTACCTTCTTTATTCCTGCAATTGCTTTTTCTTCTTTTTGTTTTTTCACTCCACCCCTTCCATCTTGAGTAATGTTTAAAAAACCCTGTAAACAGGCAACTGACATTGGAACCTGGCCACTTTACTCCTTTCCAAGCCCTGAACAATTGCTTTGAAACTCAAAGCCTGTCAATATCTGGGAAGGGAAGTCAGCACTTCACAAGGAATTTTTCCACACTGAGGAATAGGGTTGCCAATTGCCACAGAGAAACCGAATTTCCAGTGCCTAAACAAATAAAGGAGGATGGCCTTGGATATTTAAGAGACATTGATATTTTTCCTCCCATTTCAGAAGCGATCCCTGCAAATCAGAGTTGATGCATATTGGCAAAGGAATGAGATGGAAACACAATACGGACAGTGCCTGAGTTGTATTCATTCTGTGCATAAACAGGAGAACTGTGTCGCTAAGCCTGCCAGCCTTTCATCTTCCTGAAAATTCATTTCACTTAGGATTTGCTTAAACATTGTCTAGATAGACAAGGGAGTGAGGGGATATCTTTTATTGGACCAACTTCTGTTGGTGAGACAGATGCAGAGCTTTCAAGCCACATAGAGCTCTTCTCTTGAAAGCTTGTCTCTCTCATCAACAGAAGTTGGTCCAATAACAGATATCCCCTCACCCACCTCATTTCTCTAATATCCTGGAATTGACATGGTTAAAAATACACTGCATACAAATTGTCTGGATAATTGAGTTATCATCCTGAGGTGACTTCAGCTCAGAAACTTTATGGTCAGATTTGGCAGAGCTAATCAGGAAAACTTCCTGTCAAAGCCATTGTGTTGCTGGTTCACAGAGTGCTGGACACTGTCCTGGTTACAAAGGAATGAGACTTTATTTTAATTGAATGGTGAACTAAATAAAGCAGAAAACTGTCTTATGGAATATTTTGGAGAAATCACCACTGCAAGAGGAACTAAAGTTTGGCAGTACATTTGTGGAGACCCAATACAAAGGGAGACACTCCTATTGTAGATACTCCAAAGCAGGTTAGATAAGACATTATGTAAGGGAATTAGGCAGACCCTGTTACTGATGACTAAGGGTCTGATCAGTAATTTGAATGGGCTTTGCTTTTCACTGTAATCAACTAGCAAAACAAGAAGAGAATGAGCCAATGGCAGCCTCTGTAACAAAGAATAATCAGGAAAAGATAAATGAACAACTCGTTCAACATGACAACATTGGCTGCCTTCTATACAGAATTACGCATCCTGAGACAAGACCAATGTTCTTTGCAGCACAAAGTGCAACTGAATGCCTTAAAGGAATGGAAAGCACTAAATGACCTTTCATCACTTCAATCACTAGACTAGTTAGGGAAATTTTTAATGAAGGTCATAAGATATAGGGAAAATATCATAGGTGACAGTGTAAACAGCACATCTTTGATTGTTACATGTTCTTTCTGATGAGGGCAGTTTCTTAAGATGTTCTTTGTCACTCGTGGCTGCTCTTTTCTTTCAATGACCGGCTTTACAGTGTATTACAATATAATAAGATTGGACTAGATCTGAAGATGTCAGATGATCATGAGTGGCTTTTCTTTCATGCTCTCTGTAGTGAATGAGATAATTTTTAAACTTTTCTATCTGTTGTTATTATAACACCACTTGAATTCTTTAACTCCATTCCAACAAAACAAGAGAAGTCACTGGCAGAATTGCTAGTGCAGTGGGTCTCAAAGTTTTGTATTGGTGACCCCTTTCACACAGCAAGTCTCAGAGTGCGACAGCCCTTCTAAATTAGAAACCCAATTTTTAAATATTAAACACTATTACAAATGCTGGAGGCGAAGTGGGCTTGGGGGTGGAGGCTGACAGCTCATGACCCTCACATAATAACCTTGTGACCCCCTGAGGGGTCATGACCCCCAGTTTGAGAACCCCCGTGTTAGTGCTTACAAAGGTTGCATGTGGCTTTTGGAACTGAGGGGCCATGAAAATAAATAGCAGCTTGGCCTGTACTCCGCCTTTTAAATGTGGTAGCCGTGCTGGATTTTTGTTGCAGGGTAATGTCAGGAACAGTGATCCAATTAGATCTCTAAGGCCTTGGCATAGCATGGTTGTTCCTTTAATGGGCGTTGGGCCTAGCCTCCCCATAACTAATCAGCTGCCTCGTGGCTGATGGTGTGAGGCTGGGGGGCAGGTAATAGCTTAAAGATCGCCTGGTCTTCGTAAAAGCCAGGAAGAACTTCAGTTGAGAGGGAGAGCTGCAGGAGGTGGGAAGGCTCCCACAGGAGACTCTGAGGGAAGGGGAAAGAACTCAGTTTATCTGTGACTATCAGATGGCTGGCCTGCAGATTGGAAAGCTGTAAGGAGCAGCCTAGGAAGGAGATGTGATCAGAGAGGCTCCTCTTGACTCCCAGGCAGATGGCCTGTGCAGTGTGAACCAGGAGGGAGCAGAGAAGGTCTTCTGCAGGAGTCTGGGACAGAGTGAAGTGAGGACATAATTGATACTTGTGTTATTAGTTTCATTTTAACAAAAAAGGGACTGAACATCCTGTGTTTGGGGAATGTTCTTTGGTGTATGGGCCAGTGAGAGAGCTCATCTGCTTCCATGCATAAATTTTAAAAATTTAAAACTTGTGGTCAGATGCCTTGCGGGCTCAACGTTAAGCATGTACTTAAATGTTTTGCTGGGTTTGGAGGCCTTTGTGCCAAATTCTGGACCCATCAATGTCAATGGCAAAAGGGCACAATTGGTCCCTTTGTACTTCTCTCTCACTTTTACTGCAGCCTAGAGAATTGTTCACTACCAGCGAGAATACTAGCAATAGAGGATGAATTGGAGGTCTGATTTTCAAAAGCAACAGCATTAGGGATACGGGTGCTCTTCTCATTTAGGATAATGGTCTCAGATGACCAGATTCACATTTACCCTATGGTGCCCTTATGCTACTCTGGTCACACCCACCTCAAGACACCCACTGTACCTTAACTTTGTAAGGTGCTAAGTTGGTTCTTTCCTAATGACTACAATGAGAACCAGTCTGCAGAGGCATAAACATTCAACATCTAAAAGACAATTTTCCAAGCAGAACGTGCATCTGATGAGCCATGTGGGAAAGCCACAGAGAAATGGAGTCATGTTTGCATTAAAAAATAAAGAGAATTCTTCACCACCTTGTTTGAATAGCGATGAAACATTTGCATCCTAGGTAATTTGGATGTTGGCAAAATAACCTTTTTTTTTTTGTGTCAATCTTCCAATTTAAAACATTGTCATTAGCTCAGAAAAGAAAAGAAAAGAGAAAGCAAAGTATATTTATTATTTCTTTACAGGTTCAGCAGGGAGCCAGTGATTTGTTTTTCAGACACATCACATTGTTATGTTACATGATGCAATATCATGAAAGGATAGGTCTTGAAAGATGAAAATGTGTCTCTCTGGGACAATCACTCACAGAAGTGTTCATCTATCAGTTTGCATAGTGTCTTTCATGCCAAACCACAGAAGCAGAAAGCCCAATATCTGTGATGCTGACTCTTACATTTTATGAATCAAATGTAAACATAAACAATAGGAGGCCTGGTCCAAAGATGAAATATATAAGCTTTGAGATGGTGCCATTAATATTCTGTGTTTCTCAGTGCATCCCTGACAAGGTCGTGTTACGCCTGGGACTACTGTTTCACAGTGGTTTCTGCAAACCTTTCCTTCAGTTTCTATCTTCTGAAGGTTCATTTTGTCTGCTTCCATCACTCTGCAAGATTTGCTATCAGTTGTGATACCAAATGAACCCACGTTGAATGCAAAATTCATTCTAAATGGTTGAGTTACTTCTGGCTCTGCACCGAAAACATTCAAACCCATTCATTTTGTAGGATTTCAGAACCAAAACCATAAATCAGTTGAAGATCACTGAAAACGGGGCCTGCATTAGTTCAGCATAGGGTGACCAGACAGCAAATGTGAAAAATCGGGATGGAGGTCGGGGTAATAGGAGCCTATATAAGAAAAAGACTCAAAATTGGGACTGTCTCTATAAAATTGGGACATCTGGTCACCCTAGTTCGGGAAGTTACACAAACCTTATCAAAACTGACAGAGAACCTGATTTACTCTGAATGAGTAACTGAACCTCAAAACGAGATTCAGGCAGAACGTTTCGCTAGCAGTAAGTGATGCAGGAGGGGCAGACAGAGTTGTGGGAAAGAGATTTTTATTGAACTTGCTGAGAGGGCAGTGTTTGTCCAAACAGCTTTTCTTCAGCTCCACGTATCACTTCAAACAAAGTCCCTCCTGAATTGGTCCTCTTTTTCCAGTCCCACTCATCATACCACAGAGAAGAAGATGGTAAGTAGTGCCTCCAAGGATTTTCAGTGGGTCTGCACAGCAGCTGGCTAAAAATACCCCAACAGCAACAATAAAAACCAAAGCCCCCCCCAACCCCCCCCCCCCAAACACACAACAAAACCACAGCACCAGATGAAAACATGAACATTTTCATAACATATTTTCCTGTTTTATTTGGAAAAAAAACATTTCAAACTGGAAATTTTCTGACCAGCTTTAGTAGGCACAAACTTTGGACTGATACAAAAGGCAGGCAACTGAAGAAAAAGGGAATACATGGGACATTGTTTCTGGGAAAAGAGTAGGTGCCTGATTCTCATTTACACTTAGTCCTCTTAACATTGCCAGGGTGGTGCAAAGAGGCCTTAGTGTGAATTAGAACCACGCCCCCAAAGTGTATCTGGTTTATCTGCTCATATTCTGCTCATATTCACCAGCCTTCATGGTGTGGTTCTGGATTTCAGTGTGAACTCTCCAAACATCGTGAAGTATGTTACCTTGCTGAATAGCTGCAGAGCTCTTCTTCTGTTAAGCCATTGTCCACACTACAACTTTAAACCAGGGATTTTATATCTGTTGTTGTTGTTATTATTTATTATTTTATTACAGTATCACTTAGGAAATCCAGTCCTGGACCAGGACCCCATTGTGCTAGACGTTGTCAATCCAGAACAAAAAGACAGTTCCTGCTCTAAAGAGCTTACCTTGATTATAGGCACAGTCAGCATAATTGGTTACAAGTGCCAATATGTGATGGGAGGGCACAGGTGCTCTGATACCATTATAAGAAACAAAATAGGATACAAATCCTACTGAAAGCTCATCATGCCCGTAAGTGTTCACAAACTCAATTCAAAGCTGTAGTGTGGACAGGACTTGCCTGCAAGTTTTTCAAGTAGTAACAGCCATGCCTATAATACTGTGTTGCCATCACTAGTGTGGTTTTATTGCAAATCTTGTGTTATTTCGTGCTTTTCTTAAAGCCTCAGCTCCTGCAGTCATGTTAATATGTGAGAATATCAGTTTTTTGGGGGAGGTTATTTTTGTTTTTTGGTTTTTTTTAAAGGTAAGTTTCTGGCCCTCATGGTTGTTGAGAAAAGCTTAAACACATTACCTGAGTGTCCCCCTAAACGTCCTAAAGGGTAACCTCCCCAACCCAAAATAAAAAACCAAACCCAGAAGATATATAAAAGCAAATGCTTTATTTTTAGCCTAGAAATCACAAGATTTTTAAAAATTTCATTATCTGGGGGGACCTGACATTTTTTAATGCTTGGGCTTTAAAACACTGATGATATTTGTTGGGTAAAAAAGTCTAATAAAGTGAGTCTTGTTTTCTGCATGTACCAGTGGCACCAGTGACTCAAATGCCTGGGAAACAGTCATGTAAAGTGTAATCACACAGTGTAGGGTGTGGCTTATTCAAGTTGCTCAGTCACTTCAGCTGAGACTGCTTACCAACAGGAGATAGTGTTTGGCCTTCACTGCACCTGCCAAACAAAGCTGACATGCTTAAGAGGTGCCTGAGAGCATGAACCATGATGTGTTTAGTGATTCAAATCTCAATGTGTGTGGAAATTCAAGGAGATGTAAGGAAATGGGTCATTGTCGATAAATGAAAACCAGCAGGGAACTGCAGGAAATCACTGAAACAGCAAGTACCTGTTACTGTGTAAATATTCTGCATTAGTACAGTTGACTGGTATGAGTAGATGTGGCTCTCCTGATTTTTTTTCTTCTTCCTGGACATTTCCTGAATATCTGATGCATGTACTCCAAAGGCATTTAGCTCTGTCACATATCTGGGCTGTGTGGTATGCAACTCCATGTGGCCAGGCCACATATATTTTTCAAAGGGAAGAAAACTTTTACACAGAATCTTGACTCAGAAGTTCTGAGTCAGCAGTGTGACTAGCATGCACATGTGCTACATGTTTTCTAATGTCTCCATCGGTAGTTATCTGTGAGCAGCATCTGCAAAAAAGTAGTTCATTGATAACTTTCTTCATATCAGCTGGATACACTCTGTTATTCAAGCACAATACATGTTAAAGTGGGGAAGAAATTGATGAAAGAGTTTAAGACAATCTCACCATCAGAGTATGACGTTCCCCAGAAGACTTGCAAAGGGCTTTAAACAAAGAAATCTGGCCTTGAGCAGAGGGCCAGATCCACCAGTTATCAAACTAGGGAGTGATTGAGACAGAAGGGGTGCATGGGCCTTTTGCCAGCCCTGTGCACAGGGATTGAATTTCACCCAATATATGTATGTAACATGCCAGGGAATATCAACAGCTATCGTTGTTGTGTCAGGATCAACCAAAGGTCACCCCATCTTGAAAGATGGGGATCTGGACTACAGCGACAGATCAGGGAAAATAGACTGCTGTAGATTGCAGGCTCTGGGTACTGTGTTCTATGTTGTTTCAATGAAAATATATAATTGTTCATATAAGCTCCCTGGGCCTTACTGACAAGAACAGCATGTATCCTATTTTCATGTTCAGATCTCGCTGAAAGCCAGTGCCACCTGGCATAGATTCCATTCTGAAATTCTGAGGTTCCACCATTTAACTCTCACAAGCCTTGGACTTACTGCATCTTAAGTTTTTCCTCTTTTTAATTATCTCGGTGCAAGCTGATTCCTTAAAACTTTCCTTGTCCGCATACTACAGGCATCGGTTTCAGGGGAGTGCTGGACACACACTGAATAGTACAGCAGATAGCGACGTTCTCAGAGAGAGACACTGCATTTTTGTGATTAGTCTGAGGCAGGAGCTTGGCGTGGGTGGATAGGGTGTAGAAAATGACTTCCCATTCCAATGCCCCATCCCTTGTGCCCTACCACAGAGGCCAACAATAGACATTATCCTTGTGCAAGGATCTAGCAAACGTAGTATGGACAGATGAGGTTGTTGCAATGGCCATGTCCCAATTTCTGGTCTGGCAGGCAGAGCTGGACTGCTCACCCTTTCAAAGAGAGATAGAATCAGAACTGGAAGGATGTAGCAGAGGTCACTCTGACTTGTGCTTTCTGGAAGTCTTGGAACCAATTTACCTAAGTCAGGATTAATGCCTCTGCACTGATTTTGAGGCAGCATGCTGCTGCAGCCCTCTGACTAGAAGCTTGTTGCTTCACAGCCACAATCTAGCTGTAACCAGAGAGATGGATCCTAACTTTTGTCATTGAGGTCTTCAGAAACAGGGATTGGAATGGAAACATATTTTTGTGACTGTGGAGTCGGCTCTGTGACTCCGTGAGGAGGAAAAGGTGTCGTTTTGAAAGGGATCTCTGTTAACTTTGCATTACAGACCTGGCTTCACACAGTGGTATTGAAGCAGCAGCTGGAAGTAGGAGGAAAACCCATCATGTATTCTCTTTCTAGTGTGCTGTTTTGTCTTTTGGGCTTGTTAAGATATTTTCCAACAAGCCCTTCTATAATATATCTGGTTCCTCAGCCCAGAGGCCATGGTAGCCCACAAGGGCAGCTGTGCCATTGAAATAAACTGATAGCGTCTTGATAACAAATATGCCTTTTTATATCTCATCTGAAGTCCTCGCAAATAAACTGGCATTTGCGGTGATATCTGATCCAACATAACAGTTAAACCCCAAATGAACTGTCTACTGAACTATCCTGTTTGGCAACTGTGCTGCAGCTATTTATGTAAACAACCATCAGGATGTTCTCTAAGCAGTTTAAACAAGGAGAAGGAAGGGTCTTACAACCCTTATTTGAGCTATGGCTGAAGGCATTTAACAGAAACTGGAGCAAAATGTGAAGACTAAATTAAAGAAGGAAAAGGTCCATAGACAAATAGCAAGAACCCTCTGGCTATCTGGGGAAGAAAGACACATGTGTGCAACACAACATGCATATGCATAAAAAGAAAACTTGCTGTTCCTATCAAGCCAATATTTCCAACTGTATGTTCAAATCATTATTAGGAATCTTTTAGTAATCTAGTTGAAATGCCAATGCATATTTGAACCCAACAGACGGCATATGTTAATATGTTTTAATATGTTATTAAACACTTACCCCCAAACTACTATATTAATGTCTCACTGGGAAAAACAAAAGTACAGTTCTCACACTTAAAAAAACCCAAATAAAAACAAAACAAAAAACCCGCTAAAACATAAGCCAACAAGAATCTAAGTTAAACCTATTCAAATGCCATCTCAAATGACCTTTACACCTAGGTCTTAATATCAGTTTTACAGAAGGGTAAATAAATAATGTAAATGATGTCACCAATGTAGCATGGCAAGTCAGTGGTAGAAATGGTACTTGATTTGATCCTCTGCTTTACCTAGTTGACCATCTTCTTTAGATGATCAAGCGACAAGCAGGAAGTTACTTTAACCATTAGTGAATTATGGGAAATTAAAATGTCAGGTTCTCTTCAAATTGGAAGTTCATGAAACTGACTCTCTTTTACGCCTCTCTATATATGCACATTCACAATCCCACATCCCCACCCACCATCACTAAATGCTGTAATCATCCATCTCCAGTCGGTTAAATTCTCTCATCCAGTGCACACACAGTTGGTCCAGTGCCCTGCTTTGAGCAGGGTGTTGGACTAGATGACCTCCTGAGGTCCCTTCCAACCCTGATATTCTATGAAGTTAATGGGAGCCAGATGTGCAGGTCTGAGGACTGAATTTAGTCTATGGACAGAAAAGTTCAGAATGCCTAAGCGGATCAATCCTGCCTAGAAATAAGTGTCAAAAACTTTCAACAATGTCCTGATAAAAATGTGCTTTCATGGTTGCCTGAAGTCTTTAAGGACCTTATCCAATGTCCATTAAATGAAAGATTCCCATTAACTTTAGCAGCACTGGAAATTGCCCAAATTGATTTCCTGGCCTACACATGTTTTCTCACCACTTTTTCCTCTTCAGCTGCATTCAGATATCCAAGAGAGTCTTTTTAACAGCAGCTGGTTGCTTCACTTCAGTTCTCCTTCTTAAAGCCATTTTCAGTCATTTACAACATTTTTAAAGGGATATCAAAGGGAACTTCAGACAACCAACTGTGCAAAATATTCTTGCTACATATGCAATAATGTTTGGAGTGGTAAAAATTCAAACATTTCCCCTGTCTTTCCCCAGTACATCCTATATTTATGTTGGATGTGTGAGGCTCAGCTCTATTGGCTCAATGTCTAATGCATTTTGTATATACGGCATTATGGAAGCCTACAAAGTAGTTATCTAGCTGTGCAATAGCTTGCTATTTCTTTTAGATACCTGGTCATGAGTCTGCAGCATGCTGTGAATGGAAGGGAAATGGATGGAATAGAGGAATTTTAATGGTGGCAAATGAATTGCACTGAAAGTTTGAGCTTGTCAGTGCAGAAACGCATTGGACCAGATTGTGGTAACCTTACTCACAACAAGAAGCGCTTTGCACCACAAGTAGTCCTGCTGCTGGTAATGAGAGTACTGGAGTAGTAAAGTTCTACTCAATGTGAGAAAGGTATCCCAGTGTGTGCCTTAAGGAGCAGCTAGCCATTTGTGTACAGAATGGTTTTCTCGCAGATAAAAACGACTTACTAAGTGGATTAGTCTTTGGGGCTGGGGGTCATGCGGAATGTGCGGGTCTTAGCTGCCTTTTTTAGATATGAAAAATGAATCTGTTTGTTGCTTTTCTTCTTTTTTACAAAAATGAAAGAGAATCCCATGTCACTCAGTCATGTCACTTAAACCACCTTCTCTAGAGTGTTAATTTCATGCAGAAAGAACCCCAAAGGAACCCTCTGACATGAGCCTTTTAAAGCCTGTTAACATTTCCAGCAAAACCATCTGTGAGGGCCCCCACTTGGAGTTCACTGTTTGAACGGGTTTTTAAATATCTCATGGCTTCAGCTGCTTTCTGACCTCCACAGTTTGTTTTGTACAGGAAGTTTGGAAGGAACAAAGATGTGACGTACTGCCAGTCTGTCAGACCTGCAATGTTGTGATCTCCTTTGAAGCAGCAGGATTACAAAGTGCTTTGATGCAATGGTAGATCAGTGATGAATACAGATTGGGTAGTGGCAATATGGTTTAGTTTATTTGCTGTAGAAACATCTTTTTTCTTAGCAGGCCTTTCCTCTTTGAAACAAGAGAAATAGATACCTTTTCACTAATAATACGCTGGCCTGCCCTGAATAACAATGAGATGTGAATTAAATGGTCCTGGAATATACTTACCTCTTGCAATACTAATGTGATTGGAGTACATTCCTTGTGGTTGGTCACTGACATTTGGAATAAAGCAGAAATAGGGTTTCATAACGTGACTCTTATGGCATGCAATTTGGTGCAGCCCCTCCCCGTATGTACACATTGGAACACTAACACCTGCATACATGTGTGATAGATTCAAACAACTACGCACACGGGAAAGGAGATTGTTCACACACACACCTTCTATTTGAACAAATGTGTAGAAAGTCTGTTAGCTCTATGTGCACGTGTTAGAATATTTCAGCTGTGTGGGATGCTGCTAGTGCCTCACAAGCGTGTGCACAGAACTGGAAACTAGCTTTAAACCCCCCTCCATCTGTTGCTCTCATATTGTTGTTGTTTATTATTAATGATATTACAGTAGTTCCTAGAAGTCTCGGATCAGGGCCTGATTGTGCTAAGTACCATACACACATAGACACCACTCATCCAGAGAGCTTACACTATAAAGGTACAAGTATGATGGGGTTTACAGACCCCACACAGAGATTAACGGAATGACCCCGGAGCAGTACAGGCCAAGAGGGCCCCACTCCTCAGCGGGGCGTACTCCAGATGGACAATCTGCTCAGACAGGGACTCTGACAGTCAAGCTGGAGGAGAGAGTGAATGTGAGGCTGTCCAAAGGGAGGATGCCAGTTTATAGCTTGTGGGGACAGAGTGATTGATCCACAGGACTGTGGGGAAGACCCCAACTCAGAGTAGGGGCCTGGCCTGCTTCCCTCCCCTGCTGCCTGCTGAGGGAGAATAACAGAACACTGGGGAGAGAACTGGGGAACACTTATTTGACCAACTGAGCTGCTGAGACGGGCTGGGAACTCCTCACTGGGCAGATGGGGGCTGTGATCACACCCCAAACTGAAGAGAGAACAGGGAGGTAGGAAGCAACCCAGAGGAGACTTGTCAGATGTACCAGGAAGAGGCAACTGAGACACTCCTCGCCTCTCCTCCTTGGGCCCAGGTCCCCTTACTTTTTCCACCACTACCGCCATGCTGGGAGAACTATGCCACACTGGGGAATGACACACTGCAGCTTGGTCACTAGGCCCGTGGACTGTCAGGCTAGCTCATCCCAGTACTGTAGGGGTGAAAGTCCTCTAGAGCCACGGCTTGCCTACTAGGCCTGCTGGTCTCTGAGTGACATCTGCTACAACAAGACAGACAAAGGATGGTAGAAAGTGAAATACTAGTATCCTCATTTTACAGCTGGGATCAGCGGCAAAGTGAGATTAAGTTATTTGTCCACGGTCATGTAGGATGGTTTGTGTCAGAGTCAGGAATTGAGCCCAGATCTCCTGAGCCCTACTTTTGTGCCTTAAACACAAGACCATCTTTCCTCTCTCCTGCACGGACTGTTATATTGTGGTGATGAAGGATGGCTAGTTTCCCATGTAAAACTTGTCCATTTCTGATTTGCTGTGGTGAACGTTTATGGCCATTTTTGAGGTGCTTTCAGATGCTTGAGAACTATATTCTTGATGTTTATGGGGAGGAGAGTTTCCCAAATGTTTGGGCTAATTCAGAGCATATGCCATGAAAGGCTCAAGGATCCTTCAGGAAAATGTGTTATCATATATATACATGTAAATTAACTTGCAGTTATTATTACTACTAGCACAATATTTATACTGTATTGTATTTTGTAAGCTTTAGGTTTAGCTCATCAAGTCCAGGCCATAGAAACTTTTTTCAAAATTCTTGTACAGTCACAATATATCAGTGTTTAAAGCTACAAGTAGCAACATGGTATTGAAATCCTTACCATATTGAACTATATGTATATATATTCAGAAGTATGGTTATGGTAGGCATCACCAGCAGGTGCTTATTTAGACATAGTCTGCTAAATTCTTTGTCTCGGCCTGTGAGCAAGTTTTGACTGTTGGGAAGAGATGCTGGCTGTGTTGTTAGCTTTGCATTATGCAAGGTTTTGGTGTAGAGGCAGTTTGGTGGGAGAGGGACCTGTGTGAGCAGCAGGGAAGGTTGCGCTGTGCCTTGGGTCAGATTGGAGTTATTTCTGGAGATAGAGATGTTTCTGGGAACCAGGCACTGGTATAGGGCTGAGATTATTCCTGGGGGAAGGGATTGCTCTGTATAATGTTTGACCATCTCATTGCAGGATTGGTGTTTAGGGTTGCCAACTCTCTAATCACACAAAACTGAACACCCTTGGCCTGCCCCCTGCCATGCCCCTTTCCCAAGTTCTTGTCCCTGCCCAACACCCTGCTCACTCCATCTCCCCTCCCTCCATCACTCACTCTCCCCCACCCTCAGTCACTTTCACCAGGCTGGGACAGAGGGTTGGGGTGTGGGCTTCAGAGTGGGGATGGGGATGAGGGGTTTGGGGTGCAGGAGGGGGCTTTGGGCTGAGGCCGAGGGGTTTAGACTGTGGGAGGGAGCTCAGGGCTGACGCAGGGTGTTGGGGTGTGGGAGGGAGTGAGGGCTCTGGCTGGGTGTGTGTGTGTTCTGGGGTGGGGCTGGGGATGAGGGGTTTGGGGTGCAGGAGGGGGCTCTGGGCTGGAGCAGGGGGTTGGGGTGTCATAGGGGATGCGGGCTCTGGGAAGGAGTTTGGGTGTGGGAGGGGGTTCTGACCTGGGGAAGGGGGTTGAGGTGTGGGAGGGCTTTGGGGTGCTGGCTCCAGCTGGGCAGGTTTACCTCAGGAGGCTCCCAGAAGTGGCCAGCATGTCTGGCTCCTAGGCGGAGTCGTCAGGGGGCTCTGCGAGCTGCCTGTACCTGTAGACGCCACCCCCGCAGCTCCCATTGGCTGTGGTTCCTGCTGCACCACTGACTGGACTTTTAGTGGCCCGGTCAGACCAGAGCCATCCGGGTCCATTTTCAACCAGGAGTTTCTGTCCAAAACCAGACACCTGGCAACCCAACAGCTGTCTATGTGTAAATAAAGCAAGTTACACTTCTAAGATACTCATACTCCATGTTAGTGATTTCTCCTCCATTTTGTAGCTGACTTGAAAGGCCCTGGACATCTGCTACCACTACCCAAAAATGCGGCAGTGGTCAGAATGGGACATTAGGGATAGAAGAAGGGGCAAAACCATATAGGTCAGATCTTGTGCTGGTGCAAATTGGGGTTTACACCAGCTGAGGACTGGCTCCATATTTTAATATTACTCTCTATCTAGCTAATAGAGAGACAAGGTGAGTGAGGTAATATCTTTTATTGAACCATGTTCTGTTGCTTTACCTTGATGTGACATTGGATATGTCATTAACATACTGCAACGGCTTGAGGAAGACGGCAGCCAAAGTCAGTACTCGGAAAACCTGCTCAGAAAATTGGCCAGTTCAACCTGAGGTGTGAGTGCCTGGACGCTTCGAACATCCCCTCTGCTAGTCAACAGCAGAGTCTGGTGTTTCTCATCTCACACGAGGCTGGTCGATGTAGAGTTTAACAAGATATGTGTATTGTTACCGGGACTTTACGTGCAAATCTGTTGCCATGGCTACTGATACTTAGTGACATAGCACCACCCCACATTCGCTGTGAGGCCTCTTTCATGCTCAGCGGCGGCTACAGGCACCAGGGTGGCAAGCTGCAGGGGGCGCCCTGCTGGTCCCTGCGAGGGCGGCAGGCAGGCAGCCTTTGGCGGTGCTCCTGAGGGAGGTCTGCTGGTCCCACGGATTTGGCGGTAATTCGGCAGCGGGTACGCCGAAGCCGCGGGACCAGCAGACCTCCCACAGGCAAGCCGCCAAAGGCTGCCTGACTGCCGTGCTTGGAGCAGCAAAAATGCTAGAGCCGCCCCTGCTCATGCTGCTGGCCAAGATCCTTGAGAATAGCGACCTGCCTTTGTATACAGACCTCTTCAACCACTTGCCTGCTCACCTGTCTTCTAGATGCCCTTTTATGGTCATTTACAGTGGCTGATTAGTCAGTGGGTCAACGGGGCCCATGCCCAGGGGCCCCAAACAATTGGGGGCCTCCAGAAAAATGGGCACCCTGGTTCCCCAACCCGCTCTGCCTGTCTGGCACTCCTGTCCAGCAACACCCCAACCCCGCTCCCTGGCAGGAACATGGACAGGTGGGGTGGGGCTTTCCCTGAACAAGTGTCGGACTGGCTTTGAGAAGCACTGCAATAGAAGGTATTACCTCGCTCATCTTGTCTCTTTCATATCCTGGGACAAACATGGCTACAGCAACACAGCAAACAACAATGGAAGCTAGCTAGCTAATAGTGATTTATGTAGAATTAAACTCCACTTGCGTAAGTTGTTTATCAGTTGCTCTATAAATTTAATAATCATTTAGTGTGTTGATGAGTCACTACTGGCTGAAAACATTACTAGTTCTTTTATGTGTGCAGGTGTTTTTGCATTACCGTAGTAGGACTTCAGGAAATCAACAAGTCTCTCATATGACATTTTTTATTTCCTGTGAAAGATTTGTGCAAATCATGAAAACAAAATAAATAAAAGCATTTTCTCTTCTGATCCCAAGCAAGCAAACAAGTAAGCAAGTGGGACTGGGATAGTCAGCAGGTGATATTGTAAAATGCAAAATCTTTATATTGGTGCTTTACTATTAAGTAAAGAGCACAACCAATAGGGGTGCTTATTTGAATATATTGAGCCAGATCCTCAGGTGATGTAAATCAGTATAGCTCCATCAAAGCCAATGGGGCTATGCTGATTTACACCATCTGAGGATCTGACCCAATACTGTGAGTTCTCAAAAGCACGGAATATCATATATCATTGCATTTAAGCCTTGGGGAGTGAATTTCCAAAGGTGGAGGCTCCAGTCTGTGTACTCATGAATGCATGTACAATTATGGTATTTGGAAATGGGAGCATTTGCTTAACAGCTTGAAAGTGGAAATATATTTGAATGAAATTGGTTCCATTTTCTTCTAAAGATGGTGCGATTTTCTTAAATTTTGAAATTTCAGATATCTTTGGGAGCAAATGAATTTGCATAAAATGCATAGAGTGTTGCAAGAACCATTCAGCAGCATACACAGCATCTTAGCTTGGGAAGCGGAAAAATAAGAAACAGTGAGACACAATTAGCTTCCTGAGGCTGCCCCTCTTCACTGTGTCCAAACATAGCCCAGAATCAGGACCATGGTATTCTGTCACCGGCTGGCTTAGCTCCATATTCTGTTCTCAGTTACACCTGTGCAGTGGGGTGATTTCAATGATCTAGGTAAAGGCAGAATTTGGCTCCCAGAACTTGCAAGCTGTGTACTTCTCCTCAGTTCTAATTCATTCAATCATTCTCTTTTCCATTTCACTTTGGCATCAATGTAGGTGTTACCAGAGCCATCTTAAATTGTGCATCTGCCAATCCCAGAGTAAAGCAAACGCCAGTGTCCCCTAGGTATGCCGCTTCTGCGTGGAAGAAATAATTGAGACACCATATGCTGAGGACTTCAAAAACCATACATCCACATTTTGCTCTCAAACTATAGCATGTGACTGCAAGACTTAGGCAATGGTCTATCATGTAATCCATTCTGAAAGATGCTTCTTGTTACTATTTTTTCTTTTCCTGTTGACAGCTCTGTTATTCAGTATGTTCTCATTAGAAAAATCAAATCAACAGCTATTTCTAACAACATAATGGAAAGTGAACAATCCCATTTGTTTCATGAGATTCTGACTACTCATACCTGCTCTAGGCTGGCATAAAGTTTCACATTAAGATGCTCCTTAAAATAACCATTCTGTTGATCCGTTTATGCCTGTGTTGGGGTGTTCACCACATATCAGCCTGGACAGGGTTAGTGTGGCTAAGAAAATGTTCTGTAACCTGATAGGCCACACCTGAAGAAGAGTTAGGCTTGATAGGCAAGCATGACTGAGGATGAAGCCCAGCTGGGTAGCAGCAGGCAGGGCTGCTCTAAGGCCAGGAAATGAGGCCAAAAGGGGTTGCAGTATGGATGCCTGCAGTCACTCATTGGGATTAGAGAAGGAAAAAAGAGGAAAGTCAGGGAGTAGAAGTCCTGGGTTCCTGGTCCTAAAGGAAGGGTTTACCCCCGGGGGGCAGACAGGGGTGGAGAAAGAAGCCTGATAGAATAAGAAGCAGCCCAGGGAAATGGCAGCAGGGTTTTGGGATAGAACAGACTTGGGCTGCTGAAAGTAGGGTCCTTGGGCTGGAAGCTGGAATATTAGACAGGCCCAGATTCCCCTACCCACATACTGGGGGTGTGGCATAGCCCTGAGTTGGAGGAGTGCCGGGAACAATACCTGTCAGCCAGTCCAGTGAGACTTTGAGTACCCTGGAAGGGGAAACCACATAGTGACCTGGCCGGAGGGCTGAATCGCAAAGAGAGAGAACTGCAACTCCTGACGTGTGAGAAGAGCCACAGCGTGAACGAGAGACAGAAGGGGGCATCAGACCGAGCGAAGCGAGTCCCCAGACGCAGCCATGAGGAGGCACCTGAACGGTGAGCAAACCCCATGATGATGCCACCCATGCCACATTCTGTCTTGGATATGTACCGGAACTTATTTTCTCCTTGCACATTATTCATATTGAGGGCAATTATGATGCAGGGCAAAATCGAAAGCCAGTGCAAGTGTTTGTAGGATTTAAAGTTGGTGTTTTCTTAAAAACAAAACAAAACAAAAAAACTCCACAGCAACAGCCCAGATTGTATTTTCTGTCACTTTTCAAGAGCCCCCTTGCTGGTGTGTGATGTGAACAGGTCTTGCTGCTGCTCATTCAAGCTCAGGCTGGATCAGAAATTTGTGAAGTAAAATTTCTAGTCTGGGTCTGAAATGTTAGCAGGACTGCAACAATGTTTGGAGAAGTCACCCTGCTCTGAAATGACAGTGGGAGGGCAGCAGAAAGGAAACCACATTTCTCCTCATTCCAAACCAATGAGGTGGTGTGTGTGGGTTGTTTTTTTTTAAACAAAATGCATGTCACAGCTTGGCAGACGCTGACTATGTCCCTGTGTGGAGACAGTCACGGCTGGAAGCTGGCTGCCACCGTCAGAGGATGTGACCAAAACAATACGCTTTTCTCTTTTATTATTTTTTCCCCTCTCAGAACAACTCCTAGATGAGTTCTGTGTAGTGTCAGGCGGAGGGGAAGGGAGGCAGATGGTCTGACAATGGGAAAACTGTCTAGTTTAGCACTAATTAAAATGGGACTCGAGATCCACGTACTCCAGTGAAACAATAAACTGGAAATGCCTGGACCAAAGCAGGTCAACTGGTAACCTTTTGAGCATTACAAATCTACACAATAATGGCTTTGCTCTCTCATTTAAATATACATCTATAGCCCCTCCATGCTCCCCATTCAGGTCAAATCAATGATGGTTCTAGGTGGAAAAAACATTTTAAATAACACTCATATCCAGAATAAAATATCTTTCTGATAATTTTATTGCAGGACACAAAACATTAGTAGTCCAAAAGGAAGAGCAGATTTATCGTGTTGCTACATCTTTCCCATAATATCCTGCTTGTACACGTCCCATCATTAGACAGTGGTTGAGTTCCTGGGTTGCCATAAGCTTGAAGGAGTTACTGGCTTTGTGCACTGTTCCATGTGGGCTCTTTCTGTTCTGTTGGAGGACAGTCCCATGGATCTGTGACTACACTGCTTGGGGGGCGTAACAGCCCTGGGCCTCATGCAACTCAGAAGATGCCATAGTGGCTAGGAAAGAAAGAATCCATTTCTCCTGATCCCTGGGAATCTTCTCACCACATAGCTCTGAGCGAGGTCTGACATACGGCCCTTAGACATAGGTGCCAGTTTTATTGTGAGGGAGGGAATTTTGACTGAGAAGACGCTAGGCTTCACTCTTACTTTTGTTAGAAAGAACTTGAGCTTCTAGACGTGAGCATAAGCAGGCTTAGTTTAAAGCGTCTCATTTGAAGGACACTGCTTCTAGCTTGAAGCATGTTTGTTAAAGTCGATCTACCCAGCAGGAAAGAGTTGTGACTCTTGGTGCAGACAGGAGAGGCTACGTAAGAGGAAGAGAAGACAATTGAAACAGGCTATTGCCCACAGGCTGCCCTTTCCGGTGAAAAGGAGAGAAGTGTTTCTCTGCATCTTCAGAAATGGAAACATAGCTGATCCCCCCCACAAGTATTGACTGAATCCCTGGGCACTGTAAATGACTTCAATTAGTTAGAAGCCAGCGAGTTTGAATGTGCCACAGTTTGGTTCTAATAAGTTAAAAAGTTCAAAGAGTAGATTATTTGAGGTTAGAAACGAGGCACAAGCAATTGTCATGTGATCTATTCCCAATATATCCTAATGGGTGGCAGGATCCGTTAATGTATTACATTGACAACATGTCTTCTGCACACAGGAGATGGGCTTTCCCGGAAAATAGAATACTTTCCCAGTAGCATTTTAAAAGAAATAAATAAATCAGTATTTTAAAAAATTGTTTTTTTAATCCACCCCTACTTCTAAAAATATTGTTATTCTAACACTCCTCTCTGCAGTGGAAGGGGAGAGTGAATTTATATTCATTCCATCTAAATCATTACAATTTTCTGTGATGACCTGTCTTTCTTCCTGTGGCGTAGGGCTTCCCTCTGTACTTTCATTGTCAGTGCTGTCCACCTCTTTCTCTTGGTATCTATTCATGAATAATTTTTAATGCTTCTCTATGGTATTCATCACCTTAGTATCTGAGCACTTCTTTAACATTTATCAAATTGATCTTCACATCCCCTCTGTGGGAATAATTATAATAGCAGGAAAGTATTATTCTCATTTTACAGATGGGGAACTGAGGCACAGAGCGATTACAGGCCAGATCCACAAAGGGATATAGGTGCCTAAAGCCCAGGTTTTGGGAGTACTGAGATCCATAAAATCCCTGCTCATCTGCTTCCTAACTCTGTAGGTGCCTAAAATCACTAACACCCAAATTTTTAAAGGTATTTAGGTGTTGCTATGCACAGCATTGAAATGCCCATATCTCATTTTTAAAAGAGATAGAGGCACGTAGGCACTTAGCATTGACTATCAATGGTATTTAGGGACCTATGTGCCTAAATCCCTTTTGTAAATGAGACGTAGGTACCTAAATCAGTTAAGCATTGCAATGCTGAGTGGTGCAATGCTTAAATACCTTAAAAATCTGGGTTTAAGTACATAAATTTCCACTGTAAAAGTTTCCATGGCACCTATGTTTCTGCCTCTGGGCATGCACATTCCTGCCTCAAGCAGGTACTTAGATGCCTATTTCCCCCCTGTGATCTTCAAAGCAGGTGAAGATAGGGGTTGGCCCACTTATCTTGCCTATGTGGCCCAACCTGGTAGGCGTGCTCTGAGCTCTGTTGTGATGCCTAAGTTCCTTTGCGGATCCAGGCCAAAGTGGCTTGCTAAATATCACACAAGACGTCTGTGGCAGAGCAAGGAATAGGACTTAGATCTATGTATGCGCAGTCCAGAGCCTTACCTAAACGGCTATCCTGCTCTATACTGATGTACAATAAAGAGGAATTTCTTCATGCTTTGCAGTGGCTGAAATATCTGGTGTAGTACTTCAGTGCTGGCAGGAGACATATTCTAATGTATAGTTGATGATTGGATGTCACCATTGTGGTTGAAAGACTGAATGAGGAAGCTACAAAGATGACTACGGCCAGCTTAGCAAAATCTTCTCTCTCTGTACATACAGAGCTTTTGGTTCCAAGGTTCCCTAGCTCAAATGGCAGCAAAATTTGATTATTGATATTTATAGCAACCGCCCAATAAAAGGTTTATCACACCCTCCATCTTGTCCTTTCCCAAGAACCAATATAGCTAAGATCTTCTTCTGCACAACAGTGAATAACAAGACATAACACATGACCTTCCTAAGTTCAAATATCCTTTCACTGCATATGTTGAACTAGGTTCATGGGCAGTTTAAAGCCCATCTTCTGTTTTCCTCATTGACTTTCATGGTTGCAATTTATTGAACTCCAAAGAATGGATGTGGACCCTCTTTGCTTATGCCAAAATCTGTGAGTACAGAAGCGATTGTTCATATAAACAAAATGGGCACCTGGCTCCTTTAGTTGGTGCAATGAGTTGTGTTTGCAAAGCAGGCATGCAAAATTGCAGGCTAGAACATAACATTTGCAGTTATGTAACAAATGCACCAGTGCAGAAGTGACTGACAGACACACAGGGATATTTCTCCACTACTCACAGAAAGAAGTTGATACCAGGCCACCTAAATTATCCACCCCTCTTGGCTGATTCTGACCCAACCTCAGAATACCCTTCTATTAGCTTCTCTACCACTGGTGACATTGAAGAAAAGGGCACTGCCTTATCACCACAGTTTGTAGAAGGTAGCTCCTCTTGGAGTGATATTTCAGCTCTGGCTGATCTGGCTCTAGGATATCTGCCATCTGGAGACAATACTTGCAGACCTGACGCAACTCAAAGTATCAGGAGAAGCAGGAGGAGTAGCCAACATGCCCAGCTTATGTGACAGCCTTGTGCCAGAACCTCACCTGGTGTAAAAATGAGGTGGCTCCATTTAAATCATTGCAATTCTATCAGTTCACACCTGCTGATGGTCTGGCTGTTTGCAAGTCCCATGCTCTTCTGTGTCAACTCAGCTCCCAGCACTAGTTTGTCGTATGCTAATACACCAAAGCCCTGTTACTAACTCAGAATGATTTTTCAAGGAAGGAAAAGAATGAGTGAAAGCAAGGAAGGAAGTTGGGACCCAATCCAACTCCCATTGAAGTCTACAGATTTTTCCATTGATTTCACAGGGAGTTGTATCAAATGCTTAATGAAAAGCACGTCAGGAAACCCTCAAGCCTTCCTTTGTATTATGCATCTGCACGGAGCCTACTGAATTTATTGAGAGAGAGAGAGTCTAGCACACAGCATGTGGAAAATAGAGGGGGTGAAGATTGTGTGGTGGAAAAAACCCAACACATCAATGTATAACTGGAAAAGTCCCTTAATATGAAACATTTTACATATACCAAAAACATTAAAGAAAACCCCACAAACCCTCCTCACATTTACAGTCACTGACTTCATCACTTCACAACATTACTTTTCAATCAACAAACATAAAAACAGGAAAGCAGAGTTATGGCTGTTTATTAGCCAGTGCCATTATTGTATTTATTGTAGTGTGAAAAAGGAAATGGGGAAAAGCACTATAAATCTCAATGTCTGTAACCAGATACATTTATTTACTTTCTGAGATCTTTGCACACCGGTAGCTTAGCAGACTTCTGCCCATTACAGTATATTTTGAGCACTTCAGTAGACTGCTATAGAGGGACTGATGTTAACCTATTTTGTGGTGGTTTCTGTAATGGGGACTGTAGGAAGAAGCCAGCAAAATGTGTTCTTCCCATGGAGTGCAACGGACAACAGCACCCTGCCACCAATCAGGTTGCAATGGAGATGAAAATAATTATATATAAAAACCTCATCCAATACCATTGGGGAGACAAAGGGCTGGATTTTATTTAAAAAACCATTGGTCTCCCTTCCCCCCGCGAAGAAAGGAAGTTCCTTAATGTTGAGTGGGACCAAAATCCTCCTAGGTCTTATCTATGGTCCTGGAGCTGTAACATTTCAGCATCAAGGCAGGGTGAATTCTATTAAATATTGAGCTCCACCTTCCTGCAGGTCAGGCCCAAGGATTGTACATTTGCCCATCTATAAAATACACTTCTGTCCCTACTGTATTAAACCTTCCATTGTAAAGACCCCATGAAGTGTTAATATTGGGAGAGATGCAGAAGACCTTCTGCTCAGGCCAAATACCCATTGGTTTCTGTGTGAGTGCAGACAGAGCAAAATTTGATTAAGGATGTTGGTATCTGGTCCTTTTTATTTTGGGGTTATTTCTTAGTTGCCAGATGCCGATAATGTGCTTGGCATTGTACGATTTATAGAGGAAGAGACCTTTGCAGCCTCCTGAGCCTCCCTGGCTAGGTTAGCCGAACCCCATCTGAAACTTCCTTCTGGCAGAAGAAACGGTTGCTTAGAAATATCCCTGTAGTCAGGCTGACCGATTTAAAGTCAAATTTGCTGGGGTGGATAATTAATGGTCTGCCTAAAATATAGTATTGGAACTGAGTCAGAATATTAGGAAACTAAACTCAACCAAAATCAAAACTTAGACAAAGTTTTCTAGCCACCAGAGGAGCGAAGTTCTGGAATAGTCTTCCAAGGGGAGCAATGGGGGCAAAAAAAAACCCCATAACTGGCTTCAAGACTGAGCTTATGGGGAGGATGGTCTGATGAGACTGGCTACAATGGCACGTAGCCGATCTGCAACTGCCAGCAGCAAATATCGCCAGCCGTTGGAGATGGGGCACCAGATGGGGCGGGCTCTGAGTTACTACGGAGAATTCTTTCCCAGGTGTCTGGCTGGTGCATCTTGTGCACATGCTCAGGGTCCAACTGATCACCATCTTTGAGATCAGGAAGGAATTTCCCCCCAGGTCAGATTGGCAGAGACCTGGTCTTTTATTTTTTTGTTTTGTTTTGTTTTTTTCCCCTTCCTCTGCAGCATGGGGCATGGGTCACTTGCAGGTTTAGTTAGTGAAAATGGTGGATTTTCTGTAACTTGAAGTCTTAAAATCATGATGTGAAGACTTCCGTAACTCATCCAGAGGTTATGGGTCTATTACAGGAGCGGGTGGGCGAGGTTCTGTGCCTGTGATGTGCAGGAGGCCAGTCTGGTGATCATGATGGTCTCTCTGACCTTCGAGTCGGAGTCCACTTTGTAAAGCATTAGGGTTTCCCTAGTCCTGTACGTTATGCTCTACTAGGTCTGTGACATCTTTGCATTTTAAAAGAAATCATATTTTCAATACTGCCTTCCAGACGTTGGGCCTGTTTTTTGGAGGTGCTCACTGTTTATTATTTGTATTGCGGTGGTGCCTAGGAGTCTTAGTCGGGGACCAGTACCCCGGTGTGCTAGGGGCTGTACAAACACAGAACAAAAAGATGGATTCTGCCCCCCAAAGTTATAATCTTTGTACAAGACAAAATACAACAGGTGGAGGAGATCGAAACAATGAGACAATATTGTTCATCATGACAGGCAGTGGTCTCGGTTTTACCGGCAGCTCAGAACTTCCATTCCAGACCAAAGTTAATCTTCAGAGCACTTCCCAGGAGACACTCAGCACTTTGCAGGATCAGGCCTTTAGATGCTCCTTCACCTCTGAAGAATTTTTGAATTGATCCGAACCCTACTATATCTACCATACATCTGATCCGAGTTTTAATCAGTCTGTGTCACCTGTCCCTGATACATGGCTTATTTCTAATCACAAGCTCAGAGAGGCAGGTGTGCACATGCATTCATGAAGGCTTCCTTCACAGAATGCTTCTATCCTGATTAAAATGCATACTATTTTTATATAAAGATCTCCCTTATGAAAGCAAACTGAAGTGCAAACTGATCTGCTCTTTAAATATCCATTACCTTTAAATATCTACTTCATAGGTGGATGTCAAACTGAATTTTTGTGCTAAAAGCACACCAAGGTAGATGAATTTCATCTTTCAACTTTCTCACACAAATAAAACATTGGGTTGTTTATATGTATATTTTTTATCCTCAGGTTTGTGATTTGAATCCAGATTCAGGTTCAGTTTCCATATGCACCTCCCCACAAGTGAAATCCTAACTCTACTGCAGTCAATGGAAGTTTTGCTATTGACTCAGTGAAGCCAGGATTATACCCCTAAACTTGAGAGGTGTGTGGAACTGTTTATTTTCTACAGGCCCAATATCTCTCTGAATCACCTAGGGTGACTTGTTCATCTTATTTATTTATTTTTTGTCTAGTTCATTTTGTTTTTTGTCTAGATAGTTTTTTGCCCCTATTTTTACAAATGAACTGCAAGAGGCAAACTATAAATTATAAATGAACAGTTTCAATGAGGGTGTTCATTGCAATGACTGAAATCTAATTAAGCAGCTTAAGAGCTGAGTGATATTATTATTAAAGAGCTACATTAACAGAGCATTTGATCAGCCTCTTAATTTGTTCTTTGTGGATTGTACTTATGAGATAGTATGCTTCTGAATGACACACAGATCAATTCCTTAATACAGAGGGAAACATGACATCATGAGTTTAAATTGAAATACATTAATATAGAAGGCCCATAGAAACAAATACACTGTTCTCCCAGCCTAATTGACTTAGTTTAATTGACTTTAAGTAACTGTTAGTATTGATTGGTTTAGGTTGTGATTTGACAGTCACATAAAGGGCCTAATTTTTAAAACAGACCAGAGATCCAAATGCAAAAATGCATATGAAGTTCCACATTTACCGTGGTGCCAAGCTCAAGGCACTACTCACTAGTTAGGCCAGTGCCTGGTTGGTCAGCGCCCATTTGTGCACACAATCACATTAAACAGCTGACTTGCATGCATACATTTTGTCCTTTAAAGATCTGGTCCAATGTGACTTTTGGAAAATCTGGCTCCCATTGTTTCATAAAGTTTGGGTCTGCATTTAAAGTCCTAATTTACAAGCGCAATTAGTGCACTTGTATGAGCAAATTGGCTACCTGCATGTGCAAATGTGGCTAACTAGGCATTCGAGCATGAAATCATGGCAACTGCATGCTTAATTATGTGCCATATGCACACTGCTACTTTTTGAAAATATGGCCTGTGTTGGAGGATCCGCTGCAAAGTTATCCTTTAGGTTGTTCCATCCCATCAATATATCTTCCCCTCGAATGAATTCCTTCAATTTTACCTGTCCCACTTCTTCTCTGACTAAAGCTAGGCAGAGCTATGGCTAATGGATCAATGTCCAGCAACAATCTATACTCAGAAAGCAGCAGATCCACCCACAGTCCCACATTAAATGGTACACCTGCCTTGCAAACAAGGGTTCCTTATAAATTGATTTGGGTTGACCTTGTTCCAAAAGGTGGTTCTGTCTTTGCTGTGACATAGAGAAACAAGTTGGTGAGGTCGTATCTCCTATTGGTCCAACGTCTGTTGGTGAAAGAGACAAGCTTCTGAGCTTACGGAGCTCTTCTTCAGGTCTTCTTTCTACATGGCATTCATGACACAGACTTTCTTCCTGTACCCACCTGATTTATGCCACGAAGTAGTGAGTCCTACCTAGATATAATCTTGTGAACACATTTCTAAAAAGTAGCTCTTACAGAACCAGATCCCCTTGCCCAACCTGGCACTATATTGTTCTTTTGATGCTGAATGATGCCTTGTCTGTCTCCTTGAATGCAGTACTTGGTGCTAATCTTCCCTCCATCCCTCTTCTCGGTGAGGATATTGAGGTGTGCTGGTGAGCCACAAACAGGGCCGGCTCCAGGCACCTGCTTATCAAACAGGTGCTTGGGGAGGCCACTCCGGAGCGGGGTGGCGCTTTCAGGTATTCGGCGGCAATTCGGCGGAGGGTCCCTCACTCCTGCTCGGAGCGAAGGACCTCCCACTAAATTGCCGCAGATCGCTATCGCGGCTTTTTTTTTTTTTTTTGGGCTGCTTGGGGCGGCAAAACCCCTGGAGCCGGCCCTGGCCACACAGGCTAAATCTGCAAGCCAGAGAACAGCAAACAAAGAGAGGTGTCTTCAGAAAACTCTTGTGAAGGAGAAGCAGGCACCAAGAATCTCCAAGTGGTGGTCAAGAATGGTCCACAGTGGACCACTTTGGTATGTTACTTTGTAGCTGTTCCAAGCTCGTTCCTTGGCTATTTCACAATGAAACCAAGCAGGATTCCAGTCTATTAAGTCTTCAGTGTAGCACAGCCTTTATTTAGTTATTGGAACCAAATGCTGTACTTCAGTGCACAGCCTGAGTAGCAAAGCTGTACACTGGGGAAACTGGCAAGGGTCCAGGGAGACAGAATCCTTCTCCAAAGTCGTCATTCCTTTACCACTACTGCATGTTCTCCATTGTTGTTAGGATGACCAGAAGAACAATATAGCAACAGATCCATCATCACATCCTCGCTCCTTCTCTGATCTGCCTGCATACCACAGACAGGCAGTAACTCTTGACTTACCTCCCAGAATTCTCCTTTAGCTAAAGAGCAGAGCTGTCCTGATTCAGCTGCCATCCAGGCCCTCTGCACTCCTGGAGGGCTAGAGGCATCATTGTCATCAAGGTCTTCATTTGCCTCAGCTACTTGTGGGAAAAGCACCACTGACAGGTGCAACCATCTTTTCTAATTCACATTTATTTTTAAATTGCTGAAACTGTAGGGGAAAAGATAGGTGAGAGAGGGAATATAAAAAGACCTAACATGCTTGAATGTGTGGCAGGATCTGCAGACTCTGAACATTTCAGAGAGAAGAAAGAGAATGATACAGAACAGAAAGAAAATGACACAAAAAGGAGACAAGCATAACTGGTTGATTCCCCCTGCACTGTGTTTTTATTGTATATTTTATGGATTCCATATGCAGTAATGAAACCCCTATGCCTAACTTTTCCCCTCCTAATCTTGCTGTGCCTAATTTTATATCACTCTTTCCCTATTTCATCTTGAACAAAACCTCTCATGATCCAAATTTTGCAGTGGCATTTTTTAATACTTTTTTTCCCTTTTATGTTTAAAAGGATAGAACATTATTTTTACTCTTGAATTGATTTAAAATCTTTCTCCCACATTGTGGATCTTGGAAGTGGGGTCGGAAGATAATGTTTGCTGTCTGCAGGCATTAAAGCAGGATCCACAGGGCAATCATCTTTAAATATTTAACTAGTAGTAATCTGATTCAGAATGCTGACTGGGTGTTTATGGAAGACAATGTTGATGTGACAGATGCAGTTAATTTTACATTTCTAAAATTCAACAAATCTGAAAGTCATTCTCAAAACATAAAAAACTGTTTGTTTCATTCTGCTGCATAGGGTGTCTTAAATGTTGACTGCTCGCCATTATCAATGTCTAGAGATTCTAATTAGTATTTATCTTTGTATTTTTAATTTAATGCAATCATTTTTTGAGGTTCCAATCACCACATAGCACAACATTCTGTTTGACCATGAATACTTTTTGTTTTCTGTTCCACACCCAGCAGATAAATCGGTCAGAGAGAATTGGTAGTCATTAGTGTCTGTCAATGTACCATGGCCAAGATTTTCAAAAACAACTAGCCAGTTTGGGGAAGCCTTAGTTCTTGGATTCCCAACTCAAGAGACTTTAAATGGAGCCTGATTTTCTCAGAGGATGAGAGCTCAGTGCTTTTTGGAAATACTTGAGCAAGTAAAACTTGAGGAACCCAAAATCAAATTGGGCACCCAAAATAATTAGTTTCTTTTAAATATCTTGGCCTATGTAACTAGGGCCAGGTTTTTAAGAAAGTTAAGAGAATAAATGCATGTGCCAAAGGCATATACATTTGTTTGTCTAATTTCGACTTGCAGGTCCCTTGATGACATAGTCAAATCTAGCAACTTTGCACACAAATAGCTGGACACACTATGGTGTGTCCATGCAGTCACATTAATTCCATGTGCATTTTGCCATATTATGGTGCAATTAAACCCTTTGAAAATCCAGTCCCTATTATGTGAAGATTTTTGATCTTGAAAGCTCTGCAGGGGTGCTGGAACAATTTGTATAGTGAGGGTGCTGAGAGCCATTGAACCAAACTGTAAACCCTGGATATGAGGGAAAGCACTTAATGACGGGTGGTGCAGCAGCACCGCTAGTTCCACCTCCTATAAACTTCTGGTTTGTTGCACAGTCCCTTCCCTCAAGATGAGGTGAGGGGATGACTAGAACATGGCAAGGTTGAACCATGAGAAGGGTGCTGTAACTAGTATGTAAACCCAAAGGCTGAATGTTTGTTTGGTTTGGCGGCAAAAATTCTGAATATGGATGTGATGGGTTGGATCACAGAAACTCCCTTGGGAACTGACACCTGATGTGCCGAGACTACTTCTGCTCCTGCTTTCCTGCCCTGGCAGCTTAGGACTCCAGCACCCTGCCGTGTTGAGCCAGACACACCAGTCTACTCCATCACAGACCCAGGGTCTGAACCATGTTCCCCAAAGCTGCAGACCAGCGGGTCTGGCTCAAACCAGGCAGGGGACTGGAGTCTTATGCTGCCAGGGCAGGAAAGCAGGGGCAGAAGTAGTCCTGGCATATCAGTTGGCAGTTCCCAAAGGGGTTTCTGTGATCCAATCTGTCACAATGGATTCAAACCTTCTGTGAATTATTTGAGTCTCCCGTATCTGTTAAATGCAAGTGGAAACCTGGAGATAAGACTTTTTGATGGTGTTACTTGTTCCTTCCATTTCCTCAGGAGAATATTTACGTTATTATGAAAAAGTTCTTCAGACTGTCCACTGTACCTACGTTGCGACTTCTTTACATCTTGTCCTTAAGTGGTACATAATGATCCTGTGCCCTGTTAAACGTCTGCCTCAGTCTGTCTCAGAGCTGGCTCCATGTCAGTTTGGGTAAAGAGATGCCTCTATATTTCAAACGTACCTCCTGTGGGTGTTGTGAGGCTTAATTAATGTTCATGAGGGCCTTTGAGATCCTCAAGTGAAAGGTTCTGTAGAACAGTGCTTCTCAAAGCCAGTCCGCCGCTTGTGCAGGGAAAGCCCCTGGCTGTCCAGGCCGGTTTGTTTACCTGCTGCGTCCGCAGGTTCGGCCGATCGTGGCTCCCACTGGTCGCGGTTCACCGCTCCAGGTCAATGGGGGCTGCGGGAAGCCGTGGCCAGCATGTCCCTCGGCCCGCGCTGCTTCCCGCAGCCCCCATTGGCCTGGAGCGGTGAACTACGGCCAGTGGGAGCTGCGATCAGACGAACCTGTGAATGCGGCAGGTAAACAAACTGGCCTGGACCGCCAGGGGCTTTCCCCAAACAAGCGGCGGACCAGCTTTGAGAACCACTGCTGTAGAAGAGCGTTGTTTTATTAGTATGTAAACTGGCATGTTGACAGACGAGTGCTGTTGAATGGTGGTTTCTTGTGTTAGATAATAATGCCCCATGAAATCTAGATTCCCTAGGGATACACTCCCTAGAATGAGCTTGAGTGCTGAGTGGAGGGTCTGACAGGGAACTCATTGTGGCTTATTGATTCTCAGTTGCCCAGCCTCCACATAAACTGCAGTCTTGAACTTATACCACTGGTCGAAGATCCTGAGAAAGTGGAGAACTGGGTGGAGTGGAACTTCACTTCACCACATCCCCTCACTTTCCTCCTCTTCCAGGCCCCTGACATACAAACTGCCTTTCCCAAATACCAGGCAGCAGATTTCTGGCTCAGGAGACAGCAGAGAAGAGTGGCAAGAGGCCCCTATGTTTATCTGTAGCCCCTGAGTGATGCAGGTTTCAAATAGCTTTGGAAAAAAGAGAAATGGAAGCTGTATTAAGAGAGGAGAAGATTAGGGTTAGCCTTGCTAGAAAGAATTATGCTTATTGCAAAGTTAAACTGTCCATTGTACTTCTATAAACAGTACTAGAATAGAAATAATAGGCCCTAATCCTGCACCATGGAAATCGGTGGGGGTTTTGCCTTTGACTACTTTCTGAGCAGGATCACGGCCCCATTGTTCTAGGCACTGTATATGTATTCTGTAAGAGGCAGTCCCTGCCCTGAAAAGATGATGGAGGGTGGAAGGGAGGAAGTAGGGTTACTCCCATTTTACAGATGGTGAAAGTAAAGCATGCTGAGATGAACTGACTCAGCCCCAGTTCACATGAGAAGTCAGTGGCAGAGCCAGCGACTGAATCCAGATTTCCTGAGACCTGGGCCAGGAAACCTTCTACTCTTTCCCTCTTCATTGTATGTATTTTTTTTCACAAAGGGCACAGATGCAGTAGAAACCATACAAGAAAAAGCATGAGCCCATTACCAGCACAATAGAGTTTAAATTTTTTAATTTTTGTTGTTACAAAACTGTCAGTCAGCTGCACAACCCCACTTCATTTCACTCCCTTCTAAAGGGCAGTTGCTTATTGCTTTTGATTATGTTCTTTGGCTTTTATGCAAGCAGCTGCTGCTTGAAGACTTTCATGTGTCACTCATGCATCAGTAGGGAGAAATATCACCCATATCTATCACAGGCTTGCAGCTGACACACAGACAGAAAGGTGACCTATTTCATAATTACAATCAATTTCCTTTCACTGTCACCACCAGCATGTGCTCTGCTATTCTGTTTTTCTTGTGATAAGCATGGACTATGGGGTCAGTTTGGAGATCCCATGGAGGTAAAGAGATGATAGTTTGATTCCATCCCTCATTGCGAGACTGGGAATTATATTTTAATATTGAAGATAAAAAACCCTAGTTTTTAGTGGGGCTCAGTCATGCTTTTGTTTCCTACATGATCTTGATATTATTTCCATAATGCAAAGAGTCATATATGAATCTTGTAAGTTTCCAGGGATAATCGTATGTGTTTGGAGTGCCTTGTATTGTCTCAGTACTTTGGTTTACATTTTGTGGGGTTTTTTTTTAACACATTATGTGAATTACCATATTGAACCTTGGAAAATTAATAAAATGTTAAATTTTAAGAGACCTATTCCTGCATGTTATATGAAGTCTGTGGTGCACAAAAGAAATAATTGGAATTATTGGAACAATTGGAACAAGCCTATCATGTTCCTGACAGCTGTTTGAATTGTTGAACAAAACTAGCTGTGTTCGCATTTTTGCAGACACAATAATTCACAAAAAGGTGCAATCTATTTTTGCAGAACCCTCCGGTTCGTCACTGAATTTCATTACTAGGAGCAGACAGGTCCTGTGAAGGAAGAATGCCCAGGAAAAGACTGTTTGCCAGTAAAGAAGATAATCTTTAGAATAAAGACTCCTCTCGGTTTTATAGAACAGCTTGGCAGGAGCCCAGGTTTTCCTCCAGTGCACATTGGACTTGAGATTCTCTGTGGTTTGGTGTTTTAACTATCTTACTTTTTTTCCCCCCAAGTGCTCAGCCTGCTTGAACATTCTTTGCTTCTGGGTCTAGATTTAATTCAGATCCAAGAGATGTAGAAAATAAGTTCCACATTTGACACTGTGGACTGATTTCCCTTCTGTTTAATTCTGCTCAGATATTGCACACAATTTAGCTGTTTGATTTCTCCTCCCCTTTCCGCCCCGCAAAATGTAACTACTTCCAGTTTTAAGTAAAATCACTTGTTAACGCCACAGCAGTGTAAATAAAACAAAACAATCCTCCCTTCCTCTCCCTCCCAAAGCTGGAATTTTCTGAAACCCTGGTTATCAGTGTGATGATTCCAGAGGAGACAGATTCCAGAACAAGACACAGAACTCAGCAGTTCCGTTCATGCTATTACCACTAAAGAACAGTTCCTTATGCAAGATGGCCAGACTCTGATATTCCTCATGTTGGGTAGCCCCTTACTTACTGAGCTCACTTGGGGCTATTCAAGGACTAAGGAGCTATACAGCATGAGTTAGCATATAAGAATCTGCTCCTAAAGAGACATTTTATGCCTATGCTGGATAGTCTCTGCAGTGGAAACCATTTGAAGTAGAAATTGTTAAGACATTCCTCCCAAGTATAAAGGTTGGATTGCCCCATGTTACCACTAATCAAGCTGCTGAGACATAGTTATTAACACGTGGATCCTAAAGCATCACTCATTCTCTTCTTGCATTAGCTTATTGTCACTTTTAGCTGCGACCTTGTAAAGATCTTATGAATCACTTTTGTTTTCAGTTCCATGAATTCATTTTAAAACTATGAAACAATAAACAGTGCAACAAAGGACAGGGTATCAGAGACAAAACAGAAGAAAAGCAATAGGGGTGGAATCAGCATGTCAGCTGCAGAAGTGTTTCATCTGTAGGGAGGTAAGTAAACGCCGAATAGCTTTCAACTGACATCCAAATCAGGAGGATAACCATTACAAACCTCCAGGATGTAACCAGATGGATTCTAGCAAACTATTTTGAATGCCCAGACCTACTGTGGGAAGAGGTCACCGGCTGTTATTGAGAGTAACAGTACTTCACATTCTCATACATGATGTTCTGTACACACTCTATTCAGTGCCTAAATACTACAGAGATGGGCAGTGGAGATATGTCGATACATTAGGGGCCCGATTCTCATATAATTTGCACAGTAACTCTGTTGGTTTTGATTCTTCTTTCACTAAACCTATGGAGTCTTTCACCTGACGATAGCAACTTTGCAAACGTTGCTACACAATACCGTTATGAAGCAGCAGTGATATTCCCACTGGCTAGATGGAAATAAAGAGATTTTTTTGGGCAAGATTTTCAAGTAATGTAATTCTGGTAATTTTACATGTGGCTTCGATGCACAAATACACACACAATTTTTGCACCAGCATTTGTGCACATAACTTGCTGCAAATTTAGACCTAAATATCTTCCCCAGCTGACACATTGGCAGTATGAGAGTCAGGAAAGGACCCACAAGTCCCTGTTATAACTACTGCACACACTTATCATACTAGCAATAAGCTGTCACCCACCCAAATGCTTCTGGTATATTACAAAGGCAACAGAAATTTGTGGGCTAAACATATTTGGATAGAACCTCAGCTGGTGTAAATCAGCTAAGATCCATTAACTTCAATGGGGCTATGCCTCAATGTATTGTGAAATAAAAGGAAATGATAGTGAATGATACTGTTTCTTGAGTAATTTTTTTTTTAAATACGGGGATTGTACTTGGTACCCACTCTCCAGTGCCATGCATCTCAAATGTTTAGAGTATGTTTTGTTTTTCGGGGGGATCACTGGCTATCATTTGGATTAGCTGTTCTACATCTCAATGTATTTGGCAGATTCCCAAAAGGCAGATGTTCTGCAGAAGTGGTTGCTGCTACTGCTTATAAACTTCTTCCCCCAGTTCCTGGCTGTATTGAGTTCAGAGCAGATAACTTGGAATTCATTTGTTCAGTGCTACATTTTACTGGCCCCAAATCCTCTAGGTTCTGCTACAGTTTTCAGTGGGCTGTTTCTCAGCTCTCAAGCATCCAGGAGGGTGGCATTTGAAATCATGTTCTCAGATGGTTAGAGATCCTCAGATTATAATGGTGGAAGGGAAAATGGGGAAACCACAGAAACAGTGGCTTGGAACGGCAAGACTCAGCCTTACCCACAATGTAGATCTCTAGTTATTTTATATTAGAAACCTGATGATATATGTAAGAGGCTGATATCATGCATTCTGTCTCTGGGGCTTAGGAGAGAAGGTTCCTGCAAAATGATTACAAATATCTACAGAGCTTTTGGTACAGCAACACTGCCATTTGCCTGCACAGCTGGGCCAGGCACAGCTAGACCAGGGCATAAGAGAATGAGCTTAAGTACAACTGTGCATGCTAGTGAATTATAGCAGTTGAGAATGAATCTGTCTGAAATCAAAGCAATCCCTTGGCAAAAAGATTGGGACCCAAAATTCTCAAAACTTTCCTCATTCCAGTTCAAACAGAGTTCCTGGTCTCATTGGACTATACAGTGGAGTGGAGATATTTGGTTTTGTGGAAGGACGTCCACCTAGGTAGTGGTACAAGAATTTTGTCTCTGCAGAGAATGCGAAAGCAGATTAAGATAGTCTGGGGATGTGAAAAGATATTAATTCAAACAGTGTGAACATGTATGTCCTCACCTTAGCCACTGACTATTCTTTGTGTTAGGTTACATCTGAAACCAATGGAACAATTTGATCCTTGCCAAAAATGAAAGCATTCATAATGACTTCACGTTGTTTTCCACTTTAAGGTCTTGCCAGCTCTGAGAGTGGCATAATCGTTATGGCTGGCTGATGTTGTCTTTTTTTCCTTTTCAAAGACAGAATAATTTATGGTCACTCTTATAACGTATTCATTGAAGCATTAGCACAATTCTAACAAAAAGTTGTGACCGGTCATATATATTTTCCACTGTTTTAAATATGTAAAATTGGAATTTTTCACCATGATTTACAGTCAAATGAAGTGGACAGTTAATAGGTAATCACAACTGCCCTTCATTCCATAGTCCTTGAAAAGGGTAAAGCCAATAAATAGGAAACTTTCCAAGTACAACAATAAATCTCAGACATGAAACACAAAGGCTGAGGAATAAAGCACTTCTTATCTCGTGAGAGTATTATGTATTGATCCTTACATGGATATAACTGTCTGCACTGTCCATATACTAGTACGTATTTCCATTTGCTGCATTGATATTTTTGTAGGCTGAATAAAATCCAGACTGTGTTAATGTGTATTGGGCATGGAATTATGAGCCAAAAATCTATTACTTTAAAGTGCATTCAGAGTTTACTACCATGCTGATTCTTAGAACTTCAAATATTCAACTCCAGGTATGGTGGAGATCTTGCAGTGTGGTTTGGAATAAGAGTACGTTTGGGAGATTCATTTGGGTTTAAACAAAACAATTTACTTTAGATTGATCTGACCCTTACTCAGCCATGCAGTGGAGAAAGGAGAAGCAAGGCACTTGGTGTTCAGTGGTCACTCAGTGATTAAAGAGCTTGTAAGAGATCTCAGATCTGCTTTATCCTGTGTCCAGTTCCAACTGGCTAGGCATAACAAGAGTTTCACAGCACCCCAGGCAGACTGTCAGGGAAGTTCAGCCCTTAAAGCAGTGGTCCTCAAACTTTTTACTTTGTATCCCTGTAAGCGTGTGGGACTCATCCCTGCAGCGCCTCCTGCTGGTCTCAGGCAATTAACTCTCCAGCCATTGGAGCGCTTTCTGCAGGCCGGTGTCCTGCTACTGTTTGGCTCTTGTGTCCCTCCCAGACTCCAGTGCCCTGTTATCTAGGGTGCTGCCTCTGGCAGTAACCCCTCACTCTCAGGGTCTCCCCTCCCCAGGGACCCCAACCCCCTAATCCCACCTTGCTACTGCTAGTCAGCAATGAGCCCCCGCTCCCTGGGGCAGACTGCAGTATAAGCCAGTCATCACAGGCAAGGGGGTAGGACCTGCTGTCTTCCTCTACCACCCAGTACCTCAGGGGTGGGCCTAGGAACAGGCCCTGCAGCCTGGGGGGTTGCCAGCCTGGAGCTCCCCTGGCCTTTCCCCAGCCCTGCTTCACTCCCAGTACCTTTGCTACAGACAGCCAGGCCCTACTCCCTCCAAGACCGAAGAGAGCTACTCTAGTACCAAGCTAGCAGCCTTTTATAAGGACCTGCTGTGCTCTGTTTCGGGCTTGGCCCCAGCTGTGCCTGCTTTCCTAAGCAGCCTGGGCTTTTCCTTACAGCCCCAGCCTCTCCCAGGGCTGGCCTTAATCCTGTCAGGGCCGGAGTGGGTAACCACCCCGCTACAATCCCCCAGTATGCCTGTCTGTGCACCACCCACAAAGCCACAGCTCTGCGGGGTGGGGAGACGCGGACAGGGGTAAGGGTGCTGAGGCTGGGGCTACAGCACAAATACTCCTTTCACCTCTTATGTCACCGCATCCAGATTATTAAAGAAGTCAGAGTTAGAAACAGGTTTTTGGCTGCAGGTCTTGTGGATAAGTCATGAATCTATCATGGTATTAAATGAGACAGCAGAGTAGGCAGGGCCTGAGTAAAATGGATTTCCTGTGCTTTGTGTCACACTACAATGAAGGCATTTTGTCTGATTTATAGAATCTGTAGGAAAATGGAATGGACAGTAACACACAGAGGACGGATAGGGGAGAACATGAATTCTAGCTGTGTTTTTAAGAATGGATTTGCCCCAATTTGGGTGCTTGTGTAAGTTTGAACACGTCTCTGTCTATGCCTGCAAATGGTGTGAATCGCCTAGGCTCTGATTGATTAGCATCTGCACCTGTTGCTTGTGCCTGGGGACAGGATAACATCCCATTGTGGGTCATAGTGGCTTTTAAATGAATAAATGAAGCAGCCCTGCTATGGCACAGATACTGCAACCTTGCTAGAGTTGCCTGTCAGCCAGTGAGAGATGTAAGAGATGCAGAGGGACCTGAATGAATGAATGGAATTATTGGCATCCATTCAGAGTGGGAGATCATAAGTGTCCAGAGTTTTGTGGCTTCTCAATGCAGACTCCACAGAGGAGACTATTACCTTTATCAACCAACCTTGTAATCTCATTCAAAAAAGATATCAAGTTAGTTTGACGGTATCTATTTTCTATAAACCCTTGTTGATTGGCATTAATTATATTACTCTCCTTTAATTCTTTATTCATCAGTCCCATATCAGCTGCTCCATTATCTTGCCTGGGATCAATGTCATATTGGCAGGCCTATAATTATTGAAGTCATCCCAATTAGCCTTTTAAAATATTGTCACAGCATTAACTTTCTTCCAGTCTCCTTCAGCTTTTCTGGGGTTCTAAGACTTTCTTCCTAACTTCAGCCATATAGTGGTTGGTTTATGCCACGAAGCAGGAAATTTTGTATTCTCAGGAAGTTTACAGAGTTGAAGATTTTCAACCCTTCCATATATCAGTCACTTAATTGTTCCGAGGTATGGAAGAGGCGTGAGCACAGCATGTGATGTGAAGAGGATGTCCATGGGAAATCAGTAACAGTGAATGGCCTGAGGAAAAGAATAGTGGCTTTTTCTGATGGGTTTTAACTTTTGATACATTGCTGAGCGCATTGCACCCAACCTCCGATATATACACTTGGAATGGATTATACCGGTCAGGCAAGATAAGATGTTCTCCTCACCTTCTCCCCCTCCCCCCGCATGAAATGTTGCCAATTAGCAACTGAACGTTTTTGAAGATTTTTGAAAAATCCATTTAACTTCTCCCCACCTCACACTATTATTTTTCATTAGTGCTGTTAACTCTACACTTCTGAATTCTAGCCATGTCTGGACCCAGAAATGCTAAAATACCCCAAGGAAGGCTAATTTCATGGTAGTTCAGGGCAGTTTAGAAACAGGAAGTCCTAGAAGTCTCATGAGGTAAACCAGCTCATGTGAAACTTTTTTTCAGTCAAATTATGAAAAATCAAGCTATATTAGAGAGGTCATATACGGTTTGTGTCAATCCCCAATTTGTGGCTGCGTATTCATTCTGAACCTAAGCTCCAGACCTTTGGAGAGTCACCCACACTTGAGCGGGGGCGGGAAGGGAGGGATGACAACATACCTTCTGCTGAAAAGTACCACCAACATTACAACTGTTGGCCATACTGGTGATTTCCTCTTTTTGTGGGTGTTGCATCAGTGTCAAGTGGTGTAGACAGGTGAATAATCAGCCCTAAAAGATGATGTGGGTGGGTGGCGAGGAATGGCCATTTTAAAATCACCTTTCATCTTGACTTTCGGCCCTGACCTAACAGATAAGACAAATACAGTTTTCTAGTTGTAGTTTCTGATAACAGAATCATAGGGTCAGGTCCTCAGATGGTGTAATTTACATGAGGATCTGACCCATGATATAAATAGTAAAGACCTACAGCCCAATCTTATGACCATGTCTCCTTGTTTTAGAATTGGATGTGCAGAAGTAACATTGCTGCAATATCATTATGTACAGCATTGCGAGTAAAAGATAGAGCCATACATTATATTGCTTTTGCATGAGAAACCCTCAGAACCTTTTTTCAGTCATGTACCATCATTAATATTACTTAGCTCTGTGAGCCTTGTTTAAAAAAAATCTGATTTTATTTTTTTTTTCCTCCCACCAAAAATGTACATTCAACAAAGAATCAGACAAAGGAAAAACCTACCCTCTTGCTTACCGCCATCAGAAGTTTTCTGGAGGAATCGGATGTATAGGAGGCTTTTACAACATGCGTCAAATGGCTCATGGCAGAATAGCAAGCTGCTCTGTACCATCCCAGCAGCTGGCAGAATGAGTCACTGCTTCTGGCCCTGTAGTCCGGACCTTGCGTGTCTGGGAAATAATGCCCAGTCAAGTGTGATTGCAAGCTATTATTAAGGCTTTTATTTGTGAAACTGGCATAGATGAGGTCAAATGTCTTTCACTGTATTTTCATGCAGTACGTTCAGACAGTTTTCAATAGGATCCCATTATGCCCTTACTGTAAAGACACCTTACCACCTCCTACAAATTACCAGTTAATTACTGAACAATTTTTTAGATTTGACTCTGCTTTTGAGTAAGACAGTGTGACTTTGAGGTAGAAGCAACATCGACTAAAGAAGAAATGGAGAGTTTGATCTTTAAAGGAGAGTACAGGAGGTTCTAAACCAGATGTGTACAGCCAGAGAGCTTCTGTAGCTATCAAAAATGTGCCATCCAGAGCCTAAAATGATTAAGAGGCATCATGGTTTACCCACCAGTCTCCAGACAATGGGAGTATTACATCATCCTCCCTTCCTTAAAATGTGTTCACTCTGTTATATACAACAAGATGGTAGAAAATGGGTTTATCCGTAACACTGACCCATTCAAAGATGCTTTGAGACATGCCAGGTGATATCTAGTCACACCTGGCAGGACCAGGTCTGAGGAAACAGGCCTTGTCCAGTTGTCATTCCTCCACCAACTGCATGGTACATTGATGCTGCTCAGAGGGAGTGGAAACCCACTCTGGACCCACACGGTCTTTGTGAAGATGGCCCTGGCCTCGCTGACACCCCTGAGATTCCATTCAGTGTAAGGATCTGCTGGGCTTGGGATTTGAGCCCCCCACTCATTCTGCCCCCTGAAGGAATCATGTCAGGAAACTCTGTAAGGGGAATTTCCAGATTTTGGTGAGGGTCGTTCCTGCATTGGTGAACATGTGGCCCTACATACAGCCTGAGGCACAGATTTTCAAACAAGTGATAATTGCATACCCAGCTTGTCTGAGACTTTCCGCCAGAAACAAAGCCTTCTGGAAGTGGCTGATTTGCAAGCCTCTCATACAGTGTATAGACTCATAGAAATGTAGGGCTGAAAAGGACCTTGAGAGGTCATCCCCTCCATCCTCCTGTGATGAGACAGGACCAAATAGACAAAGACCATCTCTGACTGGTGTTTGTCTAACCTGTTCTTAAAATGCTCCAGTGACAGGGATTCCACGACCTCCCTTGGTAACCTATTCCAGGACTTAACTATCCTTCTAGTTAGAAAGTTTTTCCTAATATCTAACCTAAATCTCCCTTGCTGCAGTGTACGCTGATTACTTCTTGTCCTACCTACAGTGGACATAGGGTTGTCAACTTTCTACTCACACAAAACCTAACACCCTTGCCTCACCCCACACCCGCTCACAACATCTCCTCCCCTCTGCCACTTGCTCTCCCCACCCTCACTCACTCGTTCATTTTCACTGGGCTGGCTCAGGGGTTTGGGGTGCGGATTCCAGGGTGGGGCAATAAATGAGGGGTTCAGGGTGCAAGAGGGGGATCTGGGCTGGGGCAGGAGGTTAGAGTGCAGGCAGGGGGTGAGGGCTCCAGCTGTGGGTACAGGCTCTGGTGTGGGCTAGGGATGAGAGATTTGGGGTGTACGAGGGGGCTTCGGGGTTCAGAGTGCAGGAAGGGGATCAGGGCTGGAGCAGGAGGTTGGGATGTGGGAGGGGGTGCTTACCTCAGGCAGCTCCCAGAAGCAGCGGCATGTCCCACCTCTGGCTCCTACATGGAGGAGCAGCTGGGTGGCTCTGCGTGCTGCCCCGTCCGCAGGCGTCGTCCCTGCAGGTCCCATTGGCCGTGCTTCCTGGCCAATGGGATCTGTGGAGCTGGCGCATGGGGAAAAGGCAAGGCACGGAGCCCTCTGGCTGCCCCTACACCTAGGAGCCCGAGGGAGGACATGCTGCTGCTTCTGGGAGCCGTGCGGAGCTACAGCAGGCAGGGAGTTTGTCTTCGCCCTGCTGCACCACTGAATGGACTTTTAACGGCACAGTCAGCAGTGCTGACCGAAGCCACCAGGGTCCCTTTTCAACCAGGCGTTCCAATCGAAAATCGGATGCCTGGCAACCCTAATTGGACATGGAGAACAATTGATCACCATCCTCTTTACAACAGCCCTTATATTTGAAGACTGTTACCAGATCCTCCTTCAGTCTTCTTTTCTCAAGACTAAACATACCTAGTTTTTTAAATCTTTCCTCTTTCTAAACCTTTTATTATTTTTGTTGTCTTCTGGACTATCTCCAATTTTTCCATATCTTTCTTAGTGTGATACCCAAAACTGGATACAGTACTCCAGCTGAAGCCTCACCAGTGCTGAGTACAGTGGGAAAATTACCTCCCATGACTAAAACATGCAACGTTCCTGTTAATACAACCCAGACTTATAGTAGTCAACAACGTGATGCAGTTGCAAAAGAGACTCATTCAATTTGTGGTCCACTATAACCCCCAGATCTTGTTCAGTAGTATGCTTCCAAACTAGTTATTCCCCTTTTTGTAGCTGTGCATTTAATTTTTTCCTTCATAAGAGAAAGTCTTTGCTCTTGTCTTTATTGAATATAATCTTGTTGATTTCAGACTAATTCTTCAATTTGTCAAATTCATTTTGAATTCTAATCCTTTCCTCCAAAGTGCTTGCAACCTCTCCCATCTTAGTGTCATCTGCAAATTTTATAAGCATACTCTCCGCTCAAGTATCCAAGTCATCAGCAAAAATGTTGAATAGTACCGGACCCAGGGCCACTGCAGGACTCCACTAGATATGTCCTCCTTTCTGATAGTGAACCATTGATAACTACTCTTTCACTACAGTTATTCAACCAATAGTAATTTCCCTAGTTTTCTTATGAAAATGTCAAAAGCCTGACTAAAATCAAGATATATCACATCTACTGCTTCCCCACTATCCACTAGGTCAGTGAACCTGTCAAAGAAAGAAATTAGGTTGGTTTAGCATGATTTGTTCTTGCCAAATCCATGTTGGCTTTTACTTACAACCCTATTATCCTTTTAGGTACTTGCAAATCAATTGTTTCATAATTTGTTCCAGTATCTTTTCAGGTGTCAAAGTTAGGTTGACTGGTCTATAATGCCCCAGATCCTCTTTATTCCCCTCCACTGTTTTTGTTCTTCAACCAGCAATAAAAATGTAAATAAAAAGGTATCCAGCTCCAGGTGGCTAATCAAATATTTCCTTTGCAGTGACAGGAGACAGAGAATGGGAAATTTGAATTCATTCTGAGGGTAGGTCTACACTTACCGCGCGGGTTGACGCGGAGAGTTTGACTTCTCGGAGTTCGAACTATCGCGTCTAATCTAGACGCGATAGTTCGAACTCCCCGCGCGCTCCAGTCGACTCCGGAACTCCACCACTGCAAACGGCGGTGGCGGAGTCGACCTTGGAGCCGCAGACTTTGATCCCGCGGCGTCTGGACGGGTGAGTAGTTCGAACTAGGGTACTTTGAATTCAGCTACGCTATTCACGTAGCTGAATTTGCGTACCCTAGTTTGACCCCCCTTCTTAGTGTAGACCAGGCCTGAGAGTAAACTGGGGTAATGTCCCAATGCCAACTTCCATTGCAACATCTACAAGAAATCAATCAATTTATGGAGGCTAGCCTGAAGGCGGCAGGTGAGGAAAGTTAGCACTTTATAATAGTAAAAACTACTTAGCAAATGTATACAAACATATTTATTTCATTGGATCCTTCTGCCTACGTACCCTTTGGATGTCATTTTCCTTCTTAGTTTGTAAGGTCTTTGGAGTTGGGACTGCATCTCTGTGTTTGTACAGACCCTAGCTTACCTGGGGCCCATATCTCGAGCTGGAGCACTGGGCTGTACTGGAATATAATAATATAGTTTTATTTTAGGGATTGGCCTTCTATCACTTTTAAAGAGTAAGCAAACCACCATGTACACTGGTATATAAATGTTTTGTGCCAAGCTGACATAGACTTTATAGCACAGAGCAAGGACTGCAAATGCAATTATTTTAAACCAGTGGTTCTCAAACTTTTTTGTCCACGGACCACTTGAAAATTGCTGAGGGGCTCAGTGGATCACTTAATGATCTTTCTAAGTGTTGTTTGTACCGTTAGCTAACTATTGTAAAGCACTTATATCCAAAGTGCTATATTAAAAAAAACCCTTAATAATAATTAACATTTTTGTTCTACAAATAAAAGCACACAACTCAAATTTTAATATAAGTAGTCTTACCTTTCTAATGCAATGGATGTGCTCTCTCTCCCCCGCTGTGGCAGCCCCCGAGCTGGGGCTGGGAAGGAGGAGAGTATCTCCCTCTCTGCCCCACCGTGGCAGCCCCTGAGCTGTTGTTGGGAAGGAGGGCCGGTCTCTCTCCTTGCCCAGAGTCACAGAGAAAGTCTATGGAAGAGTGCAGAACTGAACCCAAGTCTTCTCTTTCTCAGATTGGCAGCTAATCACTGCTCCATCTTTCCTCTCAGCTCTCTGGTACATACTTGTGAATATTTCCATTAAAGCTAATGAGAGTATTCACGTAAGTCAGGTTTGCAGGATCAAATGAGTTCGAATTTGTATAAAAGTGCTGATATTTCCTCTCTTGCTTTAAAAATAAAATAAAATTTAAAAAAAAATAGAAAAGCATATTTGGATAGAAGCCTTGCCCAGAAATACTGACTTACGGTACTTAACAAAATTACCTGCCAGTAAAAACTCTGCACAACTTCTATTTTGGTCAGTGAACATTGCTAAGGAGTAAATTAATTTGTGAGAAATTCATAGGTCAGCAGAAAGTACTCTTGGTGCTTCAGCTGTGTTTCCCGGAAGGGTAGTTTTCAAATCACTAGAGTAAACTCAGCATTTTATGCTTCTAGCAGGAGAAAAATGATACAGTACCTCTCCCTTAACACGCTTCCCCCAATGCTTCCTTATGTGATTATGTAATTAATAGTAATTAACAATCTCTTATTTCTCACATCATTGCTTAAGTAATTGTCATTGTAATAATACCTTTTACACCAGTGAAACTCCATTGGATTCACTCCTGATTTACACTGGTGTGATGGAGAGAAGAATCAGTATATAGCACCTTCCAGGTAAGGATTCTAACATACTTTACCAGTGTTAAATAATGTAGCCTCCCAACCTCCTTTTGAAGTAACTATTACCATTTTACAGATGAAGATACTGAGGAGGAGGAGAGGACTAAATTCTGCCTTGATTTACACCCTATATAACACCAGTGATCCAACAAAAATGCAATTGAAGTACATCAGGGCAAGATTTGTCCCTAAAGCCCAGATTTTTAAAGGTATTTAGCTATTGCTGTGCTCAGCATTGCAATTCTGAACTGATTTAGGAGCCTAAATCTCATTTTCAAAAGGGATTTAGGCACCTATGAGACAAGATCTCATTGACAGTCAAGGGATTTAGACTAAGGGGCTGTCCATAAATTATGTAATGCACTGGAGGTGGGGGGATCCTTAAACTTGCATATTTGTTTTAGTGTTGCAAAGTGTTACAAGAGATGGGTGGGTCTTGAAAATCACCAAAAAATTTTATGTACTTTATGGACGAAGTCACTAAGTCACTTCTGAAAATGCGATTTAGGTTCCTAAATCAGTTCAGCATTTCAATGCTGAGCACAGCGATGCCTAAATACCTTTAAAAATCTTGGCCTAACTGACTTCCCTGAGGTCACAGAGCTGATGGTTTGATCTCACTTACGATAGAGTAAATCCAGAGCAGTCCCATGAAGTCAATGCAGGTACACAAGTGTAAAACTGGCATAAACTCAGAATTGGGCCTCCTGATTCCCAGACTTGTTTCTTAACCCTTCCTCTCTCAATTGTCATTACTCTGTTTTCTGTCATGGAGAGACTCAAACAATGCACTGATGCAATCTTCAGGTGTTCATCATCCCATCTGCATTCTCCACCCTGAACTCGTTGTCAGCAACTGTTAATCTGGCATTAAAGAATATCCGATGGTGGAGATTATCTGCTATTTCCAAGAAGTCAAGTACTGGGTGCTCATGGAGAGGATAAATGCATAGAAAATGGGGGCTCCAGGAAGGAGTCCAATTAAAAAATCTATGGTATGAATTTGTTTGCTGATGTAACTCCGTTAAAGTCCCTTGGAGTTATATCAACAGGAAATTTGGCCCTATATCAGGAGTAAGCCTTTAATTAATAAGTTGATTAAAGGCTAAACTGTACAAACAGGATGAAGAACTGGTTTTAAAAAAAAACAACAGATTTGTCTCTTCCTTCAAATTGGAACAAAAGGGGCTGAGTACAGCACTCTTGGCAGTGTCTGCAGTTGGGAGCCACAATACAGAACTTCCTAAGTCCTTCTCTGAGAACATCACCAGAATGCTGCCCTGCAGACCAGTAACAAGAAATAAGATGCAAGAGGTATCGACCTTCCACTTTGCAGAGATGTCTGATTCAAGTCAACCCGACGCCCCCTAGCACACTTGGAAGCCTTCTGAGAATTGGAATGAGATCTTAAAAAAATAAACAGATGTTCAGTGTTCTCAGTGTGAGGAGGCCATTAGTGAGCACTGGAATATACCATTCTGAAGTCCAGCACCAGCAAGGTGCTCTATACCTTCTGCAAAATTTGAGTGTCCTCAATTCCCATTAGCATTACTTTCACAGAATCAGAGCTTAAATTGGCCGTAATTTAAGATGTTGGAACAGAAGTTCTGCACCCCCTTATAGTGATGCCATGGACTTGAGAAATTCCATCACCCGCTGGAATTGCAAAAATAATACTAGATTATTATTTATATTGTGCCATACATTTATAGGATGCTTTACACACCTAGAATAAGTCAAACACTCTGGAAGGGTAATGTCATTCATGAATTTTGGATAGAAATTGTAAAATAAAAATAAAAGTTACCATAAAAAGCCCTCTGTCCTTTTAAGTATCAGAAAACAGATCTATCCTGCCCTCTGTATTTTAAATGATACTTCTGAAATGCAAAGTGCCTCCAGCCTAAATAGAATGTAGAGAAAAATTGCCCTAATATGCTCTAAAAAGGAATTAAATTAACAAACTGGAAGAGTAAAACTCGACCATCTGGTGCTGAATGGTTGATTCAATGTCAAACTCAGAAGCATATGAAAGAGTGACGTACAGTACAGACTACAGAACAGGGCAGATATTTTTGGTGACATCTGGATACTTTTTATCAACTATACAAACAAGAATTCTGGGAACAACAAACTGTTAGTAATAAGCACTTAGAATATCTACAAAAACAGAAAAATTAAAGCATAGAATTTGGCTAATAAGGATGTATATTTTTTTCTGGAAAGTGGGCCCCTTTAGCCAGATATAATAGACATTTTTATATGCTGCACTGTGAGTTACAACTTTTTTCCAGGTGCAGCTTCTGATTCAGCTCATCACTGAGGTGAACTGCCCCTCCCCAGTTCTCTTCTGGACTGGTTGCATTCACTATATGCTTGATTATAATGGGCTTTGGATCAGGCCCTGTCTGAGCTCCAACCACTTGCCACCTTTAAGCCCCCCAGTAGAATGAGGTTTTCAGGTAGCTTATTTCTGCTGTGCCTACTTCTAATGGATTTCCTGCTATGGCAGAAATATGCAACATATTGGCTAGGTGTATCATATGGTCCACCCAGATGATAAGAGACTACCATTACCAAATAATGGATTATTTAGTGGTAGAGACCTGTGCTTGGTGGTGAAGGTCCCACATTCTAGGTGTGCTGATGACCTTAGAAAGTGGTGGTCCTTACAGGGAATTGAACTCCTGTGGATCCTCTTATAGATCCTCTTCCTGCTCTCTCCTCCATTTTTTACTGTGGGATTTCACTGGAAAATTTCTGTCTGCTCCTATTGACATAGCCTCTCTTAAGTGAATGTGAACCTAGTAAAGATTGAATTGAAGCCAAACTTTCAAACCCATGATTCCTGTGGGTTTGAAACAAGAACACAAGTTCACTCACCCCTACTGAGAGTCTCAAGTTTCCTAGTTTCCACAATATATCCTGGTGTGTCTCAGGCCTGAGACTGCAGAAATTAGTGAAGGAAAGGCTGCGTTGGATCCAATAGTTGTCAAGGGGTGCCATCATGATCAGGCAAGCTTTCCACTACAATAAAAATACACCAGGCATATATTTATAGGAATACAGATTCAGCATGACACTTAAGCACATGCCAACTGTAAATACCAGAGTAGAAAGGGATTACGTGTGCTTGAAGTTAGGCACATGCTGAATTGGGAATATTTTGTATCATGCATGTCAATATTATACATACACACTGTGAAAATGACCTAGATATATAGGGGCAGATTGTTTATATAATTAAGGCATAGAGCCATGCCTAAATTACACATGCAATTACCACAATAGAGTACGCAAATCAGGTAACTATGTGAGTACAAATGCATCTAACTGTCCATTTGCAAGTCCAATCGCCTGATTTGCACATGGCAGCAAAATAATTGTGTTAATAAAGTCTATGAAAATCTGGACTACGATGGATAAACTTACGATACAGTCACCCTAATGGTGGATCTATTTAATTCTGCAGGGCACTCTGATCGCATGATAAGAGGTGCTGCAGTATAAATATTTATATACTACTAAGATACCTCATGTTATCATGTACGCTTGTAACTCAAAGGAAAATGTAAAAGTGAAACATTAATGCATCAGGTTTGAAAAACTCAGTACTGAATTGTACAGAGGTCATATTTAAATGCTTCACAATTGCCATCTGTAGGTATTGAATGTTACCGTGATATGAGTGGTAACGTTAATAGCATTGTCATGACAAAATTGCAAAGATGTTATTGGCAACTGCTCTAATAAGTTTCTCCTTTCTTTCCCCAGCATTAAAATGCTAGTTTTTTCATTTTAAGCCTTTTTTTTCCTCAATGGTACAATGATTGAAGGCCATATTCCATGGGAGAATAATCCCAATACCTACTGACAAAGAATGTGGTTTCTATACTAATGTGCTACACGGGAGCTCTCAGAGCGGGTTCCTTTATCTTTATTCAGATGTTGGCTCAGTTAGGTTCCTTTCTGAGTTTATAGAAAGGACTAGACATCTAATTCTCACTTTGACTTCACTCTGGGAAACACAATAGTGATAGTTTCCCTAAGTAATGCTATTTACCAAGTTTGCTGTGATGAGAGGATTTGAGGCTTATTGAACTCTAGAGTGGATGCTTTTCTTCTTGAGGTGATGGCACGTCAGACTCCAGTGCATTCTCCTCACCTTGTCCAGGCCCAAATGTAGAACACAAGATGAGACAGAGCCAAAATGAAGAACACAAAAATTATTCATGCAAGAAACTTAAAATACTCTGGGATTCATTCCTTTACAGTAAATCATTCTTTCTATGGCCTCAGTTCAGGTAAGTGTGGGAGTAGAACCAGGGACACAAGAGAGGTATACTTGGAGTGGCTTCCCCTTAATAATTACTTGGGGCCTGACTCCGGTCTCATCCCAGTTTTACACCAGTATAATTCCAATGACTTCAGTGAAGTTGCTCCTGATTTACACTGGTTTGTGGTAAGATCAGAGTCAGGGTCTTGAGCCCATTAAATCACCTCATCCTCCTTATAAATATCCCTGGAGATGCTGAGGTAATGCTAAGGAGGCTCAAGAGGAAGGTTCTTGTCCCTGAGGGCTGAGGACTTTATGATGCTTCAGTCCCTTCCCAGGGGCGGCTCCAGGCCCCAGCACGCCAAGTGTGTGCTTGGGGCGGCATGCCGCGGGGGGTGCTCTGCCGGTCGCCAGGAGGGCGGCAGGCGGCTCCGGTGGACCTCCCGCAGTCGTGCCTGCAGAGGGTCTGCTGGTCCCGCGGCTTCGGTGGAGCATCCGCAGGCACGTCTGCGGGAGGTCCACCGGAGCCCCCTGCCGCCCTCCTGGCGACCAGCAGAGCACCCCCCGCGACATGCCACCGTGTTTGGGGCGACGAAATGGCTACAGCCGCCCCTGTCCCTTCCACAGATGTGTGGTAGCCTCAGGGCATCTTGGATGTGCTAACAGCAGAGCCTTTGAGCTGGAGATATCTGCCTCATTCTACATCCCAGATGGGATCTCTGCTAATGTAGGACTTGATCCAGCAAAGTGCAGAGCAACCCCTCCAGGGACTGAGAATCGTCAATTCTCATCAAAGCCACTGGAAGCTGAGCGTGCTCTACACTTCCAGGAACTGATCAGCCCTTTGCAGGGTCAAAGATGAACTGGGGTCAAAGATGAATTGCAAAAGTTAAACACTGTGTTAAAACCTTGTATCAGTTCCAATATCCCATGTGAATGACTTCCCCATTCACATTTTCTTTATTATTTTTATTATGGTGGCCCAGGCCTCATTATGCTAGATGCTGTACAAATGCATGAATCTTTCCCTCTCCACAAGGGCTTAAACTAAATAGATGAGACAGACCAAGGGTGGGATCCCCATTTGGCACAGGGGGAACTGAGGCACAAAGAGGTCATGGTCCGGATGCACAAAAGGAATTGGGCATCGTGACACTGAGCATCACCACACTCAACTTTTAGGCCCCTAGAAAATCACTGCGATTCTCAAAGCCTGATTACCTATACAGTGAGTGGGGAGAGATGCCTTAGTGTGATTCAGAAAAGTCAGCATGCTAGGCCAGTGGGCCACTTAAGCTAGCCAATGGGAGAAGCCAGCCAGAGGGCTGTGTGCTCAGGCCCACCCCTCTCACAGAGGTAGGTGCTTAAATCCAGGCTGCAGGGAGGTGCCTAGCTCTGCTAGTGATTCTCAGCTGTGAAACCTCCTCTAGAGTTAGACACCTCCACACCCGTCTACCGAGAAGCCACCTTCTCCCTCGTAACTTTTCACCCAGTGGTTAGAGCACTCACCAGGGATGTGGGAGATTTCCAGTTCAAGTCCCTCCTCTGCCTGGAGGGGAGAAGGGATTTGAATTGGAAACTTTCCACCTCTCAAGTGAGAGCCCTAACCTTTGGGCTATGGGATAGTCTGATATGGGGCTCGCTCATCCCCTCCTGTGGAAGCTGTTGTGCTCTGGATAAAAAGAGTCACTGGAACAGGGAGATGTGATCCTGGGTCTCCCATATCCTGGCCGAGGTCAATAACCAGCTGGCTAGAGAGTCACTGTCATGCTTGGGCACACCATCTACAGCCTAGTGGTTAGGGCACTCACCTAAGAGGTGGCAGATTCCAATTCAAATCCCCTTTCTCTTCTGGTGGAGAGGGGACTTGAACAGGGGGTCTCCGATGTCCCATGTGAATACCTGGACCTTGGGACTAGCAGTTACGAGGGAGGGCCTGCTGCTGGGCTGTTTTGTGTGAACTGGCTCTGAGCTTGCTTACCAGATTGGGACTGGTGTGTGACGTAGGTGGCCAAATGTCTCATTTCTCTGTATGTGAATTGCTCTGAGGCTTAGGCAGGAAGGAGGCATCTGGATGCCTAAAAGGAGGCGAAAGTGCTCATGCCCAGAGGCAGAAATATAGGCATCTAGGGAACTTCTTCCTGCAAAAAATTAGGAGCTGAGTGAGTTTAGGTGCCTACAGGGTTCAGGGGCAGTTTGTGCATTGCAGTGGTCCTGAAGCTGGGACTTAGGTGCCTAAAACAATGACTTAGGCACCAACTATTTCTGTGCAGTTTGGCCAAAGCAACTTGCCCAAGTTTACCCAGGAATTCTGTGACAGCCAGTTAAACCCAGATCTCCTGAGTCTTAGCCCAGTGCTTTAACAACCAACAATGTCCTTTGCCTCTAACGGGGCTTCGTGGGAATTTTTCCTGAATAAAAACTGAGTCAGGACCTTAGGATTTTGCCCTAAGAAATTAATGTGACAGCCTGATACAGTGAGGAAATGTCAATCTGTAAAACATTCATGTTACTAACACAAGATGGACACCCACAAGGCTCTGTGCACAGGCCAGCCTGAAAACAATCTCTGCTCTGAATAGCCCTTTATTCACTTCTTGAAATGTTCCTTCATTGCTTCGTTGTTTGTTTCTGATGTTTTGTGCTGATATAAAACTACTACTAATAAAAAATGGTGTGATTCAAGGACCAAAAGTTGTGGCGGTCAGGTTAGGACCTAAGTGGTTAGTAATGAGGACTAATACTTCTTTGTCCTTGATGATTATATGCCAAGAGAATGAAGGACTTTGGATGACTTATTAGTGGGGTTTTTTTTCCAGCATTGTTCTAGCCTACAGGAATCTGAGGGATGAAATTGCAATGGATCCATTCAACTTTCAAAACTTGTTTTGAATAAACAGGCTTTGAAATCAATCCTGAATGCTGTGGGTTGCGGCCCTGTGCTATATTTCACACTGAGCTAGTTTAGCAATGGGAGGATTAAACTAAAACAGCTTTAAGGAAAGCTCAGGATTTGTTCTAACTTCCTAATCTCTTAATTATCTTGAAACTCATTTTAAGATTATTTAATATTCCTACCTATCCAATAAGGATCCCTGTCTCTGCATCCTGGGAGCATATTACTGCATTACAGATGAGACTGCAAACTGGCTTTTTATAATTGTTTGTTTTCTTTGGCTGCAACATAGACCCTAATCCTGCAAACACATATGCACCTGCTTAACCTTGCACAGGAGTAGTTGAACTGAGTTCAGTGAGATGATGTGCATGCTTAAAGTTAAGCATGTGCATAACTGTTTTAAGGCTCGAGACCTATGATTGTAAAATAAAGGAAATTGCTTCTTACATGTTTGCTTGGAAAAGACTAGAGCAGGGGTAGGCAACCTATGGCACACGTGCCGCTTTCGGCACGTGAGCTGATTTTCAGTGGCACTCACACTGGTTCTGGCCACCAGTCCAGGGGGCTCTGCATTTTAATTTAATTTTAAAAGAAGCTTCTTAAACATTTTAAAAACCTTATTTACTTACATACAACAATAGTTTAGTTCTATATTATAGACTTCTAGAAAGAGACCTTCTAAAAACGTTAAAATGTATTACTGGCATGTGAAACCTTAAATTAGAGTGACTAAATGAAGACTTGGCACAGCACTTCTGAAAGGTTGCTGACCCCTGGACTAGAGGAAACAAAGCAGCTCTCCAAATCTGCTTCATTTCCTTCTCTCAGGAGAGAGTTGAAGACAAGAGGAGACTGTTCAAGGGTTAGGAAAAGCCAGGAAATTGCCTTTAAATACTTTGGATCATAACATTCAGAAATCTTGCTGCCCAAAAATAAAGATGGTGGTCCAGATTCTGATCTCAGTTACATGAATGTAAATCTATTTGAACTGCACTCTGACTTCACCAGATTCCCCATGGTGTAAATAGATCAGGATCAAGCACAGAATGTTTCTGGTTGAGAGAAAGTGTAACTAATCTTGACTTATCCAGCTTTGTCCTATGTGTCCTTTGCTTTCATTCTTGTTAGCTTTGCTGGATCTTGAGCTTACTTTGTTTTTTCTCAGCACTTCCTTGATGTTACAGTCTCTGTGATGTGCTGCAATTCATCCACAGTGCTTCCTTTTTACTTCTCGAATTTACCTCCACAATTCACTCATTGATAGTCTCTTCACATCCCTACTTTCTGAGCCCCAGAGATCCCAACATGCTGTAGCTAGATTGCTCCCCCACTGCAGGAAGGGTGGCTAGATCACTCACATCTTCCTTTATTGGCCATCTAGCCATTTACATCATGTTCAGCTCAAAATTACATTATTCACTTTCAAAATTTTCCACTGAAGCTCTCCCCACCACCCACCAGGTCTCTGATCTTATGCCCTCTATCCCCCTGCTCACTCATTCTCCGGTCTTGGGCATCCACTCTTTGCCATCCACAGTGGTGGGGCAGGAGAAGGCACTGTCCCTTGTGTTAATCTCCATCATTGGAATTCTGCCTTTTTTCTTACTCCCCATTCTCTGGGAAACACTTCCTCTCTGCAAATGTCACTTTAAACTCTTTTTCTTGTAGCTCACAGTGAAACATTGTGTGATACTGTGTACGAGGAAGGATGCTCTATACAAATAAACTGTATTGTCTCTCTGGTTTGTGGTATGCATGTTAAACCGTGGCTTTTCCTGCTGCTCCATACTCTATCATTAGGGGCTATTTGATTCCTGCAGGGTCTCCAATTTTGTGCCAGCCTCACCCTGGACTAAGGAAGTTTCATCTCAAGTTCCCTTACAGATGTTGTTTGGTAATAACTAGAACTGGGAAGAAATCCAGATGCGATCAAATTATCTGTCATTGTTTCCATTCCTGCCTACATGCCCTTAAAGTAAATGTTAAAAAAATAGGCAAAGAGGAAGGAAGGAAGAAAGGATATAAAAACTAGAAAATCTTGGTTAAAAAGGTACTTAAACATACTGTTTTCATTTTTGTTCAGGATTCATAAAAATGTCACTCTTGTTATCTTAGTTTCTGATTTTCCCCCAAAAAGTTCCCTTGAGTGTATTGCTTGAGTGTTGTTCTGTTCTCACAGTCTGTTTTTTCTGCTCAGACTAGTGAAAGATGGAAAGGGTCCTTGTTTGTGTATGTGGCTCCTGTTTGTGCATCAGCAACTTTGCATTTTCAGGGACTTTTGAGGATTTTTTGTGCACTATCACTTGTAACCACAAGAAATAATATACAACTCAAGTCCATTTCCATGTACAAATTAAGGCCAACATGAAGTTGTTTTTGTTGGTAACAAATTTTCAGCTGTGGCTTCTGATTTTGTGAGCCAGCTTACGTGGCAGATTGTATTCTCACAAGAACACGCGCACACATTTTGCATCAAGCAAAGGGGAAGCTCAGCATGTTAATCAGTTGTACATAAAGTGGGCTTTAAATATCAGAGTCTGGCTGAAAACTCGATGCAAAATCTCTCAGAAGAAACAAGTATTTTAAAATGGGGCACCAAAACCGGTAAAAAGGGATGAAAATATAAAGTGTTTATTGTGTGCAGTGACCTCAGTGTTCACATCTCTGAGGGCAGTTGTGTGTATATTAGAAGGCTAAATTTGTGGACTGAATTGACTAGTTTGTAGCGCTGCTCAAAAACTGCCAATTAGTTTTCATGGGGAAATTTTGAATTTTTTAAAAAAAATTTCTGCAAACATTTTTCCATTTTTTGGCTAAAATGGGTTAAAGAAATGAATCCAGTACCTGAACATTTTCCAGATTTTGAAAAATAATGAAAATAAAACAAAACTGAAAACTGATTTTTTACTGAAAAAGTATCAGTTTTAGTTTTTTGATGAAAATACAAAATTTTGACTAAAATGACAATTTTGGTTTGGTCAAAATGTCATTTTTCATTGAGAAAACTTCCATCAGTTCTACCAGTTAGTCGTCCAAACTTAGGGACAACAGAATTAAAGACAAATGGGTAAAATGTAGCGTCCAGATTTTGAAGTCCTTATACAGTTTTACATTTAACTGAAACAACCGTGGCATGATCCCCTCATTTGGTTTTGGTTGACGTTATGTTGTGGAACATGGGAAGCTATTGTCAGTAGGACACCAAACAGTGACTGCTGCCAAATTCTGTTTTCTCATTTAACATTGTTTGCTGTAGTTCAAAATGGAACCTGTTCCCTACCTAGAGATGGACTTGAACAGGAATGGTGACTCCAGACCGCTTTCATTTTTGGGAGAGTTTAGATTCAGACCCCAGAACTGAACTTGCCACTAAAGTTTTGGTTAAAGCTCAGGTCTCAGACCAGAAGGGTCCCATCTTCTATTTGTGCTTGGGGTGCTGCCATAATCACGTGAGAACAGGGCCTATCTCATGAGATTTTGACCCATGTTGGCCAAAATCTTGTGAAAACAGCTCGTGCGATTGTTACTCTTTGTGTGGTTGAAATCTCACAAGGTCAGTTGATCTTCTGAGTTTTCTGACATTGGGGCCAAAATCTCACAACCAAGTCGAGCCTGGCCTTCAGTTTCTGTGTGAATCTTTTTGAGGATGAGAACTCCTTAAAACAGAGAGACAAAGAAGAAGAAATTCTCTCCCCAAAAACCTTGTACGGTCCAATCTAATGAGACACAGAGCACCTTCCAGCACAATGGCAGAGCTTATCAATTCAGAGGATTGTCCCAAGTCCCAGACTACTATTTTATGTTCTGTCTGTCACTCTCTCTTGCGCAGACAGACAGGTCAGCCCTAGGCTTGCTTATACAGGTAGTAATAATAATAAATAATCCCCCCAAAATGTTCAGAGTGATCATTGTTGAAAGGTTATTTTACATTGTAGCTTCTGCTTGTGAGTCTAATGGGGATATTCAGGTTTGTGCTGAAGACTGAGCCTAACAGGAATATAGAAGAATAAACTGGCCAGCTTGGGCTCGTTAGTTTGAAGCAGCTGTTTGTTGCCCAGAGGGAAGAAGCGTTTGCCACAGTTCTGTTTAACAGGCCCATAATCTAATGTGTGTTTTTTTATATTTTGGTTTTTGTGTGGAGCATTTGAAGTTTGTTTTTAGAGAGACCAAGTTACATGAAGTAATTTATTTATGAAGCCCACAAGACTTCCTAGGGACTGAATCAGCGGGATGATCATGATTAATGAAGGCAGACAGCATGTGGCAACTCATCCCAGCCTAGCTGCGCACAGGCTCTGCTCACTTATGAGGGGTATTCATCAGGCTGCATGGTGGGGAGGGCAACAAGAAGGATATGCTAAAACATTACATTTCAGTTCTAAATATCCTGCTGTAGTGAGGGCACATGCCGCATTTGTAAATCATGTCATGGAAGGGAGGTGTGTGCAGCGATTTTCTCAGGGAGCAAGGGAATGCCAGGAAGAAAGCACAGCCTTATAAAAGCTGTTCAGTGAGTCAGCCATCGCCCAGCGTCCACATGTCTCTGTAGAATGGGAATAATGATACTTACTTGCGGTCATAAATCACATTGAGGTCTATGGGTGAAAAGGGGTTTATGACAGCTATGTTAATTACTGTTTCTAGGGAGGCCCTAATGGATATTGTGGCCTCATTGCACTGGGCAAACACATTGTAAGAGACAGTCTTTGCCCCAAAGAGCTTACATTAGAAATGGCACAGAAAGGTGAAGTGACTTAGCGAAGCTCATGAAGCAATGCCAGGACTAGAACCCAGGTCTCCTGACTTCCACTAGCCAGTGGACCATGCTGCCATTCAATATTAACTATCCTCTTCTTTGAGCCAATGCCCTGGCTTCTTTGACAGTGTGAAGATATCTGTTTTGGAGACAGAGGACAGCGCTATTTTCTTTAAGCAGCATGTAATTCACCTGACGGTGTCGGGGGCAGTTCTAGGCACCCCCCCATGCCCCAGCCCCAGCCCCATAAGGAACCACAGCTGTTCTGCACAAGGAGATGGGCAGCTGTTGAGCAGGAGTGTGCCAGCTCCATATAACCAAGTGAGGAGGGGCTTGTGTTAGGAAGTGGCCCAAGATCCTCTGGGTTCCTGACTATGTGGCTCCAGTGGACACAACCCTTGTCATAGGAGATGCTCCCCCTGGCTGGAATACTGGCTGCAGGAAGAGGAGATTTCCATGCCCTGCCCCTAGGTTGAACTAATGGTGAATTCTGTCTGCTCCAAACCCCATGGTGGTTTCTGAGTAGTTCTCACTCTAAGATTAAGGCAGGAAGATGTCTGTCCTCAAGCTATCTGCTTGAAATAGTGAAGACTTATTCACTGCTAGCAGCTAACACAGCAACAACAATGAAAAAGCTACTCCCCCAAGCCTAAAAGAAAGAGAACTAACCCCACTCCTGAGCTGCTGAAATGTTCAGCTCAGAGAAAGGTCTCTGTGATATGGTGCAGTGGGAGTGACATTTATGTAACACTTAGGCAGTACTTTCTCCCCTATACTTTTTAGCCAGAAAAGGGGTTGTGATTCTTCTGCTAGTTACTGCATTGATCCCTATCAACGGCAAAGAAAAACGAGGGGGAAAAGGTAACAAGAAGGATTTATACATTTCAGGCCAGATCCTCAGCTGGTGTAAATCAGTGCATCTCCACTGATGTCAATACAGCTATGCCAGTTGACACCAGCTAGGGCTCTGACTCTTCATTCTTTATTGCCACATGGTTTGCGATTGTAATCACTGCTCAAGACTAAGTATAAGTACATGTTTAGCCACCTATATGATACGTGTATGGCGCAGAGCACAAATGCACCTCAACTCTTCATTCAGGAGCAAATCTCAGATTCAAATAGCTGGTGAGTTTTTTTAACTGTCCTGGGGAACTTACAGAGTAAATACTCTAGAGATGGTCAGAAAATGGGAAAGGGGTGGGGTTTCCATGGGAAGTTTCAACATTTAGCGGAAAATCTGAAAACTGATTTGTTTGGGTTTTGGCACCTGTAAATAAAAAATTGCAAATTTTTGGCTGAAAATGGAAAAACTAGCCAAGATACCACCATAGAAACATACTGATCTGGAACTGTCCTCAGAAGAGGCCAGGTCAGTTGTTAGACCTTCAGTAACGAGCACCACACGTCTGCTTCTCCAAAGTAATGCAGAGACTGAACAAAGAAGGGCTGGCTAGGATACTAGCGTGCCCAGTGGCAGATACTGTAAAGAAAACAGGACTAATTCTCATAACACTATGAATTTCCAAAGCAACTCACTGGGTCCTTACAAAAATTTCACCCAGCAGATGTGAAATGTCTTTAGATCCATGGTCGCACCTACACCCTTTCTACGCACGAGGGCTGGCTGGCTCCTGTATTTTCATTTGCAAATATCATTTCATAACAGTGAGAACAGACTCAGGGCCACCCCTTTTAAATGGCTTATTGTGCTTCTTGCGTAGTGACATGGCTGTTCAGAAGCATAGCAGCCTCTTGTTCCTTATTGTACATAACACAAGTAATGCCATAGACAATGGAGGGGTTGACATCTGAAAGTGGGTAGGTGCAGAATAAACCCTCTCTGACTCTGAAGAGTCTCCACTGTCCATAACATACTTGGAGTATGAAAGAACCCTCTTTTACCGATGACTTATCTTAAATCATTGGAGGTTTATGCCCCCAGGTAAAGGGGCAGGGGTGGTAGAAAGGGGTTGTAAGAGCCACAGGTTCGCTCGGTGGAGCATGAACCTGGTGCAGGAGCTCAGGAAGACAAGGGCCCCTTCGCAAGCCCCAGTGTAGGGGATGTGACCAGGGAAGGGCTGGCAGTGAGAGGGCCATGTCGGCTGCAGGGATTCTGGGCAGTGCTGCTGTCAATGGATGGCAGAGACAGCTTGCCATAACTTAGACAGCACCACAAGGCTGGGCGTTGCTTTGGATCTAGGAACAAGGCCCAGCACAGAACATCAGCCTCAATTGCAGTATCTTCCTCCCACTGGGAGTCTATATTTTTGATACATAAACGATTAAATATTACCCAGGCTTTTGAGAAGAAAAGGTAGCCGAAAACTCCTCTCCCCTCTCACTGAAACTTTCAGGGACTCAGATAAACAAGGCTCAGATCCAAATTGCAGTAATGCCTAGAGGTCCCGTCCCCGTTGCGCTAGATGCTATACAAATAAGTCACAAAAAGATGGCCCCTGCTCCAAAGAGCTCACATGTAAGAATAAGATGAGAGACAACAGGTGACTATAGGAAAGTTTCCCAAGGTAACAATGAGATGGTTGTGATAAGAGTGATGAGCAGTGGTCACAGCACACCATGGCCAAGTTTTTGGAGGCATCTTGGCAGAGGTGAGCTTTAAGGAGGGATTTAAAGGAGGACAATGTAATAGCTTTGCAGATTTTTATGAGTGTCTAAAACCCAAAATCTTTCTGATCTGATTTTGCAAAACCAATACCCACCCCCAGGTTTTTTCCTCCCTCACATTTCTGCTCTCAAAAACCTATTTCTTATTTTGTCAGGAAGGTAGAAGTTAACTGTTAGACCATTGTGCTCTTCTATATGAGTCAATTCTGCTGTATTCAACAGAGTACAGATTGAGTTTAGCATCTGACTAAGATGGAGCACAATTTAAAGGAGGGAGGGGGACGGAATGGCACAGTGCTTAGTACTGTGCCTGTTAATTGCTCCAGTACTTTCATTTATTGTGACAGCTTTCCGTGATGCATTATCACTCTGGTGGTTTTTATCCCCCCTTAACTGCTTTGGCTTAGTTTAATTTCTATATGTTGCTGCAGATAGGTGCACTGAGCACTCAGCACAATATGGGAGTAATAGGACTGGTCCCATTTGACCCAAGTGCAGAAGTGAATATTTGATCTTTGTTTTACTGCTTCAGCTCCTTGAATTTATACGAACTGACAAAGCTGGTGCCTGTGAAAACATCCAGGGGCATGCCCATTGCTGCTCTCCTGCTCCCCATCCCCACCCCCTCTGCTAATGCCCTACAAACAGTTCATTACTGAGTGATTGCATTGTAACATCACAGCAGGCAAGAGGGCTGGGCTGGGTGTCATGGGGAAAACAGAGAAGAGAGACAAACGGGAAAGCAAGGCTGTTATAATAGACATGCTGCCTATAGATATAAAAAGGTTCAGTACTCCTTAGCCAACAGGGTTTATTGAACCTCTGTTATCTACCATGGCCTTGAACCTGCAGGTGACCAGGCGGTGGACTTCAGTGGTTACCTATCTGTGCTCTAGAAAAGTCTAAGGTAGGTAGGGAGTGCAAAGCTGTTTTGTTTCATTGCGAGTGAGCAGAGGCTAGGTGAGGATGAGCAATATGAGTTGTGACAAAGTTCCTCCTCTACCTTGGTGGGTCCTGCGCTTATTGGCAGATTTTGCTCACCTCAGTGATCTTCCTCACAGTCTGGGTCAACTCCTCCTGTGTCTGATCAGGAGTTGGGAGGTTTGGGGGGAAGCCGGGCCCGCCCTCTACTCTGGGTTCCAGCCCAGGGCCCTGTGGATTGCAGCTGTCTATAGTGCCTCCTCTAACAGCTGCATGACAGCTACACCTCCCTGGGCTACTTCCCCATGGCCTCCTCCAAACACCTTCTTTCTCCTCACCACAGGACCTTCCTCCTGGTGTCTGATAACACTTGTACTCCTTAGTCCTCCAGCAGCACCCTCTCACTCCCAGCTCCTCTCACACACTTCCTCTCCTCTGGCTCCCCCTTGCCTGACTGGAGTGAGCTCCTTTTTAAACCCAGGTGCCCTGATTAGCCTGCCTTGATTGGCTGTCGGTGTACTAATCAGCCTGGCTGCCTTAATTGGTTCTAGCAGGTTCCTGATTACTCTAGTGCAGCCCCTGGTCTGGTCACTCAGGGAACAGGAATCACTGTTTAGTCTCCATTGTGTCCCTTCCTGGTCAACAAAGGAAATCAGTCTGTTTAATATCCCTGCTCAGTGGCTTAGGGCTAGATCAGGGGTCGGCAACCTTTCAGAAGTGCTGTGCCAAGTCTTCATTTAGTCACTCTAATTTAAGGTTTCACATGCCAGAAATACATTTTAATGTGCTTAGAAGGTCTCTCTCTATAAGTCTATAATATATAACTAAACTATTGTTGTATGTAAGTAAATACGATTTTTTTAAATGTTTAAGAAGCTTAATTTAAAATTAAATTAAAATGCAGAGCCCCCCGAACTGGTGGCCAGGACCTGGGCAGTGTGAGTGCCACTGAAAATCAGCTCGTGCGCCGCCTTCGGCATGCGTGCCATAGATTGCCTACCCCTGGGCTAGATATTTAAAGGTTTTTTGGGCACCTAAAGTTGCAGAGAGGTGATTGGTGGGATTTTCAAAAGTGCCTTGGAATCAATAGGAGTTAGGTGCTTAGATGCTTTTGAAAAACATCACTAGGCACCTATGTGTTTTGGGCACCAAACTACCTTAAAAAATCTGGTCCTTAGTCATTTAGCTCAAGCCATAGAGGTTGTGGGTTCCTTCTCTACTGACAACCAAGATGAGAGATGTTCTATATTTAGCTATGTGTAGCCTTCTAAAGCTGCTCTCTTGTGCCTGAGATCTGCCAAAAGTGAAAACATTTTGACCAATCCTTCCCCCCTGTGCCCCAGTTTTTGGTTTTCAGTTTACCAGGAACAGCTGAGGAAAGCAGATAATTTCTATGAGAAATGTTGTTTAGTTTAAAATCCAATTTTCAACCAAAACCCCAATTTTCCACCAATGTTTGTCACTTCTGTCTCTTTTCCTGTTTCCCATTTTCGGTTTCCATTTTTCCTTGTCTTCTTTCCTTCCACCCTTCCTACCCTTCCTCCTTCCCTCTCTTCCCCCTTCTCCCACTGCATTCTGTAACCTCTCATGTCTTTCCCCACCCTGTGCTTTCCCTTTATCCCCTGCCCTTTGTTTCCATCACTCTGCCCCTCAAATATTAAAATCCCCAAACATTCTATATTTTAGGCAACAGTGGGGTAGAGATGCAAAATGTAGATCCAGATTTGGAAGACCCCAAAATTCAGAGGTGTTCAATTTGATCCTGCGAGAGAGCTGGGTAGTTGAATAATACAGTTATTCTTTAGTTTATTGAAGGGTCTAGCAGTCCTTCAGGGCCCCACCATGTTGGATGCTTTGCACACACAGGGCTGGCCCTAAAGGAAAAATGGATATACATATATATAGATTCACGTGAGAAACGAATATGACGAAGTGAGTAATCTATATATATTATCCACCACCCCTCACGGCCCGGCGGGATCGATGTCCGGCTCTCTGTCGTCCGCGCCCGCCGCGCCGGTGGTGTGTGGTGGAATCGTTCGAGAGGAGGAGGGGGATATATATCGCTATCTAGATGAGAGATATATATATCCCTGAAAAAAAATCGCGCGCCCTACCATACGGACGGGGTAGTGAAGACGTAGCCACATAGTAAAAGACAGTACTTGCTGTGAAGAGCTTTCAGTTTACATAGATAAAACAGACAGAGTGTTAGAAAAGGAAGCGTTCTTACTCCTGTGTTACAGATGAGAAACTGAGGGAAAAGAGATCGAGTGACTTGCCCTCGGTCACACAGCTAGTTGGATCCTAGATCATCCTAGATTTCCTGAATCTTGTTTAGTACCTTATCCAAATCTTTTCTTTCCTTAATGTGGATTCTGCTTAGATTTGGGGCTTTGATGCATACCCATATCTCCACTCAGGGCACCCTGTCCCTATTAATTGGCCAAACATGCTGCGGGGAGAGCTCTTCATGGTGCTTCCAAACAGCTAGTTCCACCCCTCGAGCACTCTTTCGTACTGCTCTTCCACTCTGGATGCTGCAGGGAAATCCTAGCCTCACGGAAATCAATGGCAAAACTCCCACTGTCTTCATTAGGTCCAGGATTTCACTCTGCATATCCCATCAGAATAGTGGGGAGCTCGAAGAGCCCACTGCCAACGAGAGCAGGGTCTTCTCGGGAGACCCTCCCACAAGAGATAGAACCAGACCATTGCTCTAACTTGTCTATACTGACTTTTGTGCCTAAAATGCACTCCACATTAACGATTCACTGGGCAAAGCCTTCTGCCCACGTTAATGTCTGAATCAGACAATTATTCCTCCACAGATTACAAATTTAAAATCAGAGAAGCAGGCATTCTGTCAATGGTTTAAATGACTTGACTTGACAGTAGGCTATTCTTTCAAGATTAAAATGCTCCGAGAGAAATCAGTGGGTTCAAAGGGAGACAAAGGCTACACTCTATGCCAAGAACTAGACGTGTCTCTCACATAAATATGTTACTCTATTAACTATGTTAATAGTTACTCTTAATACTTGGTTGATAGGTCATGAACTTCCGACAGTAAAAGAGCAGAGATAATGAAACAAAGGAGGGTTTTAGAAATGGAAAGCCAGGGCATTTTTCCACTTTTTTTTTTTTTTCAATTTACAGACCTATATTTCTCTTTCTCTTTGTTCAAGTTCTCAAGCTTGCCAGATTTCTGAATGAAAACTTTTTGTCCACATCCAGTAAATATCTTGATAGTTCAGTAATATGTAAAAGGGGCAGAAGTGGAAAACATCAACACAGTTAGATATTCCCTGTGCCCCTCCACTGGAAACGGATTCAGCTATGGGATAACACAGAGACAGGATGGGACTATTTAAACACAGATCTCAAGTGTCAAGTAACAAAGGGCGCAGTACCTTTTTAGATAGGGATTTTACTGTAATAGTAAGGGAGAATGGTTCCATTCATGTGTTATCTGTTATATATTAGTTCTCCCTTACTATTACACTAAAATCCCTATCTAAAAAGGCATATATAATATGGTATTTAAGGAGCCAGATTTTCAAAAGAGCTCAGCACATTGTGTGTTGAGTTCTCTTGACAAACTGCCCATCGGTGTCACAATGGGGTTTGGAAATCTGACCCTTATTTAGGTGCCTAAAAGGGAGCTGAGCGCTTTTGAAAACCTAGCTCTAACACTATATTATAAAAGGGCCCGAACCACAAATTTAGATCCAGATCCAGATCTTTCAGAGACGATAATGTTGGGATCTGTTGGATCCAGGGTTTGGATTTAGGCCCATCCGTATGGTATTACTAAATTTTAGGGCATATATAGGCAAATTAAACTTCTGAGATGCATTGGCTTGCACTGTCTTATAGGTAAGGCCTTTTGTTCTCAGTGTTTACTGATTTTTACTAAAAATGTCCTAGGTGTTACAAAAGCTACCAATTTTGGGGTTTTACTGATTTTTTTTTCTTTTCACCTCAGCTTTGGCTGTGGCTTGAAAACTGTGACAGACCCTGTGGGACCTGAAGGGGCTTCCCTTGACCAGCTGAAAAGGAGAGATGTTGGATAGGGAACCTTGGCCACTCAGGTTACTGAGCTACCATCTCTTCTTCCGGCGTGGGCCTGGAAGCGGAAGACATGGAGGAGGCAGTGTGAAGAGATGGTGCCCTCACCTCTTTATTTAACCTTACTTTTCTCTATGTTTTGCTTTTTTTTTCCATCTTCCCCATCCCCCCAGTATTCACTCCAGGATTTACTCAGAAAACTGTGAAGTTAATTTTTTGCACCTACTTTAATCTGTTTTAAAATGTTTGTAATAAACACTGATAAATTCCTGGTAGATTTTAAACACCATAAAACAATAATGATAGCAAGCTGGCAAGTTCTGGCATTGATCTACCTGAAGTATTGCCAGCCCCCTAAATCTTGACTCAGACTCCCCAAAGATAGAGATTTAAAAATAAATAAATATTGGATTCTTTTTATTTGCATACTGGTTTCTATGCCTTTAGGAGACCCAAGTGGGTCATGTTGTCAAGCTTTTCTCCACAGCTGTGTGGGCTAGAAACGTTGGATGAAAACTGAGATTCTAAAATAATCATTGAGCTCCAGGAGTTGAGGTTTAAGATAAACACTCAGGGTGAAATCCTGGCCCTATTGAAGTTGATGGCAAAACTTCCACTGATTTCAACAGGGTCAGGATTTCACCCTCAATTTACTGAGACTCACCACAAGATTTGGTAAAAATGTATTAGCATTTTTTCTATGATGTATATGTATTAACAAAGAAATAAAACAACTGTCTATGCTGTCTCTAAGGAGAGTGAATACATTTAAAGAATCAGAGCTGCTGCTATGTCAGAAAGCATTTGCAACTGGCACGGTGCTGTCCCTCAGCCTAATATAGTTCCAGGAGCTCATAAGAACAGGGATGAATTATTTCCAGGACTCTTGCTAGTCTAATCACTTTAAAAAACATGAATTACTGCTTGGTGCATTTTTCGAATGAGCTATAATGCAGGCTGTTCCTTGCTGGGATACATTTCTCTTAACAGCAGCGGAAAGATTATGAATGGGCTTTTCTAGAGAAAATAATTGAGTTAGATGTCCAAGTCTCACTGAAAGTCCATGAGAGTTGGGAACTCGCAGGAACACCTTCTAAAAAATCTCATTGTTTATTTTTTTAAACTGGTGATTTGAGACACTTCTAATTAGCCTGGCACTTTGATTTCTTGGTAAGCATATGGAACCAGTAATTTCTGAGCTGGGAGGGAGCATGCTCTAGTGGTAGGAGAGTCTACAAGGGACTCAAGAAGCTTGGGTTCTAGTCCCAGCTCCAACACTGACTCTTTCTGAGTCTGGGCAATTCACACACAGCCTGAGTGCTCAGTACTTTTGAACATTAGGCCCTTAATATCAGGTGCCGTACTTCCCTGTCTATATAATGGGGACAATAATACTTATCTACCTGTAGAATACTATGAGATTTTTGCACCGAAAATGCTTTATGTATAAGTGTAAAGTATTGTTCATGTTTTCAAAAGTGACTGTGATTTTGGATTTCTTACTTTTTGGGTGCCCAGTCAGAGAAACCTTAAAGGAGTCCGATTATCAGAATGTGGTGGTTCAATAGCTTCAGAAAATCAGGTCCTAGGAGTCTAAATTCCACTGACTTTCAATGATGTTTAGGCTTCTAAATTCCTAACTGACTTTTGAAAATGGGATGTAGGCTCCTAAGAGACGTAGGCACTTTTGCAAATGTTATCCTTGGACTGTCTTCGAAAGCCCGTCCCAAAAGGTTTTCAGGCTTGACAGAGAATCTGTTCTAAGGCTACAAAGAGTTTTGGTAATGACTATGGGACTTTGCAAAATTACAGATAATCCCACATCGAATTTAACGAACTTTTCCACCACATTTTAAAACCAGAACTGCACGGAATTCTAACAGGTGCAGTTGAAGTTTAAGCACTTCACAGATGGCTATTAAACCACTCAGCCAAAGCCACAAACTCCCCAAAACAGCTATAAATACAGAAATGCATTCCAGTACTTTGTCTCTTGGCACTAAGAAAAGATTTCCAAATTCTTCTGATTATGCTGCAGTCTGTTGTTTTTTAATTTCTTTGCAGAGTCCTTCTGAGCAAGTCTGAATGTTTCCAGCATGAGGACACTGGTCTTGGATCTCAGTTGAGTTTATCTTTGTAAGCCCACACCCTGAGCACAAATTAGTGTTGAAGATCACTCCCCTGTTTCATCCTGCCAAACGTTAACATTAAAGAGATTTGGGATGTAGATGTTCTTTTGTCCTGCTCAACAGACCCCTGCCTGCGATAATATCCTTGGGGTTATGAAGTATTATTCAAAGGCCGCACAGGAAGGAACACTATGCTCTAGTTCTCCTGCATGTGGCTTTAGTTACAGATTCTGATGAATCCTTTCTTTTCATACCTGTTAAGTTTATATACTGCAAGTTCTTCTCGATAAAATGAGTTGATAAGATCCTGTAGGAACAAAATTAACAGAAACAATTGGTCCAATGCTTTATCTGCTTGTTTCTAATGTGACCTGCCAACTTTTTCTGCCTGTGCAGAACATCTTGTAGGATCAGGGCTTCTTTCAGCTTCTGTCGGTTGATGCTGTTCCCTGTAAAGCCATTATATCAGCAGCACTGGGGTTTCCTGCCCTTAGCAAACCATGGATGCCCAATCGCTGAATTTTCATGTTGCACATCCTGTGCACTCATATTCTTTAGCACGATCACGCTTTGGGAACTTGTATCCTTGTGGTTTATTTAAAGGAAGTAAGTAACAGCCTCCTTTCCATTTTAAAATAAACAGTTATATCAATGCATGCTGCATAACAAACTAGCTTATTGTTTGGCAGCTCTCGAACGGAAGCGTCTCTAGTTTCCATGATGAATTCTTTACCATGCAGTTTGGTAAAAAAAAACTACCAAGGTAGTTAATGTTCAGGAACTTTAAAAGTCTGTGGGTTAATTTTTCCCCTCAAATGGTCTGCAGATGTGATTTTATTCAATGAGAACTACATACAAGCATCTGAGGGCAGAATTTTTGCCTCCTGTAGAAGGCAGAGGTAAATTAAGCACTAAGACAGAACAGAGTGTCCATTACCAGGCATGCTGGAGGCCAGATTAAACTATGGAGTAACTTACACTAAGGATTACTTTGATCCCAGTAAGCTAGTACAGCGTGAGCAGGCAACATCTTGGGCACCTAAAGACAAGGGAGGGAGGGCAAAATATGTTTCAAATACTACACGAGACAATTTGAGATGCTAACTACACATTAGCTTGAAGGCAAAAAATCACACTCTTTTTTATTGAAAAATACTTGTTTGGAGGATAAGATTGTTTGTTTTAAAAACACTACCTTGCATCCAATTGTTACACGATGGATTGAGCTAAGAGTTTGAAAGGTGATTAGTGATTCTGAGTGCCTTAATTTTGGAGTGCTCAGCACAGGACAACTTGAGGGGGTCTGACATGTCAAAGATCCTGTGGTCAGCAATTTCTGAAAATCAGGCCCCCTTTACGGTGTCTTCTTTCAGGCAATGAAAAATTGAGACAGCCAGAATCACTAGTTGCTTTTGAAAATATTAGCCTCATTAAAAAGCAGGTGACTTGTTAGTTCTTTTTGGGGCAAAGCAGCTGTTGCCAAAGGTGTCTCTGAAGATCAGCGGGGAACTCCGTCCTCCTGGAAGCTACCCGGACACACAATTATATCTGGATTGTTTTAATCTCTTTTCAGTGATGAGGTTCCATTAATGAACCATGGCTTTTGCTTTGCCAGAATAGCTGGACAGTCAGAACAAAGGCTATCACCACATTACAACCCACATTTCTCCATGTAAATCATGGTGCATTCAGCTCCTGTTCTTGTCATTATTCCGTTGGCTTTTGAATCATAGGGCAAATTCTTCAGCATTAATGATGGGATTTTCTAAGGAAGTTAAGTGCTCACTTCCCATGGAATTGGGCATCTGTCTCCCAGAATCACTTTTAAAAACCCCAGTCTAAATCGTTTTCTGAGGACAAATCCAAGCAGTTGACCACCCAAATAATACATGCAGGCCCTCTTAGGAGTGGATGACTGGTCCAGTAATTAGGGCATTAGCCTATGACTTGAGAGACTGGGCTCAATTCCTTGCTCAACCACAGACTTCCTGTATCACCTTAGACAAGTTAGTTGGCCTCTCTGTGCCTCAGTTCACCATCTGTAAAATGGGGATAAAAGCACTGCCCAGCCTCACAGGGGCATTGTGAGGATAAATATATTAAAGGTCCTGAAATAACAGGGGCCATAGAAGTACCTAACAGAGTCATTGTGATGATAATAATACTCCCGATCCCCATGAAACTTTCCTTTGCTCTCAGCTGGGTTGTAAACCAGTTGTAGCAAGATGGCAGCCCAGACCCTCCTCAGGGAATTAATTGTTTTGGTTCATTGGAGTATTCCATCCTCATTCATGTCTGGATACCCCTACTGTTGAAGGCAGAATCCCATTTGGCTGTTCTCCTAGAATGAACACTCCTTTAATTTCAGACACCTATATTTCAAAAAGTGAAAAAATCCCACGAGACTTTTGACTGTTTTTTTAATCAGTTCTGTTCTAAAAGATTGTACTGCTGTAAGTAATAACCCAGGTGGGTAGCTTCTTTACCTGCATACTTTGAAAGTAAAGTAAATCCTTGTTGAGAGGATTTTTTTCTTGGTTCGTTGTAATTGCTATTTTTATTTATTACAATAACACCTAAAAACCCCGGTTGAGATCAGAGCCCTGTTGTGCCTGGCATTGTACAGACCATCCTCTTAAAAGCTTATCCTATCTAAATAAACAAGACAGACATAGGATGGGAGAAATGAAGCATTATGATGTCATATTTGCAGATGGGGAACTGAGGCATGAATCCTTTTGAAATCAATGGAGTTACGGGCCTAATATCTCTGGCCAGGCCAGAGCGAAACTTAAGTGACTTGTTCAAGATCACACAGGAACTGTGTGGCATAGCTGAGCACTGATCACAAACCTGCTGGACTGTGGACCAGTGGTTTAACCACAAGGCTATCCTTCCGAGTGGTGGTGTGCTAGTTACCTGGACTCTTTGGGAACACTACAGACAACAATTGCTTTCTTACAGTGTGATTACCAAAGAAGAGATGGGTGTTGGGGCAAAACCTTATGGTTGTATTCTATAGTTGTTTGGGAATGGAATTCCCATTGGATCCGGTCTGAGATCTTGTACAAAAATTAAGGGCCATGCACAGCTCTGTGTCTCTAACGATGTATCTGCTGCTGTTAGACATTTAAGGGAATTAAATTGTCAACTTTGGAAAAGTATTAATTATCCTTAAATTAGAATGTGTTCCTGGAGTACAGCATAACTGAACATGCGGACTTGTCAGATTGCAATAGACTCTTTATCCAGGTTGCCTACTGATGGTTAGGAAATAATGCTATGAAGTAGAATATAAGTGGCGAGGTGTGTAGCAATATGAAGGTATAACTTGCTTGCTTGCTGCTTTTTTGCCTTTGAATGGGTAAATCACATTAGTATTGACGCTTTGGGTAGTGGGAGAATAGTATTTCCAATTTGTTTGCTTATACTAAAAGGCACCCACTTTTTGACCTATTCTATTCTATTCTATTCTACCCTCCTCCTCGCTGTAGTATCTGAACACCCTCCAGTAGTGCATTATAAGTGCTATATAAAAGCTAGATGGTGTTAGGATGATGACTATCATGCAGCATGACTATAATCTGTCATGTGAAATTTGTGCACTCTCATTCTCTTGACCAAATTGACTACATTTGGTTTTACAAGATCTTAACTCAATTTAGGGTTTAGTCCCCACTGTCACAGCTATAAATCTCTAAAGTTGTTTATCTCTTGCTAAACTGCAACCAGTATATTTTGGATTACCTGCAATTCCAACTTCCCTACGGGTGGATTGGCCTATATGCAGATGTAGCATAGCCTGTTGGTTGGTACATAGGATACAAAGTGTACACTCAGTAGTATCACTGACTATAACCAGGTCATAATTCTACAGGGAAAAAACCCAGACAAACATGTTGAATCCTAAAAAATATATGGTTTTTGTACTCATTTAAGAAATTCTTCATCTGCAGTGAATTGCAATATGCACAATGCTACATCTATAGCTCCTGGGTGAGGAATAAGGACTAAATTAGTGCATTCAGAATGGAGTAGTATATCCACTGTGAACAGTCAAAACATCAAACCAGCAGAGCTGTGTAGAATCTGGCACCTTTTAGTTGGCAGGATTTACATGTACATTCTCTTCAGTTTTGATCTGGGTTGTGGTTTTGACTCAGTTTAGCTCTGGGCTTGATCCACAACCCGGGACCCAAACACCCAAGAAACCTGGTCCAAATCTAATTTTTTCATCTTGAGCTCATCTCTAATTCAAACAATCCCCAAAACTCAAGGCAAAATTTTATCAAAACCACCCAATTTCACTGTTTCAATGCCAAACCACAACTCAACTCAGGTTTGTTTGAAACTGGCCCTAAATTCATTCAAAACAGGTCCCAGATTGACTTGAACTTGGTCCAAAGTTGGCTCATAACGTTTACAAACTTTAGAAAATCTGGGCTGAGCTTAATGTTTTCAAGAAAACCTGAAATTGAGAGCGAGCTTTGGGAGATTCAGGTTTTATTGTGGCCATTTCACACAGTTCTGCAAACCAGTCATGAGAGCTGTGCTGGTTCAGAGCAATTGTTCAGAGAACTGTTCTGTTTCAGAGCAATTCTGAAAAAGCTGAAAGATCTCCTGCAAACTTATAAGTTTTCCTTTCTTAGACTTGTTCCATTTTTAGTGGAGTTGCTAGAGCTCTGTTCTGCATTTTGCACAATTAAAATAAAAGCCTTTGAAGTGTCTGAATTTGCATATTTTATTTTTTTCTGCAGACTTTGTCATAGTCTCTTATGTAAGTGATAGCATCAAACTGGGGCAGCAGAATGGATTCTAGGGACACTGTAATCTTCATTAAGCTTGTTTATTTGCAGGAGCGCCATTAAATTAAAAATTCCTTATCAGGATACCTCTCCACTGATGAAACCAGCCTGGTTGTTTGAAGGAGAGGAGGCAGGAGTGGTGCTATATCCTTGCACCCTAGGGTACTTGGATCTTAATCATGCCTTTGGGGAGCACACAATGCACCACTAGTCTCCAAGATCACATTAAATCTATCCGTCATGTGGCAGCTATTTCTGTTGTAACTGAGGCCCAGATCCCAGACTCTGCTCAACGTTGTGATGACTAACTGCTCGGTGCCTTGCTGCCTAGCAAATCCTCAGCCCCAAGCTGGGTGACTAAGCTCCCCATGCAATGCCCGGGGAGAGTTAGGTGCCTAAGAAAGATCCTTAGAAGACAGCAAGCAGAGCAGGGAGCTGCCTAAGCTAGCCAGGAGTGAAATGCTGAGGGAAGGTATGTGGGGGAGGAGAGGGGCATAGGTGCCTAAGCGGATGACCTGGTACGCCTGGCTAAGGTAGGCACCTTCCTCCACTCAGGATCCTCAGCTGTAAATCCTCCACTCAGGATCCTCAGCTGTGAATTCTCTCTGAGAGTCAGGCACCTGGGCTTAGGCATTCCGACCCCTAACTTTTAGGTACCTTGAAAATCCCAGAATCCACAAATGTGGTGAGAGAGGTTCCTGAGACTTCATCCACAAAAGCCAGCATGCTAGGCAGCCACCTAAGCTAGTCCATGGGAGACGCCAACAAGAGGTGTGCGTCCTCTGTCCTGCCTCCCCCTCCATTTTGTGTGGAGTTAGGCATTGTCATGTGGCGGAGTGGGGGCGGGGGAGGAGCTGGAGTGGAGGAGGAGGAGGAAGAGGAGGCCATGGGGGCTTTTGTCCAGTTTTGGCTTAGGATGCTCTGGGGCTCGAGGCTTTCTGGAGCCACTCAGGTCCAGAGACTGTGAAAAGGGAAGAGGGACTGGGGAAGCAGAACTGAATCCCCTTGCTCTGGGAGACTGGAGAGGGATAGCCCAGTCAGCTACATTGGCAATACTGGGGAGAAACTAGGAGTTCAGGGTGTGTGTGTGGTGCCTGGGAGGATGCAAGGGCTGGGTGGTGGGTGTCTGTGGGTGGCAGGGGAGGATTTATATGGGAGGCAGGCGCTGATGGGTGGTGGGTGTCTCTGGGAGACAGGCAGTGGAGGGTGGATGCCTGCAGGAGGCAGGGGGTGGTGGGTTCTGGGAGAGGCAAAGGGGGGGGTTCTGGGTGCCTATGGGAAGTGGAGAGGAAGGGGCATCCCTGATTCACTATAACCCCCTCCCTCAGCCATACCCCTGGTAGGAGGAGGTACCAGCTGCTGCCACCTCTTACTTGGAGAGCCCAGTGACTCAGCAAGACTACTTGCAGCCAGGAGGCTCCTTCGAGCTGCTGTAGCCTGCTTCCTGACAGCAACTGTGACACCCTCCCTCGCAGTGCCAAACCTGGCACCCCTGCCCGCCCTAAGCCACCTCATCCTGCTCTATATGGATTGCTGCACGTGTGTGCAGTTCCCAGAATGTGTGCGTGGGGATGGAAACATAAATGACCCCCCTACAATATTTCCACTGAGGCGGCACTAGTCCCCGCTGCTCTCCCAGTTCTGCCACCCCTGAGATAGGATCCCACACCTAGTTGAGAATCCTACTTTGGGGCTGCCGGGGCCGTGAGCTGCTCATTAGCTGGGGTGGCATTGGGGCTTAGATGGCTTTGGGAATACAAACTGGCAGCTAGGGGATGCAGGTGATTATGGAGTTAGGTGGCAGCTGAGCGGTGGTTTTGATAACGGCAGTGACACCTAAATAGTGGCTGTAGGTGCCTAAAGAGGCAGATAGATGGCTAAATACCGTTGAGGATCTGGGCCTGGGTGCCTCTGTATCATTGTCCCTGTGTTCCAGATGGAGGCACAGACAGACTTGGTGAAGTGTCACACACAGCTTGTGTCAGAGCTGGGAAGTGAATGCAGATCTCCTGAGTCCCAGTCCACTGACTTCACCCCGTGGCCCTGATGTAATTAAACCAGCAAGCATCATTGCTGCTCGGGAATGCGGTTCACTGGCAGAGCGATGTGGGTGGGGAAGCTTGCATAGCACCTGGCTGCCACGTGCTTTGTTCTGGTTGGTGCGCTAACTTTTTTACTTTCTGTTGGTACCCAGTGCACAAATTGTACCTGTGTGACTTGCAGTAGGTGGATATTAAAAAAACGACCACAGATGTTTTTTTGAACTCAGAAAGGTTCCTGGGCTCATTTGTGGGCAAAGGCTTATCAATTACTTATTTTATCTAAATTTGTTTTCTAGTCACAACCAAGTGGGCACAATGAACAAAATACAGTTTCACTGAGGTCAGCAGCAAAACTCCCACTTATTTCAATGAAGCCGGAGTTCAGTCAGATATATCAATCATCCAATAAATGATATTAAATAAATCTGTTGCATTATTTAATTTATGCTCTAGCCAAGATGGGGGACCCAGTAAAAGTGGCCTGGGGTTCGATGGCAGGCCAGACTGGTACTTCTGTTTCCCATTGTGCTGACGTGGCTAAAAAGAAGACTTTTTAATCCAGGACTTTCAGCCAACAGCTGAAACTCCTGTTGTACTCAGATAGGAGCAGTGCACATCAGACATTTACCAGATTCTGCCCCTAGTATTTCTTTGCTGGCAGTCTGACACCTGGCACTAAAATTGGAAGGTGTGGGAGAAAGAGAGAGAGACCCTCGCATGCCTGGCTATTTTTAGTTCTACACTGTTGGTTCCAAAATGGTAACATTACAGCTTGGTTAACAGGTGCTGTCTTTACATATTTGATAGAGATCCAAAGTGTACTAAACTATATTAGAGATGTCTGCCTTCAGCAATCAATAGCAAAATAAAATTACATCTCATTTACACAATCCTTTTAGATACACGGTAGGTCAGTTATATTGAGAGGTCCCTTTCCCCAGTAAGTTTCCAAACAGAAGACTTATTTTGCTCATTAAATTTTTACGTTAAGCATTAGCTAAAACATCTATGAGTTGTGAAAAGCTCTAAGCATTGAGCCACTTAGGTAAATCAATGTGTTCTAATGTCAAGTTTTTCAAATGTTATGAAGGTTTCTAGTTATGAAATCTTAGCTAATGGTGGTGGATCAGTGAAACTTCCTTGCCTGCTGTTTTATCTTGACCTGATTTGCTGTGTTCTACCACTTTAAGAGCTATTACAGTTATGAAACAGAAGAAAAATATGTTGTCAGCCTCTGTGAACAGGTGGAGAATGAAACCTTTAAAATCACACTCAACTATGAAAGATGAATAAATTCTTGATGAAGCAAATCAAAACCACTCCATGTCAGAGTTCCAGGGATAATGCCTAGAAAAGGAACTAATAAAATAGGTAGCCAAACTTCATTTCCCACTAACAGTTTTAAATGATGCCAATAGGTCATTGGTTGAACCTTCATTTTCCTTCAGTTGATTATGGCAGAATCAGACATTTGCCCTTCTCCAAAATACCCAAGGAATTGTTTTGATATAGTTAAACTAAGCTTCATGACCATACAAATAACCAGAAATAGTCACCCCCAAATGGTAATTGTTGCGGTGAGAAGGACACTTTAGCAGCCAGATACAAGAAGCCCTCAAAACCAGGAACCCACTTAAAAGGCATTTCTGCTCTCACTTAATTAACCAAGTGACATCTGGTGCCAGTGTAGCTATCCTGCTGAATAACAAGAAGAAAAATGAGATATTAGTAAGGCAGAGATGACCGCACATCTGCTTACATTTGCCTTCCTGGCATGACCCATCATGTCGGCGTTTAGGGCTCAAGATAAAAATGCAGGGAGCTGAAAAAAGCACAGCATTCTCCTAACAGAAAATGTATAAGGCTTAATAGAGAGAGATTGAACTCTCAGATACCTGGGTGTTTGCATTCTGATCACAGAAGCTGTGTGTGTATATCCCTCTTACAATTTAGGGGTATTTTAAGGCAGACTCAAGAGCAATTTTTGGTACCAAACTGCTTGAGCATAAATGCATAGAAAACAGTGACAGAAAGGTCAAACAATCAGATTCGATTCACATGTTAGGTTGCTATTCCTGCTATATACAATATAGAGTGACTGCAAATGAAGGCTTAGCCAAGTTCAGAATGAAAACTGCAGGCTCTAGAAGGGAAGGGTTATCTGCTGCTGCACAAGTTTAAAAATGGTACTGAAACAACTTCCAAAGGGGCTTATTATATCTGAATTGTTGAAGGATTTGTAAGGCTTGATTTTTAGCAAGAATTGCCTAAGGCAATATTAATTTGATATGCATCTTCTTTCTGATAAACACACTGTACTTCTAAAATTGTTGTCATCAGCATGGTAACAAATAAGCATGGAGGAATAAATTTCTAAGCAGGAAGCATGCTAGCTGAAAACGTACTGAGAAGGGCAGAATTTAGCCACTGTTTTGCAAACAACTAAGCCCATGTGACCACATCAAATGGGCATTGCTAATGTGTAATATTTATGGGATCTCTATTTGTGTCATAATAAAAGATGTAAGAAGATTAAAAATGAAGGGAACAAATGAAGGTACAAGAAAGAAGGAATTTGAATCCACGGGAGGGCAGTAAGTCCAGGAACTTGATGTGTTTTGTGGGATGTGCTTCTGCCTTTTCAGAGGTACTTGGGTAGCTATGCTGCTAAATCACCTGATGTGAGCACTCAACAATATGGACATATCTTACTTACGGGGAAATCTAATACCTCAGTACAAAATAAAAATATCTGTTCCTTGAGAACCTGGTTTTGCAAACTTCCTGTGGAGAAACTCAACAGCAGACTAAAACACAACAGGAAGTGTTCATAGAATAGCAGGGTTGGAAGGGATCTCAGGAGGTAATAGAGTCCAACCCCCAAACAGATTTTTGCCTTGGATCCCTAAATGGCCCCCTCAAGAATTGAACTCACATCCCTGGGTTTAGCAGGCTAATGCGCAAACCACTGAACTATCCCTCCCCCCACATATGTTCTAGAATATGGCCCCATCTCATAAATTACAATGAATATACTAAAGCAGCAGCTAACCTATCCAAAGCTTTAATCTCTCATTCTTCCTCTGTCTCCAATTTTTCTACTGTGCCTACCACCATAATATTAAGTCTCCAGAATCTTTCTACCCTATTAACAGATGCTTTGCAGTACCAGGAATTATTTGTCCCTCTCATGGCTGTTGGATTCTGTGTTCAAATACTAAAGCAACCAGTACTCATGGGGGAGAAACTATTCCTAACACTCACCCACCCTGTTCATTATTTGCATGCAGTGCTGTTGGGCACATTTTGAGCATGTCTCAAAGACAGCCTCCAAAATTGTATCAGCAAGTTTTGCACACATCAACTCTGGATTTCTGGGTGTTTCACTGCATGTGCAAATGTGAGGTTTGAGCAAGCAACTGCCTTATTGTCCCAGGCTTACATGTTCCATCGAGGAAGACAACCAAAGAAAATGTTGCTCCTGTGGGCCTGTGAATGCCATGCAGTAAAGCACAAAATATATTTTCTTTCTTTGTTTCTTTTTTAGCTTAATGGATCCTTTTCATTTTTAGTCCAGGCCTTCAATGGCACATGTGTGTGCAACTGTTACTAGAGCTGAGCTAACTTTTGGAGAGCAAGTTTCCATTTGGATGAAAGCTGGTAATGCTGGATTCTGGTAGCTATTCATAAAGTCACTGACAACAACAACCTAATCCAAATGAGGAAAAAAGCCTCATCCTTCAAGCTCTGTAAAATGTATTAGTGTGGCCTTTACAGACCTGAGGCCTTTTCTCATTTAGAGTAGGCACTGCTCTGGCAATTTGAAAGTTTAAAGGGGTCTGTGGGTTAATGAGAAGCCAGTCCCTACAGTTTAGGTGTATCTGAAACTGGGGCAAGTGAAATTTGCATATTAAAAAACCAGGCTTTTTTTTTTTAAATTGAAATTCTGCTTGAAACAGAATATTGCCTCCTTATAACCTCTTAGGAGAAACTGTCACACCCATAAAAGGAGAGATAATGTTTGACTTGTCTCTGAATTGATTTAGTGGGAGAAATCTAGTTCTTTCAGTGGTGGTTTTCATTGGCTGAGACAAAGCCTGAAAGTTTAGTCCAGGCAGAGTTAAACTCCCTGGAGCTGAGCTATCTTTTCACCCACTGTTTGCTGGGGTATGGTGGGTCAGGCCCTGCTAATTGGATAGGGTGAAGTTGAAGGGCTTTGCAAATGGAACAGGTGAGAATACACCTGGTTATTAAGGAAGGCCATGATCTTCAGCTGCTGATTGGTCACCTGGGATATGAGCCACATAAGAAGGAGAGACTAGGAAAGCAAATGGATGGAGGGATAGGGTTTGTCTATGTTTTAAGCTTAGTAGAAGTCTTTCTAGGGTTTGTTCTATTTAACTTAGGTAAAAGCAAATGGGTGAAGGTTTGGGGGGTTTCCTAGGAGAGTTCTTCCTAGAGTCTGTTCTATTTTATTTGTTTAGTTCAGGAAAAAGCAGATAATGGGCTATTTGAGGGGTGGAGAATGTTCTTATTTGCATTCTAAGCCCAGGAGAATTCTTTTTAGAGTCTGTTTGATTTTATTTTCACTTAACTCAGAACTTGAGGAGTTTTCCTGAAGTGACTATACTCAGGAGAACAGCATCATTTGCAACCTTTTCTATTGTCTTCACGTAGCATAACTGATGTCATCTGTTAGACATCCCCTTTCCTTTTATCTCCCGGTGAAGATGTTCCTCTGTTAGTGCTTTACCATCACTGATACTTTTTCCCTTCCAGTATGGATCTCAAATCTTCTTTCATCAAGGCTATAAAGAGCCACATGAAATACTGTAGCTGAGCAAACCACTCTTATAAAGGCTTAGATTTCATGCTCCACTGATACTTTTCAAGGATTTGGTTGAGCTGAGGGTCCACGTCCTTGTGATTGTCTGGAAAATGTATGATCTATTGGAAAGAAGATAGAGAAATACAAGACTCAACATTTTAGTTGAATGATGGCTATATTGAGTAACCTCATGATAACCGGAATGAATTAAAATGATGTATTTCTCCCTTTTCCACCTCCATGCAGATGGGTGTGCTGTAAATGTTATTTATAGGATTCATTTAAATTCCACAATTTTCCCCCAACACATTTTCCACCTTCTTTTTACAGTACGTACATGTAGAATCAATGCTCTCAAACAGCTTCCTCTCTCCCTGCCTCTAAAAACTGCCTCATGAGGCTTAATGTGCTTCTATGGAGCCACTTTTTAAATACTTCTAGACAAACAAGCACAGAACTGCATTTAAAAAGAGCTTAGTGCCATTACATACCACAGTGGGTGCCTAATCATAGTGAGATGTCTCCTAAATCTTTGAAGTTTTAAATAAAAAAAAAATGAGTAATCCAAATGTCCTTAGCATTATTTCACCCTCAAAAAATCATTATGTGGCTGCAATGATTTATTTATTTATTTACAGTACAAGTAAAATAGTGTGGAAAAAGTGCTTTAAATTACACTGCAGAATTTTTTCATATTCCCCTAGTTTCTTAACATATCTGTACTCACCAGAGTCTCAACAACTATCATAATTATTATTAATAATGAAGTAGCGAGGCACACTTTAATCCTGCAGTTCCAAATTTTGGAAAATGGATACTTAAAAATAGGTTCATAGATCCAATAGGTTCATAGATCCAAATTTAGGCACCTAAATACGTGTTCAGATTTTTCAAAAGTGCTGAGCACCCAGCAGCAAACAGTGTATGTATACTTGATTGCTTTATTGTTGATGTATTAGGATGATTGGGGCTTTGCATAGGTGTCTTTTTTATTTTAAATCTAAGCATATATATATATATATACAGAGAGAGAGAGAGATCCTGCAGACCTTACTAATGCAACCCCCCCAGTTACTTAACTCTGCAGGATGAGCCCTACAGATTAAAAGGTTAACACTATGTATAACATACAATACCATGCAGTGATGCAAAACGTTACAATGAGTCAGTTGCAGTGTCTGTGGGAAGTATAATTTGCCTTGATTGACCTTTTGTGTATTTGAAATCTCAATCATCCCATTCCATTTGTGTTGAATATTGTCTTTAATGATAGACTAGCAAGCAAGCATTACACCGAATTCTAACAATGTTTCTTTCTGACTTCACCTAACTAAGCTTCATTATGCCCCTGTTTATAACTCTCATGCTTTTGTGGGCTTCCTGAATTTTAATTGCGTCCCTCTTGGTTCTAGGACTCTTCCTGTTATTATCTAAACAGGTTGGGCACCACCAACAGGACGTGACGTTATCATTTCATAGTGCCAGGAGAATGCCGGATGCCATTGTGCTGAGCCTGCTGAGTTAGGTTTTGTTATGAAATTTTTGGCTCAGCTCTTAAAAAGGAAACAATTAACATGATGCAGTTTTGTGTTTTCATTTAGCAATACAGCCACTGTCTTTCACTGTTTTTGTGTTTTGCAGTTCTATAGCATCTTTTATGTAGGATCTCAGAGTGCTTTGCAAACATCAGTGAATTAAACCTTACAGCAACTCTGTGATGTAGGTAAAAATTAGATCCATGTTAGTTTTGACCAAACAGGTATGCCTTAGAGATTGCACAAAACAACACCCCCCCCCAGATCCAAATACCTTAGATCAGATGCTACAGATGGGTAAACTGAGGCACAGAGTTTGGGGTTTATTCCAATGTCATACAACAAACCAGAGGCTGATCCAGAAATAAATTATGAGCTTCCTTATAAAGAACATAGTATTTGCTTTATCACATCAGACTATTGGTTCAGCAAGCCTGGTATTCTGTTTTCAAAAGCAGCCAGTGCCTAATGCTTTAGAGAAAGGAAAAAATATTTCATAATGTACCTAGTTAATAATACAGCCTGGTCTCTACCAGCAAACACTCTAACAAATAATCTTCCTTTTACATAACAATTCCAATCCATTACACAAAGGCAGCATTGTACCCTGACCCTCAAGCCATTAGTTTTCATGATGAAGCTTGAAATTCGATTATTTTTATATTAATGCCATGAGGAGCTATTGATGATAAAGCCAGTGTGCAATAAGAGAGCCTTGAATATTTTTAACCTCTCTCTCTAATTCATGGGGCCTGGGTGTTGTAGCTTTGTTTTATTCTAATTATTATTTGACCACAGCACAGATGCTTTCAACATGCAGCACCTTGTGTTGTCAGGTACAACTGACTTAAGCAAAGTATGTTTTGCAATTGAGAATTTTTTAGAGCAACCCCATTTTGTCCTGCAAATAATACCTTTTTTTAAAAATCAGCTAAGGTTGAGAAAATAAATTTTAAAACACTCCCCCACTGAGATCACAGGGATTTTCTATAAACATCGTGCAGCTAACATTCTGAGAAACAAAAAAGTGCTCTCATGACAAAATGTTCAGAAATCCCCTTTTCCCATTAGCTTGACAATCAAATCCATTCTCTAGCAGCAAACACTCTAACAAATAATCTTGCTTTTATACAACAATTCCAATCCATTACACAAAGCAGCCAATATTACAAGGAGCCTGGAGAGTGTTGCTAGGAGTGGGTTAATTCTGTCAATTTCGTGAACGTGTGGCATAAACAAAAGCAATTTATTCAGCAGCTCATTCACTGTCTGGCAGTCTGGGTTTTTCTTACACCTTTTCAGGCCACTGGTGGGGAAAACAAGCATGTGGAGCCAGATTTCCAGAAGAGTTCAGCTTTCACTTAAGTACCAGAATAAGTCACCATTAATGTCACAATGGCATGTTCTGAGTGCAGAACAGTTTTGAAAATCTGGTCGTTATATAAGAGCCTAAACAGGAGCTTAACTCGTTTAAAAATCCCCACGCGTCCAAAAGGATCTGAGCACAAAAGCCATGAGGTAGACAGAGCATTCATTAAAACAACATGAAGATTAATTATGAAGCCTAAATGACATTTAGGAGTCTGTTTGTGGGGAGAGCTGGTCCAAACCCAGTGGGCCAGATCCTCAGCTGGTGTAAATCAGTGAGAAGATAGTGGATCTGGGCTGATTTATACCCACTGGGGATCTGTCCCATTTTATTCAGAGATGCACATGATCTATATTATTTTCTATGATGGAGATGAGATTGTAAAGTTGAGGTTGTCTCAAGCCAGAAAACTGAGATCCAGATGTAGTTTTCATGCTAGCCAAAGTTTGGGTTTGGACATTTGGTTCAGTCCACTATAAATATATGGGCCATGTTCATAGTTCATCTCCGGATGTGGACTGGGATTTTGAACAATCCTGAGGATTGGAGCTGCTCAGGTGTGATCTCCAAATTTAGGCCTGTTCTCCATAATGAACTGAAACAGAGCAAGGAACAAGAATCCCTCTGCAACTGTCTCTTTCCTCCCCTTTCACAGGAGGAATTTTGTAAGGTTTTATCCTACATGCCTGATTTGCTCCAAAACCTTTGAAATTTGTCAGGTTTGAGACTTGTGGCTTTAAACTCCACACAGTGCCCTCACCCAACAGCTCTTCAACGAGCCCAGTGGTGGGTTTAAAAAAAACAAACTGTATATAACACACAGCACTGGGAAAACTCAACGCACAGAGAAATGATCAATCTTGGTTGCTGGGGTTTTGGGGTTTTTTTTGCAAATCATCTTTATTATTTGCTTCTGAGTCTCATGTTAATTCCCTCTTCACACTGCCAAGGTTTTTCCATTGGAGTGGCTGGGGCTGGAGATTAAATAGCAGGACAGACATCAGAGAGCTACATTTTCAACATAGACTCAAACTTGGGGCTTGTCTACATGGTCCCACAGTGCAGGCTATGGGGTGTGTGACTTGCAGTGCACATTAAAGTGCTGCATTGTAACTGTCCTGTATAGACCCTGCTAGTGTGCACTAAAAGGTACCCATAGTCCACACTGCGGGGCCATGTAAACAAGCCCTTGCCTCTAATTTTGGGGGCAATATTTTGCATGCATAATTATTTGTGCTCACAGTTCTGTATTTGTTATTACTTGCACAGTGTAGCCTCTGGTTGTAGAGCATGGATGTATGTGGATTTTGGACCACTCTCTTGCATATGGTGCAGAAGGGAAAAGGGGATGTGGGCAGACAAAAGGGGGTGATGCTAGAACACCCCTGTATCATGCTGATCCTGGGCTGTATTTTCAGTCCCTTTGGCTTGCTGCAGCCCGGCGTAAGTCAGAGCACAGCAGAGCAGAGTTTAGGCGGAGATGAGAGCCTTCAACCAAACAGAACCAGGATCATAGGGGCACCAAGAAGAGCTTTGAGTCCTGTGGGCTATGCTCTGTACAGATCAGCCCAAAGCATTCTGAGATTTGGGGATTTTCATGCCCATGGAAACTATGTGAGACAGCCGCCATCACTGAACTGCTTTCATGGATTAAAGGACCAACTGAACAGAATAATAAAAAGGAGGGGTAAAGAGGAAGAGGAAAAAAATGGGGGAGGGAAAGATGGGTTTCTTTGGGTTGAAACATGCTTGTCACGTTCTTGGCATCCAAGCAAAAAGGCACAGCTGCTTTACATCTGCTGCAGCACACTGGAACCAAATAAGCATTAATGTAACTATTCTGAACCCGCTCTGATTGTTTTGTTTGCTCTGCTATGGATGCAATATTTGTTGTAATTATTAGCACAGAAAGCTATTTTCTAATGCCATTGCAATAAATAATTTGACTTATAAACATTTTCTTTCAAAGGTGAGGCCTATAGGGACTTCCAGAGAAGAATTTTGTCACTGGTAAAGATTGTGTATGTCAGAACTAATGTCTGCCCTAGGAGACTGGGTGACCATTGAATTACTCAACTGAAATGTTGCCACTGATAGCATGCACAGCACCGATCAACAAATTGTTCTTTGAAGTAAAATCCCATACTGACTATATTTCATCTGATAAATCTTCCTGAGCATTTTGGGGCATGGTGTGTTTGCACAGAGCTTAGAAAAGGGCTGACCCACAGGCATCACTGCAATGCAAAGATAGCAACAACAATAATAATATATAATGTATTTACTTCCCCAGATATTTTAACATATATTCCAAATAGGACAATGAAACACTAATCCCCGAGTGTCTTCATTTAAACTAACACTGTGAAAGCTCAAATCCAAGTTCAAAATCTCTGTTGGTTCTTCCGCGCCCCCAGGAAGATGCACAAGAAAGCAGACTTTTAGATGAATCTTGCATTCAAATATTGCCAGCAGGTGGTAATAATTAATATCAAATATTTTGCACTTGTAGAGTGTTTTGTAACTAGGGAACTCACAGTAGAGGAGTCCATCTCCCATATCATAAAACATCAGGGTTGGAAGGGAGCTCATCTAGTCCCACCTGCTGCTGCTCAAAGCAGGACCAATCCCCACACAGATTTTTGTCCCAGATGCCTAAATGGTCCCCTCAAGGATTAAGCTCACAACACCGGGTTTAGCAGGCTAATGCGCAAACCACTGAGCTATAGTGCTGTATTCACTTCTGGTCATCCTGTCTCCAAAAGAAAATAGCAGTAAAAAAGTGGCGTTTAGTGATCGGAAACAAAAGTGAAGAGAGCCTGAAAAAGTTGGGACATTTGATTTGTGGAGGAGAAGACAGAGCTGTAAAGAATGATTGGTCCAGAGAAGGAATAGTGGGTGCTCCTCTTTCACCTTTCTCCTAATACATGAACCAGGGGACAGTCAAGGAAATGGAAAGGCAATACATTTTAAAATGGAAAAAACCAACAACCTTATTTTACAAAATGCATAGTTAACTTGTGGAACTCACTGTCATAAGATCAAGCTACAGTTTGCTCCTTAAATCAAAGCACTGAGACTCAACAGTGAATTCCGTAAACTGAGAGCTTCATTGATTGTATGTGTCTATGGTTTATAAGTATTCACACAGCAGCAACTGACCTCAAGGGTATCCTTCCCACACTATGTTATTGAAATATTTGGCAAAGATTCTCTGGGAACAATCGCTTGTTTATTCCACAGTTCTGGTCAGGAATTTGGAGGGGATGTTCCAGACTATTATGAGCTGTTTCGTTCTTTAATTCCATGCAGTTTGGGGCTCTTCTAGTGCCTCATTTCAAATCTTCTCCAGCTTGTTTAATCAATTCCTTTCTGTCTTCCTGGAAACTTTTATTTATGACTCTGCTACTGAATGTCTTAATTCCAGAGCTTGGGGCGTTTGCTGTGGTCAGGCACTATAACTTACTGAGCCAATTAGTGGACTTCTCCATTTTGCTGGTTTGATTACTACTTTGTGTCCTGGCCGTTCCTGTGGCCAGATCCACATTGGAAGCTCTGTCCAGGGAGCCACATGGCAGCCTGTCTTCTAGATGGATGAGACATGAACCTGTGCTAAGCTGAGCTCAGCTGGATGTTGCTCTTTACCCCAGTTTTTCCAAGGCTGGATATAGTTCTGTGCTCCTGGGCGGGGGGGAAGAATGCTGCTCTCCAGCAACTAGCTGGTGTTGTGCTTTCTTTTCTGTGTCCCATTCTCCCTGTGAGCTTTGTTTTTCTTTCTGGCTGCACATCTGGAAGGGGTTCCATTCCCTGATCCCTTTCTTTCATCCTGAGCAGCTTCATATCATTGTAGATTATCTTGGGTCTTCTCAATTCCATGTTCCAGCCTGTGGCAGAAGCGGGGGTTATTTTGTTCAGTAGATTCCCCCCCAAACCTGCTTCTGCTAAGGACATAGGGTCCTTTCTTTTTATCTCCCACATTTCTGATTTCCTGAGTTACAGATTTGGAGCTTCTAGCTAGGTGCGATTGGCTTCCCTGACAACAGCAATTAACCCAAGAGAGGCAGCAAATTCACAACCGATTAAAATATAAAGACAGACGAGATACACGCTACCACAATCAGCCACAAAATCAACCCACAGGTTGGCACTCCACCTGGGTAGGGTATCGATAATTTGATCTCAGTCTTGTACTCCTTAGGAAACTTTCACTGGAGTCAGTGAGGGATATGGATTGGGATTTATAACGACAAACTCAATTCTAAAGCGCAGAGAGGCCAGAGTTACACAATTCGTTGCCAGAGACAGCGAGTTTGGGAGGAAAGGGGAGCACACTATTGTTTTTGGATCTGGAGTTTTGCTTCAATTTTCCTTCCTTCCTGTTAGATTAAAGACATCTGCTTTTATCATTTGGTAAGAGTCCTGCTTCATTTAGCTTCACATTACATTAGCATGCACCTATGGAGGCAACTGGAGCTGCATCTTTGATAATCAGGACAGCGCACAGCAGCATCATGTTTCTCTGTGAATCTCTATATTAGGTGTGTGTGTCATATGGCTGTCTACATTGCTTAGTCACAAGCATTGGTGAATGCCTGAGTCTTTCAGACAAGCATATGAAAAACATTTGACATTTCCCAGTGGTCTTAAGGAATAATAAACTGTGGCAGACCATAATGTTAATAGGAAAATATAGCCTGGGTGCAGCTTTTGTGTATTTTTAGGCTTCATGTCTCCTAATGGGGCCATATTTTTGGTCCATCTATTGCAAACAGGTAGAGCTGTAAAGAGTGATTTTAATTTGGGACGTGACTATGTAATTGGTGTGTCTCTAAGCACACGTCAGCCATGTGCCTCATGCGGTGTCTGGTACAAATGGATTTTTTTACAATTCCGGTGTCTCGGGGGAAATACTGAAGAGGCCATGGCAAATCCCTCATTCAAGGAGATGCTGGCGGAAACGAGGTTGCTGCAGATCAGACTTTTGGAAAACATTCAACGCTGCTGTCTAGACAGAGTCAAGATGCAAGGCTCCCCTCCCCCCTCCCCCAGGCCCCTGGAGCCTCATCACAGAGTTGTATATGTCTGCTAATTAAACTGGAGTTTTGCATTTCACCCTTAGGAGTTTCTTTCTCTGGAAATGTAGGTCATTTGATTGACGTGTATTCTTCAACATCTTAACTTCTAGTGAGAAATTTATGAAAAACAAGCTGTGCTAGACCCAGGCAAGACTGGAAGCTGAATGCAAATTGGATGTTTTATTATATAAAGGATGTAGGAAGCCACAACTGTCTTGCCACCCCTCCCCCCATCAGCAGTAGGATTGTAACTGCCTGGCCAGTGAGCGTAGTGAGGCATATTTATTTTGTGGCTAGCAGGCACGGCTGCATGTCTAACTACTGAAATTATAGATTTCTATTATTGAGATTTCATGACATCAGACAGGCAGGAAAAGGAGGAGAAAAATGCAAGAATATGGTGATTGCGAATACAAATTCAGAGTTCAATATGCTTCCTAAGGGCTCGATTGCAATCTAAGGTGTGCAGGAAAGTAAGAGGGAATAAGAACTCTGGAGTAGGGAGGGGTGTTTTCAGATGCTGACCCCCAAGTAATTCTATCTAAAAATTGATTAAAATGTACAGACTAGAGAAACAAGCGCTGGCAGGCTGAATCTTAATAATTATCTCTTAATTTTTCAGGGATGTGACTCCCACTATTTAATCCCATGGGGTACTTTGGCTGTAGTTTCTTCTGTATGTGTCTCAATGGACAGCTTTCAACTGAGATTATAACTTCACAGTGGGTCCACCTTTGGTATGGACACTGATCTCTAGGTGAGCTAGGATCAAAGTACATTTTCTCCCTCATCAGTAGTGAGTCCCATCTTAGAGTATCAGAAATCAGTAAAACAACTTATAGATGCGCCATTCAAGAAACAGTCTTGATTATTAAGACTCTTAAATTCATATTAAATCACACAATTTCCTCTCTGTTTAATGAAGTTTGCTTATGTCTTTAAACTTAAATGGTTATTTATCATTTGTTGTACATTTACAATTTGTAATTAAAGGCTCCAGCAAATATTCTCTAAAAGGCACAAATCACACTAACACTTATTTACCTCTTTCAGACATAGCATAAAAGAAAACAATATTGAAAGGAGACGTTGTAAAGCTGCATCCCAGAGTCTGTGTAAACATACGTGGAGGTAATAACTATAGCTAAGGAGGTGCCCTCTTTGACACTCTTGGTGCCTGTCACTAGGTGACAGAAAGCAAAGATTTCCTAGGAATTCCCGTATTTCATTTAACTAAATAAGCCCCAAAAACATAAGCATGTGGGCTATTCTCCAAGCACCATGTAGATGAAAATCATCGTATCTCCTAAATTCAGTAAAGGCAAAGTAAAAATTGCAATAACCTAAAAATCTTAGAATAAATAATAATTTTACTAATAACCATGTTGGGATCAATATTAAGATCTATTCCCTATGGAAGCCACACTCCTAAACTCTAGGCTGGATTATCTGCACTTCTGGTGCAGGTACGCAGGGGTAAGCGAGGCTACCATATCTGTTTACACGCTCCCTGGAACAGGTGGGCAGGGAATGAGTGGAGAGAAATGGGAGAATAGGAAGAGGCTCATGCCCACTTCGCTTGCCAGAGTAGCTGAGTGTGTGTGGAGAGGATGGGAGTGCATAGGCCAGCAAGAAATTACATCACCCTTTCCAGGAGGATGAGGAATAATTGTGACTCAGGTGCGTCTTTGAGGACAGCACCTGCTGCTACTCCTTGCCCAGGGACTCCAGTTTTGCACCCACAACAATTTTTTCATGTGCATCTGACTGTGCCTGTAAAAGCTGATGTGAAGCCTTTACATGCAAAGGTCAGGAAGCTGGCTGCTGCTGATCAATTGTATAGTCAATTGCTTGACCACATTTTGGCTCTTTATGAAATATATTCAAGAGACCAAATAAGCAATATCCATCAGGTTTATTGCTATAAGCCAATAATAATATAGTACAGGAGAAAGGTTCAATACGATACTAGTCGTCAGGAAGCCGTCTCGTGCAGCGTTGTTACATTCCTTAACTTGTTGTTCTGTTCCTTTCTTTATCTTTTGTCTTGGATACTAGCATTCCAAGTACTGGCCTGTGAAGGTACCTCCCTAGCTTGTTCTATAACACAGAACAAATGTATCTTGATTTTGACAAGTTTCCTATCTGCTTATGCCAAATGCAGAGTTGTACTATTGCAGGGTATTGTGGGATATAGCTTAGCATGAGTGAACAGAACTCTTGGAAAAACATAGGCCAGTTCATCTCTCAGAACTACCAGGCATTTGTATAATGTGCTATATAGTTATCTAATATATATATATATGTTCACTGCCACTGCCCAGCCATTTTTTGCACATGCAAATGCTAGCTTAATTTGTTTGAAATGGGGGCGTGACGTTCTCTTTTGCGGATTAAAAAAATCAACCCGTTCATGCAAAAAGTGTGTGCATAAAATCAGAGAGCTTGAGAATGGTTTCAGATTTGGAGGGAATATGGTTTTAATTAAGGTAATTATTTACAATACCCTAGTTGCTCAGGAAGAACTCTATCCTACTGTGCTGAAAAACATAAATTCTCTCACATCTGAACATTACAAGGACAGACCGTATCTGCTTTTTCATGGTGTATATTGGGTAGAATCCATCCAATTTTGAAACACGCCCTTGATTTCTAGGGTTACTTAATACCTTGTTTAGTCTGTGTATATCGTTGTATAACGACAGGCCTAGCACTACTATTGTTATATAGTCAATGGAAGATTTCCCATTGACTTATTGGGAGTCAGAGCCCCCAGTAGGCAGATCATCTGTTTAAGGTGTTTGGAATCTACTGCTGCCTGCCATGTAATGTGAGTGTTTGGAGATGGACATGCTGCAAAGGTTGCGGGGAACATTTTTGAGTAGTTTGAATTTAGCCAGGAGACCAATTTCCACCTCCTCTTGGATTAAGCCATACAGCAAACTGGGGACATGAAGGTTCCTGACAGAACCCTAACCATGAAGCATCTTCATCCATAAGTGCTGAAGGCAGAACACACTTGTCTTCTCCCTCATTTCTTCCCCAGCAGCTAATTATAAACTTACACAATCTCTCTTATGCACACACAGTAAATCTGTGCATCCCAGGGGCGGGGGAAAGTGGAGACTGTAATGTACACTGTAGTTGAGCTGTGACACATCTCTCTCAGAGAGGGAAATACAATCAGGAGTAAACCAATATTATTCACTTTTTTGTCACAGGAGTATTAATTGCCTGGATGCTAAATAAGCAGTAATACATTAAATCAAAGACCCAAAAGACTCATTGAGCTACTTCAGTCTTTTCAAGGATGTTTGAGGAAAGTATCTAGGACAATGCTCAGGGAGTAAGAAATGCAGATCCCATTAGTGCTAGGGAAATTTTGCAGATATAGTTCAATGTATATCACAGTGTGGGCCCAGATTTTGAAAAGTAGGTGGGCAAAAATGCTTGTGAATCTCCATTTTAATTTGCAATTTCAGAACTTGTGATCACATGTGCTGTACTTAAGCTCCTTGGGACAGGGATCATTATTTTGTTCAGTGTTTGTGCAGTGCGTAGCACAGTGGGGTGCAGGGCTATGCCTTGAGGCTCTTAGGTGCTACAGCAATACAAATTAATAATAATAAGAGACACAGAAATGCCTTTGATGTTAGTCTATAAACTAATGAACGTCTGTGTTTTTCATGGTGGTGGGAAAGCAGCAGCAGAAAACCCCGTAGAAGCAAGACAATTCACAGTTAAGAATTAAATGTCCTATTGTCAGGGTTTCCTTGACTACTTCCTACCCTGAGTGTCAGATGTTTAATACCTAACTGTGAATTCCCTTCATTTGTTGAGTTCATTGCAAGACATAACATTTGCTTTGAGGTAGATTTTATTCAGTGAATGTGTTTTTAAGACTGGTTTTTAAGGTAATAACATTGTATAAGTTACTGCAATTGCTTACAGTGGCTGCTAGATTCTGCGTGGGAATCAGCACTGATGCTGCACGAACTCTGGTTATGTTGTATGTGCTGGTTTGGAATTCTTAGGGAATGAGCAAGTGCTTTGAGATACTTGATTGAAAGGTCATCAGTGCAAAGGGCTGAGCTTCCCTGAATTAATTACAGCAACAATATCAGAAAATAACAAATGGTAGCTAATATGACACAGCTAGAAATAGAAAAGAACATTTCCCTCCACTCAAAAGCAGTATAAAGGTCTACATAAGTAATATAAGTCTGAGTCTACATTAACTTGTGTGAAGAGAAATGGATATTTGGCTACAAATAAGGATGTTTACTTAACACGGGAAGCATTGTGTTAATTTTGTTCTTTTCCAGAACTGAAGCTACATTTGAAAGCTGCTGGAAGCATTTTCTTCTTGGAATAATCCACACGTGCCCATGGACAGATCCAAACGCATGTGCACACTCGGCTGTATCCACTTCATTTTTCCAACTCAGCCCCAAGACAAAAGGGTCTAACAAAGAATACTACAAAAGTTCTTCCCACCAGCAATCCCAGACAGAGTTCCAGCAGTGAAAGGATTAATCCTCCTGTTCTAATATTTTAACAGGGCTTTCCTTGGTGGCCTGCAAGTCCTCTTTGTCAGGAACTTTCATTGACATCGATGGTCGTTCCATGCATGGAGGACTTCCAGGAAATCGGTGCTGTTGTGGTTCAGAAAACTCCTGCCTTTTGTGGGTAGATGAGCATCTCCCTGATTCAGGACTCATCTGCTCATACACACCCACATGCACGCCCACACACAAATATGTATGTAGGCTGTTCCCTGCTCTAAAACTAGCAGCTATGGGAGAAGACATATGCAATAACTTGATCCTCCTAGTGTCTCTGTGAGGAAGGAAATACGTTTGTGCTACAGTAATGACATGTGTTAGCTTCTTAGCTGACAGAATGGTGAGTGATTTTTGCGTGGCAAGTCATGAGGGACTGAGGTCTAGTAAGTCAGACCATCTAAAAATGCTCCATTCACTGATTCATTACCAGCTTGTACATCCAGCTCATTGTTCTAGAGAGTGTTTTTGGAGGCCTTGAGTAGGAAACGTGCTCTAAAGTACTCTAATTCCTTCCTGCACCATCAGATGTCGCTAAGGGAGTGACCAAGGCTCCACCATCCCTGTCTACCATGCAGTTTGCTGGAATAGCTATCTTTCTGTCTTTCTGTAATGTATCTATCTCTCAAACCACAAACTGGAGGAGCAATGAACTTCTTTTTATCTGGTCCCTACTCTTTGACCTGTCCAGGTTGGGTGGCCCTACCAGGAGTTAAAACTCCACCCAGCATAGCTTTCAGGGTCATTGGAAAACATAGACCTTCCCACCACTTCAAGGTGCAGTCTCCAGGGAAGGAGCTAAGACATTGGGGAAGACAAATTTCTTGGAGTAGAACTTCACATTAATCAGCCAAGGTCAGTCCACGGCTGACTTTTGCTAACTGTATGGAGTCTGGTTTATGTAATCCTTATGAACTGTTTTTTACAGGCTTTGTTCAGCACCAGTCTGTATATAATTTGTGTCTGGACTTCAGTCCAAACTACAGTCAGACAAAATCTTTTTTCACTACCCAGTTTATTCCCCCTGCAAAACTGCATCAGATTCCTGATTCTGCCTATCCCATCCCCCCTCCATTCATTATGGGATTTTTTTATGGTTTAGGACTAGATCTATAAAAAGATGATAATTTACTCAGTGTCCATGAATAGTTTTCATATGTCATTCACTTTTCCTGTCCATCTTTTGTGACATCCCCTTTCATTGCTGCATTAGATTGGCCACAATACAGAGCAATTTATGCTTGTCATATGTTATGTATCAGGCTTAATTGTTCGTCCTGCCTTTCATCATCTCATCGTATTTCACAGACCATGATTAACTATAATTCTTGTGAGGCGCACAGTTTGCCTTCACTTGCTACTTAGCCTTGCACATCCATATGGTTCAGTTGAGTTTTCAAAGTTCTCTGTCATTTTGCTACTTTATTTAACATGACAAACCCAAAATTATTTTGTAGGGTTTCTTTACTGTAATAGTGAGATTTTTGAGAATTAATATAAAAGAACAAAATATATCTGGTAAATGTGGAGGTTAGTGAAAAGCAAGGCTGGAAAAGACTGGCCTGAAATCCCTGAATTTGGAGTTATTAATGACGTTATTAATTAATGATGTTATTCCTGTTTGATGTCTTATCTCTCCTTTTCTCAAACCTCTGCAGTGATGATTCCCGCCTTGGGGGAATTCTGCTACCCAATCTCTCTCCGCTAAGAATATTTTCTTAATATGAAATTTTCTGCCTTAATTTTGGGCCATCACTCTTTGTGCTATCTATTGTCTTCTGGGACTATGAATGATTCTCAGAGCTGCATTTTTCTCTCATTTTCAGCTTCATCAAAGCCAGTAGAGTCATACCAGTGAGACTGAGAGGAGAATGTTGCCTCTTACCTTTATCTTATATTGTTACTCTGAAGGTATTTATAGAATGTGATCACCACACCTCCATTGTCTGTCTAGATTTTCTCTTTTCTAAACTGCATATACTTAGCTGCCTCCATCGCTCTGCACACCTTACATCCTCCAAGCTTTGTACCACTTTCATTGCACTCCTTTGTATTTTCCTCTATCCTTCCAAAACTATGGGGACTAAAACTGCATACAGGACTCTAGATGCAAGTACATTAGGTTTCTGTAGAGAGGCAATGTTACCAACTGAGTTTTACACATGATCCCCCAGGATACACATTCAGGAAAAGAGCCTTTTACATTATTTCTCACTGCGAGTTCATATTTGACCCCAGAGTGATAAATATTGAAGATGGAAAAGACCTATCTACCATCACCGTTCCATCTAATCCTTCTGCCACAGGGTGACTGGCTCCTTTAAGATGAAGGGCGTCCAGTATACTTGTGACTTGTAAGCTGCCTCCCAACTGAGCTTAAAAGAAAGCACCTGGGCCATATCAAGGAGAAGCTGAGTCAGACGCAGGTGTGAGCTGCCTGAAAGAGACAGAGACGGGCAGGTGAGAGCAGAGACAGAAGGAGCAGCAAAGAGTTGCTCAGGGGAAAAAGCTGCAGGAGGGGTAGTAATTGTGTGAGTTGCCAATGATAAGTTCTGTGGAAAACTGGTGATCAGAGCTGGAGAATCCCTGCTCAGTTACAGAAGAGCTTGTGCAGAGGCCACTAGGAACACCGGGAAGAACTGGCCTGCGTAAGAGGACGAAACAAGGGGATTGATGTTGGAGGGAGGATCTCGGAAGCTGGGGTAGGACTCACAGGTGAGGATGCCTGGGGGAGTGAAACACTGCAGAGAGCCCTCTCATGGGAGACCTGATTTTAGGCTACAGGAGAAGGCTTATGGGAAGAAGCAGGTGTTGGAACTCTCAGGCGGGTGCCCGAGAACAGGGGATGGAGACCGCGTGGTTAATGGCTCTCAGACGGATGACCTGGGAATGGTGACCTTTGACTGGGATTGAAGAGCTGCTGCGTATATCCCTTGTTTTGCTTTGGGGGCCAACTGTTTTTACCACGAGGGATCTGTGGACTGTGCCACTTTTTATGAATAAAAGGGTTTGAAATATGCTGCTGAGAGACAGTTTTCCTTTGCATGGGCGGGGATGAAATGGAGGCAGGTGCATCCATCATCCCACAGGCTGACACTGTCCTTGCTGGGTAGGTGTAGGGAAGCATGCAGGAGTGAAAGTGACGTCAAGGACTTGCCCGTACTAGAGTCGTGGCCTCTACCAGACGAGGCGGGGCCTTTAAAGCCCCAGGCCCTTTAAATCAGGATTTAAAGGACCCGTGGCTGGGGCTGTGGTAGCAGCAGCTGGGAGCCCCTGGCCCTTTAAATCACCACCAGAGCCCCACCGCCGCTACCCCAGGGCTCCAGCAGCGGGGCTTGGGTGGCGATTTAAAGGGCCCTGGAGGGTAGCGGCAGTGGGAGCCCCAAGCCCTTTAAATTGCCACCCGAGCCCTGCTGCCAGAGCCCCAGAGTAGCAGCAGCAGCCGGGGACTTGGGCGGTGATTTAAAGGGCCCAGAGCTCTGGCTGTCGCTACCACCCAGGGCCCTTTAAATCATTCCTGGAGCCGCTACCCCAGGGCTCTGGGGACGATTTAAAGGGCCCAGGGCGGTAGCTGCAGCAAGAGCCCTGGACCCTTTAAATCCCTGCCCGAGCCCGACCTCCGCTTCCCCAGGGCCCTGCTGCTGGGAGCCCCAGGCCCTTTAAATTGCCACCAGGGGAAGCCTATCCGCCCGATATGGTGCACTGGCTCTTGCCGGTATGCCGTACCAGGGCGTACCGGCTTACTTTCACCTCTGGAAGCATATGATCAGAATCAGTCTGCAGAAAACCAGCCGAGAGTGAAGTAGGTGAATTATGCCTCTCTGTTTTAGGGAGCAGCCTGCTTTTTCTCCCTCTGTTTTTGGTTCTTGTGTGTTATCATTCTGAATTCTAGGAAATAAGGTAGTGTTATATTGCAACCACCCAGCAAGAATATTTTGTCCTTAGGTAACTTCTCTGTTTATGGCTTTTTAAAATTTGTTCCATAGATTTTTAAGGCCAGAAGGGACCCTTACAACTAATCCAATTTGACCTCCTGCATGATACAGACCTTAGAATCCCTTTAGCATCTCTTTTCAAAGTGAATTGTCAGCAAAGCCAGGTGTGTTGGGATGCAGGGTGTGTAAAAGTAATGCTAGAGGAAGTGCATGATGTTAAATACAAGCCAAGCTTTCTCAGGTGTACGAAGCCTAGAGAAATATGAGGGGTTAGAGGGAGCTGGAGATTCCAAGTGTTGGTTTTATGCTGTACATGTTGCCAGCAGCACTGGGTGCAACATTTGCCGTACTGCACAGGTTTAAAGATGTGGGAGCCCTACTCATTGTTTATTTAATTAAATCACCTGATTTCTTCACAGAGCTGTTCCTCAGGTCTGGAGCAGGTAACCAGAGTGTCCGAGCTAAATACAAGGTGGGACCGATGAAGTATAAGGGGTTCACACATGCTGTAGAAGTCTGCTTAAAATGAAGAGGACAATTAAGGGTTAGCAGGCAGTAGGGTGTTACAAATAGTTGTAATAAGCCATAAAGCCAGTGTCTCTACTAAGTTCAAGTTTTTAAGGTCCAGCAGAGTTATTAGATTAAGTTTCCAGACTCGTCTTTTGAAGATGGTGTGCAGGTTTCCTTTGAGGACAAGGACTGCGAGGTCATATGTGGAATGAGACCTTTGTGGTAGCACTTTACTATTTATTGACTGTAGCACCTATCTGGCTATTCCCAAACTCTTGGCAAACCTGCTGTTGGTGAAACATTTGTTTTATTTGGATGTGATATAACCAGGAGGTAAAAAATTCCCAATGACATGGAGAAGAGGAGAATACGGGGGGTTATAATTTAATTAATTTCCTAGGGAAATCTGGAAAACAGCTGCCTCCCTTGCTTTGTTCTTTTGTCGCTTTGCTTTTAATTACTCCCACCTCTGGTTAATGGGACATAAGCTACCCTTTCACAACTGCATATGATGGACCAATCCTGTAGCAATTCTATCCAGAAACAACAGTTGTGACATTTGCAGGATTCTGAACTTGGCCTTTCTTTCTGCCAGATGTCTTCTGTGCAAACAAATTGATTAAAAACAGCTTAAGGAACAAACACAAACAGTTTCAATGAGCAAGGCCCATGAAATACATTTGTGGAGGTCAAAGTAGGGCTTGTTTAATTTCTGTATGCATGTGCACTCTCGCGAAAGGTGGTGGAATTAAGACCTGATTCTTGTCCAGTGCCATTGGGTAGAGGAGCATATACATTTGGTGATCACCCGAGCCACATTTTTTATAGTCAGGCAGAAAGCAGTGTCGTGGGGTCTTTTCTCTTTGTAACATGGAGGTATGCAACATTTGGGACAAATCTTCCCAAGAGTGGGCAGGACCCACAAGTCCAAAATACAGCTGGACAAAAGTCGTGCTGCTGAGCCAGGGGTGCTGTTCACTGGGACTGAACAAGTCTGCCAAGCCAAACTATAGGTCACAATATATTGGAGGCCTCTGAATCAGGCCAGGGGAAGAGCGACTGAGGGGCATGGAGAGTAGATCTGTGACTGTGAGGATCCACTGATCAAAACCCTGCAGGTAGGGTCCTTAGACACTACTGCAGCTCAACCAAGATGGTTCTGTGCCATTGATCCACACCCTGTCCTGGTTGTGGAGAAAATTGTCCAACTCGACTACACCTAAATCAAGCCATTTACTTTGAGTCTGTGCAGAGACCAGGAGTTGGGAGCAGTATTACATAGGAAATAGTAGTGTTCCTAACAAATTCCTGCCCAGAACTACATGTATGTAAATAACTGTATATGTAGAAAAATCAGCTCAGACACTTCTATTATGCTTATGCATGGAGACCTTTGCGTGCAAATTACCTCTTGCATTGTTACCAGAGGCAACCTATTGCTCATCCAGCATAAGAATGAATGGCACTGCATTGCAGCAATGGTGAGAATAGCGGCATAAAGCCATAGACGTCAGATATACAGTTACCACAACAGAGTGGAGACCATGAATGAGGATGGATGAGTGATTAAAGTAATGTTAACCTGGGTGGAAGATATAACATTTAAGATATTGTGGGCCAAATCCTTCCCTCTATGTGCCATAGATTGCAGTGGGTTAGCATGGACGTAACTATGAAATATAAGGCACAATTCAGCCCTATATTTTTACAATTATTTTTCACTAGGATAGTATATGTTCTCATGCAAGTGACTTAAAACATTCACACAGACGCCAAAGATTGCTCAGACGCCTCTCTTACTTAGTCAGATACCCAGTTTTTTGACCTTATAACCTGCATCTGCATTTTGAGAGGTAAAATGTTGATTTGATTCAGGGAACATTTTTAACAATAGCAGCAGAGGGGAAGCACCCAGGTCTGTCTGGACCCTTCTGGTTTAAATTGGGTGTGGTGAAAGGAAGCGGGGGAGTCATATCTCTGCCGAGGTCCCAATATGTGCAAACACAGTGCATAACGAGGACCTAGAATGGGGAACACCAGAATATTACTCATGCAGGAAAAAGACAATGCTATGGGATTCCTTCCTTCAGTATAAATAATTCTATCTATAGTCTCACTCTCATTATTCTATATTTGTGACTGTAAATAATTTTCAATAATAAAAATGAGAGAGGCACCAAATTTCTGTGGAACCTAGATACAATTGGGATTAAAATTAGAGTCATGAGTTGAGGGGAACATATGGGCACAGAAATACACTGATGAAGCTGAACAGAACTTCTAAGGCCCTCTAGGTACATGCATTTGTGCATGTCTGACTCAAGGGTGCAAATACTGTAATATGCATGAATAAAATGCGGACTCAATCTTGACAGGATATCCTTAGTTGAACAAAAGATACGAAGGTAGTATGTGGGGAGAAACACACTTCCTTGTGCAGAAGGGCCAAAGGCGAGAGGAAATATTTTCACAGCTGGACGAAAGGAACGGGAAAACAGATTTTTTTTTTAAAGGCCGAATAAAATTAAACTACGTAAATCAGGTCAAAAGAGGAAAATGGAAGAATATGAAGGAAGCCAGTCAGATTCCTATGGAAAGGAGATGCACAAGAAGACACAAAGTGATCAGGACTTGAAGTCCATCAACTGCTGCATGGTTTCTCAAGTGCTACACTGCTCCTGTAGCGCATCTCCTCTGTATGGCATGTAGATTTGACTGTAAGTGAACTAAAATAAAACACATTTATTCCATTGCAAATTATTTCTTGCCAAATTTCTCTTAAAACCTGAGTGTTTCCAGAAGTGGGGATCTGAATTCTAATAGAATATAGGGCTAAGACAATGTCCTCTTGTTGATAAGTCCCAACAGATGTTCCAGATGAGCAGAGAGTTAAGTATCTGAAACAGGGATATTCCCAAAATCCAGAATGTACATTTACATCTACCTCACCCTGGAGTATCACTTTTCTTGAATCAGCTCTTCCTATGTGTCTAGGATTGATTTAATTGTGTTTTTGGCGCTGCTTAAAAGCTTAAAGTGTTTTTAATGGATAAAATATGTTGTGTCTGTTATTTATGTCAGCATTCCACGGGGAATCTTATTATTCTGAATGTGTTCTTAGACACTCATACATATACAACTCCCTGAAGACATCAGTTCAAGCACTGTACCTGGGGAACAATGACTAACAGGCTTACTAAAATGAAGGGCCCAATTTAAGGTCCAGAACTGGATTATAAAAACTATTCTTTGTAGATTTCCTTTAACAAATGCACTCTGCTTGCATTTCTAAACATCTAATTATATTCATATTTACGTGGGTCCGTCCAAACATCCCCAAGACCACAAGCAGAGGAGAGTGGAAAGGAAGATGGAAAACATACAGTTCAAATCCGATCAAAATTTTTAAATTCTGACATTTGCATAGCATGAAGAAACATGTTTAAAAAAAACTAGTTTGAGTAGCTTAGATCTTTGCCATGTGTTTTACATGAGAGCATTTTTGGAGTTGCTAGAGATTTTGCTTTTAAGGCTAAACATTGCAATGGGCAGTAGTATTTGAGAAATATTTAAATATTATGATTGAGGCTATTGTTTCTGGTACAAAGCGCGATTGATTCATGGAAATCTATGGCTTTTTAAAGTTTGTTCAAGAAAACATTTTGGAGACAAAAATAAAGTGCCATTTGTTTTCACCATAATTTTATTTTCCTTGTTTATCCCCATCCCCCTTAATCCTCTTTCACTAAAAATTAATAAACTTGTTTATACACTTTGCTTTAATAGCCCATCCCTGTTTTATGTCAGATATCTTGTCGTAGGACAGGCCTGGCCGATGTTTCTCTATATGTCACTGGAAAATTATTACTATACCTTTGCCATAGTCGTACCCTTTCCATATCAGTAACAGATTATCATTACGGTATCATTCCTTTTTAACATGACTAGAACATGTCTGTAGGACACACATACTTCCTGTCGAGCCTCCAGTAGCCTTTGCTTTTAGCCAGTCTGTGCAAACTCACAAGTGGCCACATCAGAATGGCATTGAAGAAGAGATCCAAAAGGACCAGTGCCAGCATTCGGCCGTGTTTCATCCCATTAGATATGGGGGTGGTTTAGAAAGGACATTGGTCAAAGTACTCGCCGATAATCATATCTTCGTGGAATTGCCATGTAAAGTTAACAAATTTGGTGGGGTGGTCAGACTTTTCTAGAATTTTCCACAGGCCATTTCTGGTCACAGAGTTGAATGCTTTTTTTAGATCAGCAAAGGCAGCATACAGTTCCATGTTTTGCAGTGCATTTTTCCTGAGTCTGTCTCACAATGAAAATCATGTTGTGTTGCTCTGACTTGATCTAAAGCCACATTGGGTCTCTGGTAGAAGGTTCTCTGACTATCTGGGCAAGTTGATTGAGGAAAATATCAGATAGCCGGGAGATACCCCAATAGTTGCCACAGTCAGACTTGTTGCATTTATTTTTATATAGTGTAACCGTGGTAGCATCTTTGAAATCCTGAGGAATTTTCTCAGTTGCCCACGTAGCCTTAACACTTTTGTTTAGTATCAGAGGGGTAGCCGTGTTAGTCTGGATCTGTAAAAGCAGCAAAGAGTCTTGTGGCACCTTATAGACTAACAGACGTTTTGGAGCATGAGCTTTTGTGGGTGAATACCCACTTCATCAGACGCATGTGGTGGAAATTTCCACTACATGCATCCGACGAAGTGGGTATTCACCCACGAAAGCTCATGCTCCAAAACGTCTGTTAGTCTATAAGGTGCCACAAGACTCTTTGCTACTTTTACTTTTGTTTAGATATTCAACAGTTTTGAGGTCTGAAAATGTACAGGTTTCTGCAGGTTTTGTGTCTTTGCCTGGTGATTGACCTGACTTATTTGATAGCTTTCTGCGTTTCATCAATGGTAGATAACTGGACGGTTTCTCCATGCATGGGGTGCTTTGCTAGCTCCTCTAATACCTGAGGGTTTCCAGTAGAGGGATTGTTTAATAGCTCGGTAAAGTGCTGCACCCATCTTTCAGAGACTCCTCACTTCTCCTGGTTTAGGATAGATCCATCATGGGTGACCAGATGTCCTGATATTTAATCCTTTGTCCCGCATCCTGACCGATGTACAATTGAGATGCCATTTGTCCCGATAGTGAGGTGAGGAGGTGAGCGGCGGGCGGGGGAGGGAGGCGGGATGCAGTAAGCCGGCAGTGGGCGGAGGGAGTCGGTCTGGCGAAGGAGTGAAGAGGCAAGCAACAGGTAGGCTTGGGAGTGAGGAGGCTGGCGGGAGGGGTGTCTCCTCCCCCACCCCCCAAGCCAGGACACTTCCAGACTCCTGACTCTTGGTGATCGCTGAGCAGATCAGAAGGGACGGGAAAGGGGTGCTGGGAACAAAAGCCAGGCTTCAGTTCAGCTGTCACCTGCCAGCTCTTTGTGACTAGGCTTAGAGCTGTGCCAGACCCAAACCTGCTCTTGGCAAATGAGCTTTGGGATCCGATCCAAAGTGAACTAAAGTCGCCCATTTATTTTAAGGGGCGGGGGCAGCACTCCCAGAAAGCTCTGCTGTCCGGGAGACTCACTCTGCAGCGACAACGGAGAAAAATCCATCCCAGCCAACTGAGTCCAGGGGGCCAAGAAGGGAGAAGGGGGCCTGAGGCCAAGTGGGACCAGGAGCTGGGGCGGAGCTGGGGTGAATTGGGGGCAGGACCAACAGTGCCCCCAATGTGCCCTGATATTTTACTGTTGTGATCTGGTCACCCTAAATCCATTTCTACTCTTCATTGGCGCTAATCCCAATTCCAGTGGCCCATAAATGGCCTTCAGGGAGTCATAAAACAGCTTTGTGTTGTTAGTATTAGCACAGTGCTGTATTTCTTCTGCTTTCTTTCCCCTCAGTTATCCTGTACAATGCAAAGCCATCTTTGAGCCTTGGCTTGCAGGTTCATGAATTTGTTGTTGTTGTTGCTTTGTCATTTTGCCAAGACATAAGCTCATCATTCTTTTCCTTAAGGATCTTTTTGATTTCATTACCATTTTCATCAAATCAATCCTGGTGTGGTCTTTGATTTTTTGCCTAGAGTTTTTTATGAGTCTTGAAGAACAGCCAATTTGAATATACGCCACTTTTCAAGTGTGATGATATAATGCTCTCAAACTTTCCCCTAAGATTTTCCTCAGTTTTTCTTGATAAAAATCCTATCCTTTGGAGGATAGGATTAAAATTCAAACTGATCTGGACAAACTGGAGAAATGGTTTGAAATAAATAGAATGAAATTCAGTAAGGACAAATGTAAAGTTCTCCACTTAGGAAGGAACAATCAGCTGCACACATACAAAATGGGAAATGACTGCTTAGGAAAGAGTACTGTGGAAAGGGATCTGGGGTCATAGTGGACCGCAAGCTAAATATGACTCAACAGTGTAACGCTTTTGCAAAAAAAAGCAAACATAATTCTGGGCTGTATTAGCAGGAGTGTTGTAAGCAAGACATGAGAAGGAATTCTTCTGCTCTACTCTGCGCTGATTAGGCCTCAACTGGAGTATTGTGTCCAGTTTAGGAAAGATGTGAACAAATTGGAGAAAGTTTTTTCCAATTGAAAAAATTGGGTTTGTTTAGTCTGGAGAAGAGATGACCGAGAAGAGACATGATAACAGTTTTCAAGTACATGAAAGGTTGTTACAAGGAGGAGGGAGAAAAATTGTTCTTCTTAACCTCTGAGGATAGGACAAGAAAATATGAGCTTAAATTGCAACATGGGCAGTGTAGATTGGACATGAGGAAAAACTTCCTAACTGTCAGAGTGGTTAAGCACTGGGAATAAATTAACTTGTGCACTGAATGAGGCAGGGGTCCTGTGGAAAAATCGTATGTGATCATGTAATTAAAGACAATATTGTAATGCATGTGCACAAGGGAGTTGAATTAAGGTTGCACAGGCAGCTATAGTAATGGCATTTCCCAACTTTTGAGTGCTTTACTTTGCAAGCTTAATGCTCTTTTAATGCAGGTTTTTTTGTGTTTAATATATTTAGAAGCCAATCTACAGGGGTGTGTGTGTTTGACCATGTGATATCCATGATGGATAAGAGCAGGATTACTCAGAACAGTATGATACTGCGGTCACAATGACCCTTATGCAGTGAAAGGCTTAAATTACCCAAAGCGAGGTCTCTAGACATGAGCTTGTTAGATCAGGAATCTTGACAACCGCTCCTTTGTGCTTAGGGGTCATTTTACTTGGTGCCACACGAAGCAGGTGCTTGCGGGAAAAGGCAGCCATAAACAGGTATAATATACTAAAGAACATAAAAGCTGGGATGGAGACAGGAAGAAAGCAGTTAGCTCTGGTCAATCTGAATTATTCCACCTCAAGTCAGTGCTCCCATGCTGCCCATTCCCCACAGCACTTTTCTATAATACATGATTTCGCTTTTTCTTGGCATATTTTTTTTTAACAAGGCCTAACACCTTTTTAAGAAACTGACCACTTTGACATGGTTGCTGTTTGTCTGTTAACGTAGTGCTAATGAAAAGTACTAGACGGACAGCCCAAGAAACTGAAGTCATTTGCTTTTTCACTGACCGGGCATGGCAGAGGCAGCAGCAACACCTACGTTCTCCCATACATTTCCCCAGCAGTGTACCTCAGCTCTGACCTGAGAGTACAAATTCTGATCTGAGTTACACCAGCTTAAATCTAGAATGACTCCATTAGCTTTTAGATCGGGACCTAACAGACGATCACTCAGCTCAAACTTTTACATGGGCTGCTAAACGCTCAAGCTATTAAAGGTGAGCCTGTGCTTTGGGGAACGTTGGATCCACATCCACACTGAGCAGTTGGCTGGCCCCAGTCTCTGCAGTATACAACGATGGGTCCCAATGGGTGGACCAAAATCTGAGATGTGAAAACTTCCTGAACTTCAGGCCAGTTGAGAACTGGACAAACAGCAGGATTTGAACTGTACAGCTCCAGGCCATCTCTCCCATACTATATAGGGATATTTAGGGTTGCAAAGCTTTAACCATGTTAATGCATCCCCACAATGGGATCCCTGTTCTGTCACCCTGAGTAATGCCTTGCTGTCCAAGTAGTCCCGCTGATTCCACTGGGCTAAGTTCTAGGACCCTTACTCAGAGCAAGAAAACTCTTCTTCTTGAATACTCCCATTGATCCTTCTGTGACACTCACTTTACTAGGGAAAAATATAGCCTACCGGGGCTACTTGTAAATGTGGGTGAATTGGGCCCTAAGTATCAGGTGGTGTCAGACTTGCGCTTTTTGACATTTTTTTTCCCTGGGTGTATTACGTTTTGGCCTTTGTCTTTTAAATCATTTTAATTTTTGTTTAAATCATGGACATTTTTCTAATGCGATTCCCTGTTGTTTATTTACCATATATATTCACTTTAAAGGTTTTTATTGTGTCACAGCCTGAGAATAAAGTTTGAAACTAAATCAAAATATCAAAAAGTTATAGTTTTGTCGTAAAACCCTGGTTGAACTATAGTTATGGCAAAGATATGCAAACTATACAGATGCTAACATAAAAATATATCTCAGCATGATTACCACAATTGCTGGAGAATGCTGTGGCCTGACAGATTTAACTTAATAAACTATGGCTCCATTAATGTTATAGGATCTGCAAGCTTCCCCCCCCCCAACTTTTAATACATTATCTACCAATCATTTATGGCTTTATTATACAGAGAGTATTTATTTCTCCAGCCACAGCATCACCCCTGATGCTTATTATAGATGTAACAAAATATCCAGGTTACACACACTTTTCATAGCCTGACTTGGGAACTGGTTGCTGAACTGAGATATGTAAAATTCACCAACTTCTGTGAGTTCATGTGAACATCTTTCTGCTCCATTGGAACCGCTCTGCTTGACCAGGATTGCCAGAGCAAACCAAACCATCTAACACATTCGCTATGGTGGAGCATCTCGTAAAGCCTGAGGGTTTTTTCTCAGGTCACCTTGACCTGCTCTGGCAGTGAACAGACATTAACAATAGCCAAGGATCTGCCTATAGAGGTTCACGATGCACTGAAGTGACCAGCATTTATGAGAAAGGAGAAAGTTGCCCTTGGACTTCAGCTGACTGGACAACTTGGCAAACACATAATAAAACAAGTAAGGAAAATAGGATTGTCTGGGAAAATGCAGGGAATTCTCAGAAAAGCATCAGCAGAACAACAAGCAGTGATTCATTGTAGGCCAGATCCTCAGCTGGCACGAAGTTGCCATAACTCAATTGACTTCAGTGGAGCTACTTCACTTTACAGTGGCTGTGGAGCTGGCCCCTCTGAATGCATTTGCGGATACTTCCTGCGTACTCTGCTGACACAGTCAATGGATGTTTTGCCTCAGCGTAGGCTGGTTTCTTTTTCTATTGCAACTGGGCTTTTTGTATGGCGAAAGGCGGCCATTGCGCTTTTCCCACTGATCTTCTCATATCCATTTAATTTTGTTTCTGTGTTTTAGAGTTTTCTCATGTCACTTTATTCCCCTGGTTATTTTCAATATTATTCTTCCAGCTATTTGTAATCTGTGTGTTCTGACCTTTCTTCTCTCTTTGTGTCCCCTCTTTCTGCTTTGGGTTTGTTATGCAAAGCTCTTCCTTTAGTTGCTTCTCTGCCTCCCTCTCCTCTCTGCAATGACTTAACTGGCCTGTTTTCCTGTGGCACCAAGGGTGCTCAGCATACAATAGGAAAGAACCCTTCCCCCAACACCCTGCCTCTGAAGCTGACAATGAGCAAAGCTGTTTTTATCATGCAGGTGCAGAAAACCAGAGTCTAGTTAAAAGAACAGGAGTACTTGTGGCACCATAGAGACTAACAAATTTATTTGAGCATAAGCTTTCGAGGGCTACAGCCCACTTCATCGGATGCATAGAATGGAACAAATAATAGGAAGATATATATACATACAGAGAACATGAAAAGGTGGAAGTTGCCATACCAACTCTAAGAGGCTAATTAATTAAGATGAGCTATTATCAGCAGGAGAAAAAAAAACTTTTGTAGTGATAATCAAGATGGCCCATTTCAGACAGTTGACAAAAAGGTGTGAGGATACTTAACATGGGGAAATAGATTCAATTTGTGTAATAATTTTTTTCTCTTGCTGATAATAGCTCATCTTAATTAATTAGCCTCTTAGAGTTGGTATGGCAACTTCTACCTTTTCATGTTCTCTGTACATGTGTGTATGTATATATATATATATATATATATTTCCTTACTATATGTTCCATTCTATGCATCTGATGAAGTGGGCTGTAGCCCATGAAAGCTTATGCTCAAATAAATGTGTTAGTCTCTAAGGTGCCACAAGTCCTCCTGTTCTTTTTGCGGATACAGACTAATACGGCTGCTACTCTGAAAAGAGTCTAGTTAGAAACTTACTAAGACAAGGGATCTGAGTCTCACTTATACTATGGGCTCCATTACACTAGTCTGGGAGGGTACGGTGTAAAGGAGCCTTAAAGATAGGTTCAGATCTCTGTACACTTCCTGAGTGGCAAAGAAGGGCTTTCCTGTGAATGAGAATAAGGTCCAAGTACTTCTATCTTTTCCTAGCAATGATTCATTTGTAGAGGAGGCCAGGGAAATCCCTCTCTTGCCCTGCTCTGTCTATTCTCTGGCAGTGAAAATGAGATTTTCAGCCAGCATTTGAGTTTGCATGCTCCTTGTTAGCGCACACAGCTTACTGACCGTGTCTATGGACTATACAGAGTTGAACGAAGTTATGTTCTTTCAGGAGCTAGAGAACAAGCATTCTTTGTTATGAGTCCAACAGGAGTAAGGATGGTAGAGTTATCACAGAAATTAATGGATCTATTGCTCTCACAACATTACTTTTGGTGGCTGCAAAAACCACAGCTGCTGCTTATTTGCTTTTAATAAGCATTATGGCATCTGCTATTACTGTGAGTTTAATGTGGCCTATATGGAAAATAAATTAGTGCTGACAATGCTTCGTTTGGCAGGTGATCGTGCACGTTGGGCTAGGATATCTTTTTCTGATGAGATACTCATTAACCTGATTTGATAGAAGATATTGCCGTCTACCATCTTGTTTCAGTGGGACTTGTAAGAGGAATGGGATGGTCTGCTCCTTATTCATTACAAACTCCTTACTTCCAAGAGTGCTAATTTTACCCAAGAAAGCCAGAAAGAAAAATATTGCATTTTAAAACCCACTTCCTTTGTTCATAGTGCATTTCTGGTGCATTTTGATTCTGTGCATTTTATTTCTCAGTCATGCTGGAACTGACCAAGTAAAGATGAATCTGGATTGGAAAGACTTGTAAGATGGAAATCTGAGGCACAAGTTCATCCAATTTAGGCTTAATCAATTTTTCACCTTTATATTTTTCAGACAGAATCATTGTCACTTATAGTTTCTGATCATATACATATATCAGACAATAAGACAGATAAAATGGATCAGATAGGGGCCCAAGTTACTGAATTACAGAGTACCAGAAGTTTCTCCACTTTATGATACTCCTCTCAGTCTCTGGTTTGGTGTTCTCCATTTTGGGCCCTTGGCCACTTGATTTTTATACACTAACTTGTTTTCTACATCATCTATCATTCCACATCCCAGTTATACATTTACCCAAGTTGTTTTTTATTCTCCATTCTATGTTATAAATCATCAACATTACATCAACCCAACTCAAGAATTCTTTTACCATTCAACACACATTGTCATAAACTATTAACATTAAACTAACATGACATACCCTATATATTTACCATTCAGCTATTTTCCAACTTTTGCATCATAGTTCAATACATGTGAAGCATCCCAAATTATTCATTAACATAATCTTATTTTTTCTCTTATTTGAGTAGGAAAGTTATGGGGAACACTTGCTCTAATACTAGCACATTCTTACATTTTCCAAACATGGGTTTTCAAGCGACTTTTGCTCAAAGCTTAGTCTCTGTTTGTACAGCAGTAGAAAGCTGTGTCAGCAATTTTGCCTGTTGTATTTTAAGGTGCTTATTCATTTAGGGACTAGGTGTTTTAGCTGTTCCCCAACAGAATGTTACCTGTGGAACCCACTTTCTCCTCTTCACACTCATGCCTGAGCTTTGGGGAAGTTCAGATCTGAATCCTAATTCAATGTCTATAGCAGGCCTAATTGAAACACTAGATCTGAGCTCAAACTCTGGGGAAATTCAGTCCCAAATCTTCCAAAAAACAATTTGGTGAATGTGCCCGACTTGCAACCACGCATCCCGCAATGCAAAAGGCACATATGAAGATTACATCTGGAGAGCCAGACCAAAGTCCAAATTTCATGACTCAGGCCCATCTCTGTGAAAGTGTTTCTTGTTAGAATGATAGTAATATGCAAACATCCTAAGAAAGGAGTCCTTAAGGCCTTTAAAAAGTAGAGGCTAGGATATAATGCGGTAGGTGCAGTGCATGGCTTACTATGGTCCACCCTGGCTGTAATGCGATGAAGATTTGGTTGAGGAGAGCAGCAAAGCCTGGACTATTACCCTGAGCTAAGAAAAACCCACAAGATTCACTGAAATCCAGAATATTGGACTTCATATATAACAACCCTCAATTGTGCTATGTCCATAGCACAAGCTGGAGACAATACAGAACAATCAGAGAGTTCTTCACAGCAGGGCAACGGCTCAGTTTCAGCAAGGACAGAACTCAAAGCATCTCTATGACTATGGCCGTGCCTTTTCCAAATTGTTTCTTCTGCTGATTTTGTTTTGGTTATGGGAAGGGTACAGGAAAGGACTAGTGAGAAAGATCCAGCATTGTTATTTCAGCTGTAGGGGAAAATACCTAATAAAATGATTTGAAAAGAAAAGTCCTGAGAATTCACATGGCAATCATTTTAAGTATGTGAAATATTTTTACTAGCATGAGTTTGTTTTTATTTCCTGCTTCAGATGTTTAGATTTGGAGGAGCATTGTTGAACCTACTACAATCCATAGTGTCTGAGAATTTAAATATTGCCAGATTGTAGTACTGTAATTTTTTTTTACCCTTAAAAGATTGAGGGGGAGGGAAGTTTGGGTGATAGGATTAGAACCTTTCACCCCTGTTTCAAATCTGCCCAGGTTGGAAGTGACCTGAAGTTACCATCAATTATCGTTAATATTATTGTGGTAGTGCCTAGAAGCTCCAGGCATGGACCCAGGACTTCACTGTGCTTGGCACTGTACAGACACAGAAAAAAAAGATGGACCCTGCCCTAACGACATAATCATCTGGTGTATGTTTGATGGCTTGTAACTCTGTTCAGTTTCTGTCGTTTGCTGGTCAATAGAGCTGGTTGGAAAATCAGGGTGGGGTTTCCTGCTGAGAATTTTGAGAGCATCTGATTTTTTAACCTGTCTGCATTAAAATTTGATATGGATAAATGCCAACTTATGGTGAAATATCAAAGCTGAAATATTTCAGCCAAAACCAGAACATTTCTCATTTTGGTGTGTTGAGTTTTTTGACAAAATTTTGACATTTTCCATGGAAAGCAGGCACTTCTTGTGGGAAAATGTGTTGGATCAACCCCCCAATTTTCCATCAAAAATCTGTTTTCATGGGAATTTTTTGGCCAGTCCCACTGGTCACCTTCATTGGCAGCCTTTGGGAGAACAGTAAATGAATAAGTTCCGAGTCTGAATTTTAAATGCACACTGTATATCCCTACAGGTAAAGTATCAGTCCCCAGAGGGTTACATGATGGTCTGTGGCTTGGTGTGGTATAAATCTGAGTTTGTGATGACTGCAATACTCAGACGAGGTAAAGTACCTATTTTCCAGACAGAAACAAACTGTATTTAGGAATGTTGTAGAGAGTGAAAAAAGCTGTTCCTAAATGTCATGATCTGTACACTCGCTATGAACTGCTACAATGTATTATGTTTAGGGCCTGAGCCTGCATTTGTTACCCAGGCAAAACTCCCATTGAGTTCACTATCCCTGCCTGAATAACGAGCAATGGATCTGGCTCAGAGTGTTCCATTCTTTGGCCCAATTTCATTGCTCACTTTGGGCTAACTTACACATGCCACTCATTCTTTGTCTGTCTACAGCCTCCCCGCTGTTTGTTTTGTGGATATGTTTTCTAGCCACCCTCTCCACCTTCAGCAGGTGGAATGGGCTTTCAATTTAATTTAATTATCCAAGGTGTTTCCAAAATTAATTTGATGTTAGGGCTAAAAATTGTACTATGAATTATAAATCAAAACATGCTGTAGTTTACAGAGAACCTGCAAATTAATATTCAGCTCATGTTCTGGATAGAGAGAGAAGGTTTCACAAATGCAGGGTATTTTCATATTGATTGGGTCATTTTGTGACCATTTGAAAGAGTTTTTGTACAGTCAAGTGACATGCTATCAATAATAATTCCACTCACTTTTGGAATAAGCTATGAAGTCAGGTGACAGTTCTGATTATTTTTGGATGGTTATTGGAGATACTAAAAATGTTTCCTTGAAATTTAAACATTTCAGGGATGCAAAGCAGCATGGTGAAAAGCAGGGAGCCTTTTTTAATGTACAGTAGAGATAACACTTAGGAATGAACATGTCCAAACATAAAAATTACTTCACCATTAAATAGCTTCTCACACATCTCAAACACTCCTCTTAAGAAATATCAAGAATATTAACGGGACAAATAACAGTACACAGATAAATGACCCATATACTATTCAAACACCTATGCATGCTGGGTCAAAGCATGGTCATTAAGGTGACACTGAGTTGTCTTGCTGTATTGGGGGATATGAGAACTGTAGCTGTCTTTGGGAAATACCAAATATCTAATAATACTAATACCTAGCACTTATAAGGTCAGATGTTCAAAGCTGCATATAGACTTTTGCCCATGTTTAACTTGCACATGCTCATTGGAGTTTGCACGGGTACAAGCCTTGCTTCGTGAGAGCACGTTCATACAGAAATCAGGGTTTGCATGAGCTTTGAAGCCAATGGAGTTCCAGTGCTGTACCAGCAGGAGAGGAAAATCATGCCCTGTGTGTGATCAGGGGGAACTGAATGTAGGTCAGACTAACAAATCTTTGCCACGCTCCTGAAATTGGTAAGAATTATCAACACCAAATTCTGGATATGGAAAGATGTTTCTGACTTCCAGGCCCTATTCTCAACAAACAGTGCTTGCCAATATTGTTCTCTTGAAAGACAGACCTTGTTTCCCAGTACCATTGATGTTTATGTAGGCATGATGGAATTACATAACCAGTGTAGATTTTATACATTCAACAGAGACTGTTAAATAGGGAGTTCCTTCAAAGCCATCACGTATCTGAAAGGTGGAGTAAAACGCATCCCGATCCCAACTCCATGCAAGGTGCTATCATTGAGACTCATCGGTGTGCAACACATAGGGTAGAATACTCACCTCGGTGACTAACTGGATCGTACACTATGGGCTGGATTCTTCTCTTATGTCTACCAGTACGACTCCACTGGATTTAATGGAGAGGCACTGGTATAAATAGGAGCAGAATTTTCCCTGTCAACATGCAGCATATGTGGGAAATGGATACAGCTCATTAGGAACAGCTCTGCTTCACATACATACTTTTTGACTGCTTGTTTGTTTTAGGGAAGAATCCTTCTCTTTGTTTTTCCTCAAAGTCTTCCCCTTTGGGGTAGAGCACAGCCCCCTTGCATAAAGTATCATTGCTTGAAATGTGTGTGATAATTCAGAGAGGAAAGTACCAAGTTAAACCACTTTTCATCAGCTTTTCCACCTCCAGTCAACCAATTGTATTCCTTTAACAAGAGCCTTGGCCCTGATAGAGTTAAATAAAGGGAGCCATTCATTTGTAATCAAAATTAGAAGTAAGGTTATGGGTGAGAGTAGCTACTGGAGAAGACATTGCAGGGACACTCTAAAAGCCAAAATATCTAGTATAGTCAGCCTGGAAATAAGGTACAGAATTTTAAATAGTGAGGTAATTAACCATTGAAACAACTTACCAAGGGTTGTGTTGAATACTCCACTGCTGGAAGTCAGACAGGAATTAATTCAGGGAAGTCCAATGGCCTGTGTCATGCAGGAGGTCAGACTAACTGATCATAATGGTCCTTTCTAGATGTATAATCTATGACTTTATCTAGCCTTGGGTTTACTACAGTCTGGATGAGGGGCAGGTTGAGCGGATATGATGGGAAGATGTAAAGCAAAATCAAAGCAGACTGAGATGGTTTCCTTTGCCTATGTGTTCCATGATTGACAGCAGTTTGTAGCTGGACATCTGAAAAATCTAAGCACCGGGAGGGGAAAATACTTTTGCTCCCGATTATTACCAACAAAAGTGATTTCCAACAAAAGTCCGGATGTGTGAATGGTTTACAGTACTGGGAAGATGGGAATTTGTCAGCAGAACATTTTAAAATACTTGGCAGGATTAATATTCTATATTGAATAGATCAAGGTGTTTGACAAAATGCATTTAGTCCTAAGCATTTTTTGACAGAATATATTTTATCCATATAAGGGGTTTAGTGGAGCTGTCAGTGATGTCTCATGACGGATGGCAATATGAAGCTCTCTGAGAGCCCAAATGTAGAAAGCACCGGAGGAATGAGTGTGTGGCAGTCTGTCTGACTCATAGTTGAGGGGAAAAAAATCTTCTAATGGCAATTTTAGCATTCGCCTTCTAAAAATAATGGGAATCCGGAGACGATTAAGAAAAGGACTGGGCAGTAAAACATTATGGAGGAATTTCTTTACAGAGAGGGTGATTTATTTGTGAAGGGGCTATCAAAGGATGCTCTTAGACACTGCAGCTATGGATGTATTAAATAAAGAGTCAAGCGGGTACTTAAGTGGAGAGAAAATTATGGAATGCATATAAGCATAGCCGGGAGTGGGATGGATCCACTGGGCCAGCTTTGATCTCAGTTAGGCTGGAGTAAATTAGTTACTCTGTATTTGCATTGGCATAACACAGGAGTTCTCAGTTTGGGCATCATGACTGCCATGAAGTATCATGAGCAGATGTCAGAGAGGCTACAATCATCCATTCCTTCCTCCTAAATGAGAGGAGGGGTCCCAGCTAGGTCCTGGCTAGATGGGAGGGAGGTCTTAGCAGGGCCGGTCGAGGGCTGTTTCAGAATGGAAAGGTAGAGAATCACTGGTACAACAGAAAGCAAACTTTGGCCCACATCTGTATCCTACCACATTACTATGTATCCTGGTGGTAAGAATCTCCTGTATGCTGCAGTACATCAAAACAGCAGCTGCATGGTGTCACCTTTTGGAGATCTTGGGATGAACTTCGAAGACCTTGGGCAATGGGGAGGCAAGGCATTTGAGGGAGATTAATGTCCTGAATAACAGACAGGGATATGAGGAAAGCGTCATTTAGGGTGGGTGAAGCTTATGGGAAGGCCCATAGCATTTAGGAAGGACAGGAAGAGTAGCTGAGAGGGAACAGATATTAAAGAGGGGTGGCCCCTTGGCCCTGTACAGACCTTTTGTGTTACTCCAGTTTCAGCTGAGTGCTTGAATTTGTTGAAACCCAGGTTCAGAGTCACACTCGAAGGGTGTCATTTTCACATTGACTGAGACTGAAGGCGAAGTTTCGAAGAGCCTCAGTCCTGAATTTCACATAGTTCTAATGCTGATAATGTTCCTTTTTCTTTCTTTCATGATTGGTCTTCGTTTCAGTGGAGTCACTCCTCCTTATACCAGACTGGAATATGGTGCAAAATGAAGAGTGAAGGAAAATGTTACTAATCATCAGGAGAGACAAAACAAGAACTGAAACTGCTGGGAATATTTTCATTGCTTCCCTCATGCACCTCAGAGGTGACTCATTTGAATACAGGACTCAAGGAGCATGTCTGGCTGTCTCTCTCTGTCATATTTCTAAGGCACCTTGTAGCTTCTCCACCTCCAGGTTACTCTCTGGTATCCTGTCAATACACCAAGCCAGCACCAGGAGGACATTTACTAAATACAGCTGTAATGATAAAACAGATTATTTTCAAATTCTGTGAGCCAGATCCTGAAATGTTGCAAATTAATGTAGGTCTGTCAACGTCAATGGCAGGACACCAATGTACACTAGCTGAGGATCTGGCCTTGAGATTCTTTATGCACAGGGAACAAGAAGGCTTTCTGGAGAGAGTGAGGAGGGAAACTTTTGTTTTGAAAATTCCTGTTTTCTTAGGGAGATTGTTAAACTTTTTTCTAGTTAAAATGTCAAGCAACGACATGGTATCACCTCAGTTCTGGGAATATGATGGCTCAGTTAAAAAACCCCACATCTGCTCTTCAGTTCACATGCACCTCTTTCAAAACATGTCCAAGCTACCTACCTAAAAGCTTCCATAAAAATAGGTTTCAATTACTTATGTTTCATTGTGTACGGCATGTTTCCATGGCACATAGGGTTGCCAAATAAAGCAATCTGCAGCCCATTTAGTTTATCTTGAAGTCTTTTAAATCTGTCTCCTTTAAGCTTGAAATTTTCTCATTCAGGCATCCAATGTTGTTGAAATCCCTATGCCAATAATTCTTAATGACGTGTGTGTCTAGCCAGAGTAATTCTCCTCATTCAATTTGCAGTTTTCCAAGTCAATCTTTTCAGCATTCTGACTGTAGCAGTTTATTTTTCATTCTGAGACATGCAGGTTCTCTCATTCAAAATGACCCCAAGTCTAGAGTCGAAGCAATGCATTTTAATTTAGGTCTGGCTGCCCTTAATGTCTGGTTGGGAAACCTAGGGGAGCCATATCCTGTGCTTGCCTGCTTTTCTGGGTTCCAAGTTCATTATCTCTCTCTCTCTCTCTCTCTCTGACACATACACGCGCATTCGTACATGCACACACGCACACACACGCACTCACTCACTCAGAGAGAAGGTTTTATATAAAGGACCAAAGGCAGAGCCTTGCGCCATTCCTCCAAATGGAGGAATAATGTAGTCTTTGCTCACCCACAAATGACCACACATGGTTGAGGGATACATCTTGTTCAGGAATTAATACCTGTAGTGACCAAACGGAACTCTACAGCTAAAGCAAAGAACCCTTTTGGGGGAGAGGGAGTTTTATGGAGGTAGGAAGCTCAGGCCCATACAGAGGACAGCATAGGACCACTTTGCAGCTTTCAATGAGTGATCTCTCAGCATTATATTAGGGTAGGTTGACAGACTCAAGAAGAAAACCTCCCGTCAGTATAACACAAAATCCAAGAAAAAATACGCACACTTCGTTTCAGTGGCCATTGTGACTTGTTTTATCCTGCACACTAAAAGCTTTGTTGAGCACTGAATGAGCAGGATTTGTGTGACCCTTGGAGGTTTTTCCTTGGCCACTGTGCAAGAAGGATTTAGCCTCAATGCCTCCCATGATTATTTCATGCATTTAGTTTTGACTGTTCTTTAACATCCATTCAAGGAACAGCTTCATTTAAAGATGTTTGTTTAAGTCAGTCCTGGAGACTGGAAAGGTTTTGTTATCTGTTTCTGCCCCATACTGGATATAACACTTTGCACATGGCAGCACTTAACAGAATCCCACTTCAGACCACTGGCTTTCTGCTTTAGGAAAGAAAAATAAATGGGCCAGATTCATCCCAGTGCATTTCCATTGAAATCAGTGGAATTACACCCAGAATATATCTGACCTAAGATCACAAGTGAGGAGAAGCAGTAAAGTGCTTCCTGCAAGTTACTAGTATAATACAAGGATGAGGCACCATGACTCTATCTGTGTTGACAGTTTCAATGTAAATATATTGAATTGTGTTTATTTTTCATGATTATTGAAAATTATTGGTTTGCTTTAACCACTTCGCTGCGCCTCTCCTGGTCTATGGGTGATTTAGGCCCAACTTTCACAAGTGCCTTCTCAAATTCCAGCCACAGAAACTTAGATTTGGGAATATGAGCTGCATCTCTATGCAGAAATTGGGAAAGCGACTGGTCTATTTTGGTTGAAGCAATGAAGCAGATGGCTCAGCTGGATTAAACTGGATTTTTTTTATTTAAGCCCTCCCACAAAACATAACTTATCCACCATCTTAATAGTCAGTGCTCTCTCTTTACCTAAAAACTTTCTAGTGTTCCCACATATGGACTGCATTTAGTCACTCCATGCACTAGTCCAAGATTCTGCCCATGATTTCATTGAGAAGCACCTTACACCACAGGATAGCACTGCTGACATCAGTGGAACTAGTCATGGAAGAAGGTACTACCCACCTGAACTACGGGCTGACAGAATCTGGCCCTTTATTAGTTTTCATACAATAAGGTCCAGCTACCATAGCTCCATGCTTACGTTGTAAGAAGCAATTCCATTCTCCAGCCCTATTTTTCACTCCCCTCTAAGTTTATTTTTCCTCTGTTTTATTCTCCTGCAGTTTGATTTGTATGCTTCAGTTATCGAACAGTACAGAGTAGAGAGCTGGAAGTAGCACAGGCCATCAGGCCAAAATGATCACGATTGGTTACGGAAGGAATGTTTTCATGTTTTTAGTGTTTGGGGGAAGGAGGAGGAAGAAACTATTTGGGATGAAGTTTCTCAAACTGATTCTCAGCCCAAATGTCATCTGTTTTGGAAAATGTGATGAAACTTGGTTCGAACCTCACTTGAGTTAAGGGAGGATGTGGGGATGGAGAAGCAGCAGTTTGACATTTTATATTTTTCCCTCCCCGTCCTCTTACACAGAAGGAGAGGTCAGGAATAAAACAGAATTTCCCTTTTGAAGTGTTTACCACTGAAGGCCTGCAGAGCATGCTGTGTTTGTGCAGCACTACTAAGAAGAATCTAATCTCAGTCAGTCTGCAGCCTTAAGGGAAATCAGAAAAATAGCTCGCCTTTGCATGCTTTTGTTTCCTCTCCTACCATTTGCCTATCTTGTTTATTTAGACTGTAAACTCTTTGGGGTAGGGACTGTTTCTCACCACGTCTGTACCATGCATAGCACAATGGGGCCCAGATACCTGATTGGGACCCAGCGGTGCAACAGTAGGCAAATAATAAGAATTTAATTGGATTGGCTAGCAGAGATCCCATTTGGTACAACTGCTGACACCGTAACCCCCTAGTGAATTATTGTGGTGGAACAAAGTAGAAATGTTCTAAACCTTGATCAACTGGGAACTAATCTTGATGATAGTGGCAGAGTTATTCTCAGAAATGACTGCAGGACGGGAAAGGCAGGAAGCCTAAAGATGCCCGTGTCATGACAAAGGCTGACACGGCCTTCTCAGTGGTTACACATCTGAGGCATCAGGCTGAAAAAAATGCTTCGGAGATTTGTAGGCTACTGGAAAAGTTCCAACTATTTAGCAAGGTTAATGCTGCACATCCTGAGCTTTTCTGGCTCACCGTATTATCAAGTCCCCCCAGTCAATCCCACCACTGAGATTAATCAATTAGCTCAGCACAACACCCACCCAGCCAGAATAACCTCCCTTCTTGTTCATTTTTAAATCCAGCAAACGGGTAGTGAAATGCTAATAGAAACGAGGTAACAATTACAGTACGACAGGATCCAAAGCAGTGGTCAAAATATTTAGCGCTAAGCTTTCAAGAGGACCTCAGCCTCACCAGTGGGGCTGCTCACATGCTTAAAGTTACATATCTGCTTAAGTGCCCTTCTGAATTGGGGCCTTAGATGCTTTCAGAAGTCTCAGCTCTTAAATCTACTCCATGGCCATTTGGCAGGGCTGCCCAGAGGATTCAGGGGGCCTGGGGTCTTCGGCGGTAATTCGGCGGTGGGGGTCCTGAATTGCCGCCGAAGACCCGGAGTGGAAGAAGCTCCCCATGAGAGTTTTCCGGGGCCACTGGAGCAAGTGAAGGACCCCGCTCCAGGGACCCCGAAAAACTCTTGTGGGGGCCCCTGTGGGGCCCAGAACCTGGGGCAAATTGCCCCACTTGCCCCCCCTCTGGCATTTGGGGCATTGCAATGGGAAAGTTATCTCCGAATATTTTTGGGGTGACAGTTCCCTGGCCCAGAAATTGCAGCTGTGACGGCTGCCGTCATGGATGACACACAGAATTAAACTAGGGACCCTCTAGAGCCAAAAACATAATCTGCTACCGTGTGAGCTAAAGAGGCAAGTCTCTCTAGCTGGGCTGTAGGAGACCTGTGCAGATCAGGCACAGAGCGACACCTGTACTATACACTCATCAGTGGATTTCACCTTAGTTTAGTGTTGTCTTATAGGAAATTCTTGGATTCACATTGCCTGCTGAACTGCATCCTCCACCTCCTGGTTCATTCCTATTCTGGCAGACAACCTCTGTGAAGTCTCTTGGGTCTCCCCTTGGTTCCTGCAGGGTTTTCTCCATGCAAATAGCTCTTGCAGGCATTCTCCAGCTTGGTAATCACTGCCACTATTTTTTATTGCTTTTTTTAAAGATTAATTAGTCAATGTTACCAAATTACCTTTTGCAATTAAAAGCATAATTTACTAAGAGTGATTAAGTAGATGGCTTTAATTTATCATTAAACCGCTTGTAACTGAGGCTATTGTGTGCTGGTAAAAACAACATCAATTAAAATAAAAAGCCTACCGGAGTGCTTAGAATGACTCAGATTTGTCCTTCAGTATTTAGGACAAAAAAGAGTTAGGTTTGCAACTGACATTGCTAATAAAGATTATTTGGCCTTTGGGAATTCTGAGCTGAGCTGTTATCCCATGGAGTTGAAAGGGCAATAGATGAAAATAACCATTATTTAAACTGTCACATAAAAAGGAATGGCAAATATGGTACCTCAAAAGTTGTGTCCTTTGTGAAAAAGGAAGGATGAATCAGTTCTGGCCAGTGTAATTGTTTAGTTATCCATCAAATTACTACAGACTGCATTTGTGTACCCTTTCAAAGTGCTCTGGTGTAGGCCGGCAGACCTTTGCTGCTGAGGAATCCGGTGATTTGCCCCCTGGGAGTGACTGGGCTTGCTGGAGTTCACTTAATGACACTGATGGGTCAATTCTCTGCCAGAACCAACAACTCATCTTCATCATCTTCTCAACTTCACATCCACTAACGATCAGTCCTCATAATGAAGGCATTTTTCACCCTGCTAGGAGTCGCAAGGAGAAAAATTGATTGACAGAGTTATCTGGATTGTAGTAATTAAATCAGGGTAGACAAATCCCTGTTCTCATTATATTTCAGGCATGTCTGAACCATGAAAAACAGAGGTGAAGTGTGATGATTTGCTTCCTCCAGTTCAAAATATAGCATTATGTGTCTGTATATACTGAGAAATTATATAGAAACATGAATGAATTATAAAAAGAGGATTATAAGTGATAAAAATGCTGGGTGTCCAATATAACCACCCTCATGGGAACTTGGGTCTCAAATCCTATATAAACAGTTTATATATATAATATAAAGCATTAACACAGTCTAGGAAATTAACCTGAAAGTACTTTAGTCATCTGATTCAAATGCATCTGAGAACAGTGTACAGGTGTTCTGCATGCATACAGTTTGTATATACCTCCAATAATACATGACACAAAGATTATAGAGGTAGATGGATAAGGGCATATACATATTGCATATACAGTATTAGATGTATTACAGTGATAGTACAGGGGTCGGCAACCTTTCTGAAGTGCTGTGCCGAGTCTTCATTTATTCACTCTAATTTAAGGTTTCGAGTGTCAGTAATACATTTTAACATTTTTAGAAGGTCTCTTTCTATAAGTCTATAATATAGAACTAAACTATTGTTGTATGTAAAGTAAATAAGGTTTTTAAAATGTTTAAGAAGCTTCATTTAAAATTAAATTAAAATGCAGAGCCCTCCGGACCGGTGGCCAGGACCCAGGCAGTGTGAGTGCCACTGAAAATCAGCTCGCGTGCCGCCTTTGGCACCTGTGCCACAGGTTGCCTACCCCTGTGATAGTAGTTTGAGCATCAACAGAAAATGGAACATATATATATTTTGCAAACTGGATTACAATTTGCAAATGACCATACAAATATACTGTATATAATCCAAAATGGAATTTCAGATGCTATTTGACTTCCTTTGTTGCTGAATCACTTGCAGTATGGTACCTGCCTTGAGGAAGAGTAGAAAATGATGAGTAGGTTAGTGAAGTCTTTCTTTGAGTAATGCTGCTATCTAAATTCAAGATTTTTCATTTAATACTCCCCCCCAATCATTTTCTTCCATTGTACTATGAAGTTGAGCCATCTTTTAGGTACTGAAATGTTGCATCTGCTTTTACACATGAATATACTAAAGTTACTTGAACTGCCATTAACCTTCTAATTAAGTTACTTAGGTACACAGGTGAACTTCGTTTATTTTGATTCTGAAAGACCTGCACACATGGGGCCAGATCCTCAGTGTAGCTTCACTGAGGTCAGGATACACCACTGACTTACACCAGCTGAGGATCTGACCCATGTACTACATTTGGAAACACCTTTCAGACATGGAGGTGAAGACTGGAAGTAGAATTTAGAGAACAGCAGCATCAATCTGTAAGAAATAATTTCAAAAGAAAATGAAGGCTTTGGGTAGCTAATGCCCATTCCCCTTGCTGGATGGGTTTCACCAGTCCTTCCATTTTAGCCCCCTGAAATATTACAAGTCCTCACGTTAAATCAAGATATGAGAGTACGTAAATAAATGCTTTGCCTCCGGTGTTGCTGCAGGCCGAGGGTAGAATCTGTACGACTACTTATGGTTTTCTGCATCTCCCCAGTGCCAGTCAGCATTTGAGCAGAGTCAGAGCTTCTTAAATAAGGATCAAAGAACATGCTGATAAAGATGGGTAATTAGAGAGAGGCTTTAAATGTAGTTCTTTTAAGTATTATTTTCCCAGGCCTCTGTTTTTTAATCATTTTTGACCTTCTGATTTTACAGAATGA